>NC_056535.1:12589504-12908879 GCF_910596095.1 Thunnus maccoyii | reverse complement strand
ACCTCTCGTTGGGTTGAAGGTGTTTCGCAATCTCACTCCCCGGTGGTAAGGCCCAACTCGCTGATATGAGAAAACAATAATATACACTTTATTAACATATGAACAGAGTTCTCCTTCCCTTTAATTCTCTCTCATTTATCTCCTTTCTGTCATTTCTCTATGCAGTTTCTTGACAGCCCAGTGCGGTTTGCAGTTTTCTCCTCGTGGTTTACGCCCAAGCTGCTCTTTGATGACAGCGCGCCACTTGGACCAGAACACTATGGGTTATCTTCAGTGGCGCTGGGGGCCCAACAGCGCCATGACCACCAGCGTGGTGCGGGACACAAAGCGCACCCACTTCACTCTAGCTCTGCAGGTACACACATGCAAGCCGAAACATATACGCATATAGGCACAGTTACTTGCTGTCCTCATGGTAAATATGGTTTGTACTGTAACTGAAATAGAGCTGTTTGATTGAGGTTTTCTATTTTCTTACTCCCAACCCCACCCCTTCCAGCTGGGTGTGCCTCACTCCTACCTAATGATGAGCTACCAGTTCAAGTTCCAAGATGAGGACCAGACCAAAGTTAAAGGCTCTGTCAAGTAAGTCTGACTGCCAACGCTATCTTAAAGGACTGAAGCACCCTTTTTTCTTTAAACCAAGCAAGCAAGAAAAAAAGATATCCTGTTGGTTTTAAATAGCCAATGGGATATCTCATATGTAAGTCCAGAGAAGAAATGTGTGTGTATTTTTTTAAATGTACCTTCACTTGACTGTAATAGCAAGGAAACTGTTTTATGAATATAA
Source organism: Thunnus maccoyii (assembly GCF_910596095.1). NCBI lineage: Eukaryota > Metazoa > Chordata > Actinopteri > Scombriformes > Scombridae > Thunnus > Thunnus maccoyii. Next base: position 12,908,089 of record NC_056535.1, on the reverse strand, counting down.
CACTGTTTCTTTCTCTTTTCCTGGTATCTCGACACCATGAAATAATGTTTTCTTGATTACAAGGGAACAGCTTGATTCATGATTTCATATCACAGAAACTGAGTTTCTGGTCACACTCAAAAATACTTTTGTCATGACAAGGAAACAAACATTTAGTGAACGCAATACAACAACAGGCCATTTTGTCATCACAAAATAAATAAGTACATAAACACCTTTATTTCAAGATCAAAAACATTATCATTGTTTTTATCATGCTCAAGCAAAACATGGCAAGCAAATAATTTCACAGAAAGAAATAAGACTGTATAAACCATTTAAATGTGTGAGCAGGAAAAGAGTAGTTTCATTAAATTGCAGACTGCACTTCAGTGTTTATAAATGAATTTGGTATAGATAATAGATACAATTGTACTGTTTACTCTGTCCCATTCTGCCCATGTTATTGTTTTCAGTAGCTGCCTACCTCCATCTTTTCATGGTGTCTGTTCATGTCTGTGTCCCTCCCTCTCCAGGACAGGCTGGTTTGGCACTGTGGTGGAATATGGAGCAGAGCGGAAGATCAGCCGACACAGTGTCCTGTCAGCCACTGTCAGCATCGGCGTCCCTCAGGGAGTCACACTGAAGATCAAGTACGCTGGCCAAACCCCAAAATATGATCTCATTCTTCTGTGGGTCCCTGTATGACTGCAGGGTTATCTAATGTGTGTGTGTGTGTGTGTTTGGGCTGGTGTCTCCATGCAGGTTGGCACGTGCCAGTCAGACGTACCTGTTTCCAGTCCACCTGACAGACCAGCTGCTCCCCAGTGCTGTCTTCTATGCCACCGTGGGACCCCTGCTGGTCTACCTGGCCATCCACAGACTGGTCATCATCCCATATACACAACAACAGAAAGAACAGTCAGTACATCTCCTGCCTTCATAACTTCCCATTCAAAACTGACACTCAGCAACAATCTTACTTGGACTCAATCGTAGAAAATCTTAGTGCTAGGCTTGTTTTCAGTCATGTTAAAGATCCATCACTGTTTGGTCCGGATTCTTATCAGTTACTAAATCCCACTGTTTAGGTTCTTCTTAACAGTTGTGTTTTTGCAACATTTTTGTATGTACTGTATGATCAAAAGATTAGATTGTCCTTCATCTGATAATGAATTCAAGATGAACTGCAGACAAATGCAGCATTTCAGTTGTGGGTGCTGTTAATACTAGAGGGTTTTCTTTGACGCTTACGCTGTCATCGTAGAGAGTCTCCACAGTGAAACCCAGTGGGCGATTGTTGATGTCTGCTTTGTCTGTCTGTGTGCTTCTTAGAGATCTAGAGCTGCAGAGGAAGAGCTCAGCCACAGACATCGCCAAGAAGAAGCAGGAGGCAGAGTCTGCTGTGAGTGCTTGCATGCAAACACACAGTCGCTCATTGTGTGTGGGATCATTGATCATTGTTTCGTGGTTCAGCTCTCCTCATCTCGTCTGAAAACCTCTCTCCTATCCGATTCTATTTCGTTCTCCCCCTCCTCCTCTCTCCCTCGGCTCCTTCTGTAGGTTGTGCTGATGCAGGAGTCTGTGAGGAGAATCATAGAAGCAGAAGAATCCAAGATGGGTGAGGGAACACACACACACACACACACACACACACACACACACACACATACACACACACACACACACACACATACACATTACACCAGGGTGAGTAACTGAAAACCTTTTTTAGTTTGCAGCCAGTCAAAACTTGGTAAAAATCCAAATGTGTAATTCAGACGCATTTCTCATGGTCAAGGGCATAATACACTGTAGCTTCAGGGTTCTGTTTTTCGAAGTCTGACTTTCATCATCTTACAGTAGTGCTGTGAAACAAGTCATGATGATGTAGCCCACCTCCATGCTGCTGTGTTTACATAGGTTACACTTGTAAATCTGTGCACAGAACACCAGAGTACACACTGGCATAAATCAAAACTGTGATTTCACTGTGCTAATAGATTTCCTGCCATATTTATGTAAAAGGTGCATGTGGATATTTGAGGAGTCACCCTCTGGGTGTGTTTACCTTACAGATGCTCTGGCCAAGGATTAAAGGGAGAGGAGTGTTGAATGATATCAAGCTTAACTGTTGTTATGCCACAGCTTGAGATAGCTGACATGTGTTTTGTGTTTATACAGTAGGAGGAATTCACACAATAACACCTTAGATGAAAGCATATAATGCTTGGACTGTATATTACTCTCTAGGTCTGATCATCCTGAATGCCTGGTATGGAAAGTTTGTGTCAGACACCAGCCAGAAGCAGGAGAAAGCCAAGGTCATTGATGTCACTGTGCCTCTACAGTGCCTGGTCAAGGACTCCAAACTCATCCTCACTGAGGCTTCTAAGGTGTGTGTGTTGACATGTTAGCCTGTGTGATTGTGCATTTGTAAATCCGCATGCATGCATTGCTTATGAATTGCATCCGTGTGTGCAGGCGGGGTTGCCGGGCTTTTATGACCCCTGTGTAGGAGAGGAGAAGAGTCTAAAACTACTGTACCAGTTCAGAGGTGTCATGCACCAAGTCATCTCTGCAGACACTGAGGCGCTACGGATACCCAAGCAATGTTAGTATGCAGCCACTTTACATAAGACCCTCCTCTACATTATCATGTAGCCACACTAATTACAACATGACTAAAGCCTATACACATCAACTCTAATCAATATTTTTCTGTCTTGTCAGCTCACAGAATTGAGTCCGAGTCCTAGGAGCCCACCACTGTTGGAGCACCAGAGGGCAAGTGAAGACACAAACAGACTTTCTGCAAACAGAAGAACCCAAGAATAGAGGGGACACATCAAAAATAAGTCTGTTGCTGTCCTCTGGTCCTCCTCTGTCATGGTATTAGTGAATCTGTTCCTCCACTCCTCCCTCTCCTGTGGACCATCTCCCAGGTTAAGTAGAATACAGGAGTCAGCTCTGAGTTTCTACAAGGTGTTATTTGTGTCTCTTGTCTGCTACACCTGACAGAGCTGCTCAAATATATGCCTGCTGCAGTACATCAGACATTGGTCCTGAACATAGTTTTATATATGCACTACACAGAGGGACTGATAGTCCCATCAATGATGAGCTAAAAGTGCACAGATAGATTAAAACCTGTGTCTTGACATTGACAAGCGTGCAGCCGTGTAAACAAATGAGCTGTGCTGTAATTTTGCCCCATATCATTGTAGTCTTTGTCCTTTCTGTGCATCACCCTTGTAGTTTTGAATCTTTTGAATGAATAATGTTATAATATACCAGTCATTTCACTAACTCATGCAAACATTTAAGGAAAACTATGCAGGATCAAGTCTCGTATCCCTGAGGCTGGCCAGGACTGAGGACTGATTGTGTAACTCATGTTTTTGTTTACTTGTAAAAAAAATGTCTCATCCTAATTTATTATGCCTTTAGTGACATGTCTGCTGCTCATGGGGGTGCAAAGTCAGGCGGTGCAAAAAATGGTGCTCAAAACCTGTGAGTGTTTGGATGTGGGAGTGTGGGGAAGGATAGCACAGGGAGGGAAAGCGATAGAGTTGTGCTCTATGGTAGTGATGGTAGTGATCCAACCACAGAGAGAAATGGCAAAAAGGTTCATTCAGAATTTATATCATCATCTCAGGCTGCATTGCAATATAAAAGCAGAACTTCCATTTAAGATTTGGTTTACGACAGTCTTTACTGATGAAATTGCAGCCAAAACAGAATTCTTGACAATGATTTTTAATACAGTGAGTTATAGCTTGTAGCAGGCACAGAGCCAGTGAATAACTACTCGTGTGGATTAGTAATCATTTTTCAAAATTTGAGATATGAATGAAGACTTTCAGTAGAGGGTGTAGGTCAATTCTTTCCCTCACGTAGTTTATGTTTGCTGCTGGAGCAGTATGGGGCTAAAACAGTGACAGTTAAATTTTTGCATTGAAAAAAGGTCTGAGTCTAGACCTTTGAATCCACCCACTCCACCAAGTGATTCGTCTAGCATCGTGACATGAAACAGCGGCTTCTCGGTTGAAAAAGCAATCGATCCAGTGAGCGCTGCAGGTGGACTAATGATTAGTCAGTCAGCAGTATGGGCGGGACTAACGCTGTTGTCAAGCCTTGTCAAGCTGTGTGATGGAACCAAGGAGGAGTAAAACTAGGCAGTGCTGATCAAATGTGAATCAAGATTCTGTTACAGCATTGCCTATTTCTCACCTCAAATGTTTTCAGAAACATATTTTAGTGTATATGAGAAAGTTTGTGACTTGCCCACCGTGTCGAAAACGGACGACCCAAAACCAAACACCGCCCATCTCGCAGTACGTCACCCACCACATCACCACCAGCTGGAGCGTTTAGTGGTGATTGAAATGAATCCCCCTCCCCCTGTGGGATTCAATCGGTTAGAGTGGAGGCAATGTAAGACTGAAGATGGACAATTCTGTCTCATATCAGGCAAAATTCCTTTTGCAAGATAGATATTGATCTCATTGATGAAATCTAACAATTGTAGTCGTGGGAACATGATTTCAGTTGGGGGGTTGCTGATTATTCACCAGACACGCCAACAGGATCGGTCAGGATCTAATGTTAATTCATGTTCTGTGTTCTTCTACACATCCAAAAGGTCAGCTGTTAAACACACAGTGCAGATTCATACAATGAAATCTTTTGGAGCAAAGTCGTCCTTCTGTTAAATTCTGAGCTCCATCAGAGCTGTCTAAAAAGTTTTATTTCAGAAGCTAAAAGTTTAATTCTGTTTCCCCTGGAGAAACACTCATACATCAATACAACACACAATAAAGAAATCATCTTAAAAGCTTGCGCTGCTCGACATAATTTGAAAAGCAATATAGCCTATAGGGACCGGTAGAGGTGGAGTGTAATGTCCACTGAAAGCGGCCGCGTCGCGTTCAGTCTCTGTGAAACTGCCAGAGACAATTCTAACCGCCATGTGTCAGCTGGGTCCATGAGCCACGCGTCTCACGCCTGTTTCTTTTCCCCACTCCGCTCTCTACGTGCAGGGTCTATTTTTGCCAGACCAGCTCGCACACGACAGAAAGAAATAAATTAGCCCATTGCAACAACGCAAATGGGCCTATAGGTTGCCAGCCACCTGGAGGCAGGGGTGCTGCACCTTGGGGTGGGGGGTGCACCTCCAGCACCCCCTGCTTCCCACAGCCATGATTGTAGCTGCCACATTAGTTTGTCTGCATGTAAAGTGAAGCTTCATGTTTTTACTGGACAGAACAACAGCACTGCCAAATTAAATTTTGTTTTACTTCATTAAGCTATACAACAGTTTGGATTTTTATTATAGCTACATCACAGACTGAATAACATAATTTACTGCATCTCTCTGTCAATGAGGATACTTTTTGTGACAAAAAGTCTGTTAATGGAGCTTTGAGTTGATTATTTTGTCAGCACAGTCAGGTAGGTGTGTTGAGGACTTGGCAAGTTCTGGGGAGGACATTTAATAAAATAAAACAAAATTGAATATAGACTGATCGTTCATTTTAATACATTTATGTTTATTGAAATGTGGTGATATCTGTACATATAGAGCCCCAGAGGCAGCGCTGTTGTTCTGTCCAATAAAAACATGAAGCTTCACTTTACATTCAGACAAACTAATGTGGCAGCTACAATTGTTAGATTTCATCTGTGAGACCAACATTTATCTTCCAAAAGGAATTATATCATATATCAAAATGCTGCGGAGCCAGCGGTGAATTACTAAAGAACTGCACAGATCAGTTCATCGGATCATTTTCTCCCCGAGATGACGATGCAGGACTCACCTGGTCTCACCTGGCCAGTGGCCCTGAAACGTCTCAGCAGATTTACAAGCAGGCGTTATTTGGATAAACAGACCATATTTTGGGAATCTATATGATTACTTTCTCGCCTGAAAAAATATTAAAACTTAATAAAGTGACATATTAACAGTCCTAGAGCAGAAATTACAACAGTCTGGCTCAAAATCATTACCATTTACCTTGGGTATCATCAGACTGCAAGGTATACTCTCTGCGCCGAAACGCTGACAGAAAGTTGAAACTGAAAAACAGTGACACTGAAAAAAAACTGACAGCGTAAAACAAAACTGTCACTGAAAAAAGGCAGATACAAAGAAAAAATCTGAAGATTGACATTGAAAAACACATCATAACGTAAAAATATCAACATAAAATAAAATAATAAGAATGTCACTGTTCTCGCTCCATACAGACCATAACTTGTTACTGGAGCTGACCTGTGTCACACTATAACCATTTTACTCATTATGGCACATTAACTATACTACATTTGTTTTGTACACTGCTTCTGTGCCATGTCTTTTCATTTGATATTGTTCTCTGCCCCTCGTTTTATTTAGATTCTTGAACTGAATGAATCTGCTGATGCCATGTCTGAGATGCTACAACAATATTTGTCAGCCAGGGTTTTTACTGCTGTCTTTCATATAATCTACACTGGGTAACTTTACCTCGGCTGTAGCTATTTTTCATCACTGTGGTGAGGATGACATTGGGAAATCTTATATGCTATGATGCACTTTCTGCTCAGACATAAGTAGGTATTGTAGCACATTGTTTTTTTTTAAATATCAGATGCACACTACATTAAATACACATTTCCCTTCTAATCAGATTTTATTCCTTATCCCAATTGACTATTTGTGTCAGTAGCTATGATGTTCTTAACTTTAGGTGGATTAATACTGTAACTATAAAGGGAAGTTCAAGAGTTAGTCAGTTATTCCTTATTTTGTAGGGGAACCATGTCATGGACTACAGGGAATCCCTGAAAACCACTACTGAAGGATACAAATGGTATTTTATTGAATACAAAAGTAATATTTTGCACAAAATGTACAGTGTTTAAAACCAAAATTAGAGTTTAGCTGTCATGGAATCAGTGCTGAAAGCTCTAAGTGTAGCTCTAGTTATCTTTTAACTGAACTTCATAGGGTGAATTAAGGAAATGGTGACGACTCCAGTTGAATTAATAGTCATCTGATTCTGGTTTCGCCATCAGTAGGTGGGAGTACTTTGATTGGCCTGCCAAACTAGTAGATAGTGGGTAGTCTCAAGAATATAATGTGAAGCATTGAGATGCATAACTCCAGTGAGATTCACAATAACGATGTATTGAACTTGATCTGCATTTGGATTGGAGTCACTATTACGAGAGACTTTTTGCACTGATTCTGTTTGTAGTGTTTGTCTTTTCTCTGTTGTTTGAAATGTGCTGTAAAGTGTTTTGACGGGTGTGCTGGTCACCTCTGCTCTAGCGCCACCGTGAGGCCAGCAGAAAGACTGCTCCCTGCAGTTACATTCCAACCCATCATCCAAAATGACCCACGTTAGTATGTGTACTGTATGGTTGAAGAGCCTGTGTTCTCCATCCTGTAAAGACTACAATAAATATGAACAAATCCAGATGTAGTGTTTGATTTCAAGTTGTTATAGAAAATGCACTGTGGTATTATGAACAACAAAAAAGCAACAGGTTAAAATGGTAACTCTTTATTTACAATAGTTTACAATAGTTTCACAGAAACAGTTTGCACCACAGTACAGACAACGCTTTCTCAATAAGGGGATAGGACAACCCAGGATCAGAATAAACGAGCTGTATCACAATGAGCATTGTTAACATTAATTACACTGATGTCTTTAAGACGCGGACTAAAATTAGGAATTTGTGCCAGAATATGTCTTCGGGCTCTCTTCAAGACATACAGTGCATGTCCTGAGAAACAGCAAATGATTTTAGGTCTTGAAACGTCTTAGAAAACATCATGACCTGGGTAATTGCTGGGTACAAACCAGTTAACCACACATTTGTAAATGCCAGAAGACAAGAGTGCAGAGATGAGCTTAACCACTTTAAACTCTTGGAAAGTCTTGTGTTCTTTACAAACCACATTCATTATGTGTTAGTCGTTCCCTGGTCAAGTCATTGATTCTGCATTGTAAAACCCCATCCTGGACTAATATCCAAGGTTCTAGGTCTAAAATCACTCTACAGCAGGGGTTGGCAACCTATGGCATATATTTTTTATTGAATTTCTCTGCGTGCCCACTGTGGGCATGCGGAGCAATTCAGTTAAAAAAAAATTGTATTTGCTTTTTTTTAAGTTAGAATTTTTTAAAATATAGCCTGATGATGAACTAGATCCATTTGATTTAAAAGACTTAAATCATTAATTAATAATGACAGCAATAATTAATGACAGCAAGAGAGCGCAAACAAATGACGTGGTCCATCACCCCTCCTTCCTCTGATCTGCCAATGAGCGCAGCATTAAGCGGTAGTGAAAACGTAGGCTAGCAAGCTAGCTTTCTTTTTTGCTTTATTTCGAGAACAATTGATGATGGCAGAAGCAAAAAAAGGTTATCTAATATACGCCTCTTTCAGCTATTTTGAACAAACAAATTCGGAATTATTTCACAAAAGGACCGACCTGTGTGCACTCTGCTGCGAAAATGTGTGTCGAAGTGTAAAACGTAATTTTGAAACAAGGCACAAGAAAAACTTCAAAGATAAGGCTATTAAAGCTGAATAAATCAAGAGGGCAGTGGCCCAGTATGGGAAGCAAGGCAGTGTGCCGCCAAAAACCAAACTACAGAGGGCAGCTATAAAGTTGCACGGTGCATTGCTAAACATAGGAAGCCATTCTCCAATGGAGAGAATATAAAGGAGGCTTTCCTCAGCAGTTCAGATGTCATATTTGATGGCCTACCAAACAAAGACACAATCAACAGGATCAAAGAAATACCCGTTTCTGCTAGAACTATAGACAGGCGCATTACCGACAGGGCTGAAAACATAAGGCACCAGCAAACCCTTGCATTGCAAGATGCATCGGTATTCAGCGTAGCTCTTGATGAAGAGTGTGGATGTAAACGACGTTCCACGTCTAGCAGTGGTTAGCAGATATTGTGACAAAAGAGAGATACGCAAGGAACTTTGTTGTTTAAAGCCCATGCATGGCACCACTAAAGAGGAGGATGTGGCAAAAGCATTTACTGATCATTCCTCAGGAGAGAAGAGTTGATAAAGAAAATATTTGCTGTTACCACTGACGGAGCAACCGCCATAGCAGGGAAGCAGAAGGGATTCCTGACTGATTGAAAATCATATCAGTTTCATTGCATTATTCACCAGGAAAATTTGTTTGAAAATGGTTAACTATATTGTGGCTCATTCCACTCCAGTTCAGATCTCTGCTGGAGGAGATGGACAGTATTCACAAGGATTTGCTACTCCACTTCAGTGTTATGTGGCTGAGTGGCGGTAAGGTTTTGGAACGGTTTGTAGAGTGCTTTGATGCGATCAAGGCCTTTCTGATCGAGAAGGAGCAAGACTACCCTGAGCTGTAGGATGAGAAATGGCTTGTGAAACTCATGTTGTTAACGGAGATCACAGGCCACCTCAACAAGTACAACCTACAGCTGCAAGGCGCAGGCCAGACAGCGGAGGCTCTGATGCATGGATGGCATTTGTGGCGTAGATTGGACTCTACTTGCATGACATTCAAAGTGGAACCTCTCGTTACTTTGAGCACCTGAAGGTGCTGTCAGGGCATCAAACCATCAAGTGCCATGACATCAGCATGTACATGCAAGAGCTGAAGTCGGGAGTTCTGTACCAAATTTCAGGACTTCCGGCAACACGGCCCATTGTTTTTTTGATAAACCCAGAACACTTGAGGGAGAACAGCATGTCTCTGTTTCAGCGGATGAAGATTGAGGAGTTTGAAATGCAGCACACAGAACTAAACGCATCCTCACTAAATTCACACAGCTGCGCAAAACACTGAAAACTGCCAACTGCCGACATCAATCAAGGGGCCTCCATTCTGGCCTGTTGGGAAAGCTTCCCAGAGAAGTTTGACTGTTTGAAGAAGGTGGCCTTCACATTGATTTAAATATTTGGATCCACGTATATGTGCGAACAGATATTCTCACATATGAAGTCAATTTTGAGTCCCACGCTCTCCAAATATGGACCAGAGATTATGCAGCTCAGCAAAGAAAAGCAGGGGCAAGGGTCGCACTAAATTGGTAAGATTGAATCAATTTTCTTTTGTATTGTACACATAATATAGAGAGTGCACGTGTGTAGAGCGTAGATCTTTTGGCATGCGGAATCTAGACGGGGAGACAAGCAGCAGTAAATAAATAAATAGATAAATGCTCATTATGAAAATGAACTGGCACTCGGGTCTGTGATTTTTTTTTTTTTTTTAAACACTGTAAAGTGGCACGGGACATCCAAAAGGTTGCCGACCCCTGCTCTACAGTATGGCTTTTATATAATCAGAAACAACATGCAGCCTACACAGACAGGCCCAACAGCAGATGGCACATGAATAACAAAACTTAAAAATATTTCATCCAAATTGCAGCAAGTTTTAGGGAAAAGGTGCCCTTAAAAAAAACATTTTTCCATCAAACCTGCTGCATATGGAAGTAACTGAATACTGCTGTGAAAACTTTAGTGAGAGGTGATGAGGGACTTGAGATCTGCTCTTCTGATCTGACCCTTCAGAGACAAACAAAACAAACCGACCCTGCCCATGGTACTTTGCAGATATCCATTTCTCCATCTTACAAAAGGCCAAAAACCACGGAGCTTAGTTGAGTCAACTCATAGCAGCACATGCATTGCCAAACACCCTCACACAGTTTTTAACCATTCAAAAAAAAAAAGAAAAAAAAAGAAAAAAAAAAAAAAACCACACACTCACATGCATAATTTCAACTGGACTCTTTAGAGAATCTCTCTAACAATACTATTCCAGTTAACTAGATAGCTTTTTCTGTTGATACTTTAACAGGACGGCCATAGAAGTTCCCTTCTATAAATATATTTGTCTCTGAAAACTTTGTCTTGAGCATGAAACCGTTGAAAACTAACAGAAATACAATTCAAGGCATGGAAAATAAAAGTATTCATGAACAATACCACTGTCCAACCCTGTCTGAAGTTCAGCAAAAATCACTGACCAGAGGCAACAGAAAACACCTTTACTGAAAACCAACTGACTTATCTGAATCTTGTCTATTGTCTGGCTTTTTTTTTTAAACTATGAAATAACAAATTCTTTATTATGAAAAACAAAAAAATTGCCAGAAACAGGAAAAAAAGAACACTGTTTAAGCAATTTTGAGAAGCAAAGTGTGTGAAAGCTCCACGGGTGGCCCAATAACATCTCGACTCAAGAGTAGCGGCCGAGGCTGGAAGACAGCTTGTGAAGAACGAAAGGAACAAGCGCTTGGTTCAGTTGTATGGGGCTTGAAGCCTCAATGATATTCTTTTCACAATGTCTTAAATAACAAAACAGAACAACAAACAGATGAAGCAGATGCAGACTCTACATCTTTGTTCTATTGGATTATACCTCAGCTTAATACTATAGCACCATCTGAAGCAATAAACACAAGGCTTAACTTGTTTTCTCATTTTAAACGGTTAATTGTGTAACATTAATAGAGGCATCTTAGAGGAAATCAAATCCAGTTTAATCAGAAAGACATACCTGTCCCTATCACAGAAAGGTCAGATGGATTTTTTTTTTCTTTTTTTTTTTTTTTTCTTTTAAACGTGAGAAAAAGTGCAAACCGTCTTTCCCATAAATCCCAGCATGCACCATAGTGGGTGGCAGTTGTGAGGGTATTTTCTCTATATGGCAGTTCAAATGTTTCCAGTGTTCACGAGACACAGAGTCCCAACAGTAGCGGTTTGCTGCTATGCTAATGTCATCTACAGACAGACATCCATTCAGTGATTGCCTTACGCACAGAGTCTGTAGGGAAGCAGAAACAAACCTTAGTAAATCTAAAATAGCACTCAAACGGTTTTCAAATGGGATAAGGGCTTGGGATAGGTCCACCAAAGTGTTTATAGAAAATGTGGGTTCATGGCTGACCATGAAGGACAGACTGCTGAAGGGTGCAAGACCTGAATTTGAGGAAGGGTCAGTCCAGCAGGTGGAGGGGACACAGGAGTGGAGGGGGTCAGAGTTCAAGGTTCGGCCTGGGGTCAGTCTAGCAGATGTTTGCGCGGGCCTACGCGTGAGCGGTGGGAGCGGCGGGCATCTGGGGGTCCGTGAGTGTCTCGGCAGCTCTGGCACACATATGTCTCTGGCACATGGCTCTTGCGGATCTTGGCGCACGACAGGTGGATCCAGGTGTTACACTTGTTACACTCGATCATGGCCCGGCCAGCAAAAGGCTTCATGCAGAAACACGTCACCAGGTCCCACGAGTCGTCATCTGAGAAGACAAGAAAGGGAATACACTGAGCATTCACATTGGTCACGTCGGCAAAGCTGTAACAATGTAATATATGCACCACAAGACCCCACCTGAGTCTACCATGATGTCCTCATCCTCTCCTGATCCGTCTTCGTCTCGGAACACCACCTGTTTCCCCTGGCGGAACACTGTTCTGCTTCCCGAAAAGCCCTCCACCTTCTGTACCTTTACCACCCCTTCTTCAAGGTCTCGACCGTCCCAGTTCCGACGCTCTTCCTTGGGCTCCTCTTTGGGCTCCTCTTTGCAGGGGGGTGGGCTGGGCAGGTGCTGAGGATGGAGGGGGATGCTGATATCATCATCAGGCTCTTCTTTGATTGTTCGGCCACCAAAGGAGAAGGGGGACTGCAGTTCTGGGACTGTCGATTGGACCTGCTGACTGTCCTCACCAGCCTGATGCTCCCTCTCCTTTCTCCTTTTCTTCTTCTTCAGTTTATCAGCTTTCCTGCGGTCATCTGGATGCAGGGTGGTGATTGTGTGCTGTGGAAGAGAAAGAAAAAATTATTTATGTCAAAATGACAACGAATCTATGATTTGGTCTGATTTTAGAGGATGACGGTCAACATATATCAGGCTAATGATGCTGACATTGACACAACTCACATCTTTCTTGGTGTGACTGGACAGCGTGGCCCCTGGCTGTGGACGTTTCCTGCTCCTGTCCTGGGGGACCTTGGAGGGGCGCTGGGGGCAGGAGGGTGAGGGTCCCGGGGTCCAGCCATCACTGTCTGCTGTGCTGCCTGTGCTGTTGGGGGGGCTGGAACTACTGCGTAGTGGCGAGTCCTGTAGCATTACATGGAGAAGCAGGGGTCAGTAAGTGCATACACACATCAGGAGATACAGCTGGTGATTCAAATATCCAAAATCTGCAAGCAATGAGAACATTGCATCCACTCAACAGCAACAATTAAATTACCATTCTGTAATATTCCTCATTAACAATCAATGCATTGCCATTGTACCAAGGATTTGCATGATATTGTACTAGTTCAGAGGTCTGTGTGTGATGATGCAGCTTATGTCAGAAATTCCCTTATAAATATAAATGTAGTGTGATTGGTGTTATGAATCCATTTCTAAAAGCAAATAGTAATGACACTGCAGGAAATGCATGTATTGTCATGACAATTTGAATTTTGGGCTGCACTATTAATCATATATTTTTTTAAATTTTAATTCAGACCTCTATGTATTCTCATGTTTTGTTGCCAATAATTTAGTTGTATTTGCATTAGCAAGGAAAACTGCTGCATCAAATCATCGAACATCAACAAATAACAAGACAACCTTGCACCACGTGACGAAATGTGCACAGGCAGAGGGGGCGGAAATGAAAACAAATCTAGCACGTGTAAGAGAAAAACACAGAACCGAAACCGTGAAAGAAAGACCTTTGAAGGAATAACCACAACTAAATCAAAGTGAGTCAGATTTTAGAAAACCCCAGCACTGACGGTGGAGAAATACATTTTTCCAAGTTCTGACTAAACTGTGCTCATAAAAGGGTGTCACACTTTGTTGTCCGGTTTTGGTCTGATGACAGGAAAAAGCATGTAATTTTCAAGGAATGTTTTGCTATAGTTACAGCACTGGAGAGTACCACAACACATTTTGATGAAGCTATTAAGGCTGTGACAACTTTAACCAGAACATCCCTGCCACCTGGAGGGTCTTACCTGTTGGAATTTGAAGGAGAAAGAAAAAGGTGTGTATAACAACAGACAAATTTTTGCGCTGTGTAGGTGAATGCTTTTGTGACTGTTACTTGACTGAATCCAATGTTTTCAACCACAATAAATGTGTCGATAGCTTGTAGTGTGCTTACATGTAGGTGGACAGTGTGACCAGGACTACTTGACACACAATAGAGGGCTAAGCTAATGAGGTGACAAGCAGCTGAAGCTGAAGGCTAGTGCAGCTGAAGGAAACTTTGAATGTAACAGAAAGTCGGAGCAAGAACAGAGGCCATACAGCCGTGTAACCTATAATACAGTCAAAACTGAGATCTTGTTGACAATGAGACTAGACCGCTTTAGTCTGTGTCAAAGACCAAGCTCAGGTAAGTTCTTAGTAGAAAGCATGCTGAAACAAAAATAAACAGCCGGAGAAACCACGGAGACAAAATAATCTGTTTAAGATAATTTCATTGTCTGTCTATCAACTTCCTTATCTCTAAACAGAGGATACAATCCAAACAATGAATATAGCTTCAAGTTGCAAAACATTAGTTTGCTTCTAAATTCATCCAGCAATTTTTCTTCAGGGGGCAAAACATTCAGATTTTATGTCATTTATTGTCCCTTTTTTTTGGCATCAAGAATGTAATGCATAATAAATGTATATTAAATACAATGTTATCCACTGCATTTGCCTTTGTTTAATAATTTATTTTCCTATATTACCAGGACTTTTTCTTTTTGACTTGACTTCAATTTGTTTACATGTGAACAGATATTGTAACTCTGGACAATAATGCTCAGAATTAATGTAATGTTGTTAACCGAGTGAATTAGCGGCAGCTGAAGTCCAATAATACAGGTGCTGACATGAAGATGTGTGTAATATACCGGCGCTGACCGCCTTGTTTACTCACCTCTTGGGGGTAAGGGATGTAACCAGCATAGGCCAAGACAAAAGTGCAAAACTTATTAAAATCTTCAACTGTCCTCCTCCTCCTGTATGGCGGACTGAAACCCTGAAACACAGTCACGTCATTGAAACATTAGCTGCATCAAACCTACACATCCCGACATGGCGTTTATAACATAAGACGACGACTGATAAACACATATCTTGCAAAACTAAACCAAACTAAAATATAACATGCTGCTTAGTAACACCAGCTCAAGTTTCAATAATTGCATGGACACATTCCTGGACACGCTGGTGAAAACCTCGATAAAAACAAACTACAAGCGACAGCCAGTGTTAGCTACGTCGGCTAGCAATGGACAGCAAATAAGTAAGTGTCGGTGGAGTTGAACTGGCAAACAAAACTATTTAACTACGTGATTTCGTACTGAACATTGTCAAAGAGTCACGCTGGGTCATAAAATCATCAGCTGTTACTGAGGATAAATGCAGATGGCGTGAATATGATGCTTAGTTAGCCGTGGTTGACGTTAGCATGCGCCGCAGTGATGATGGACTGTTTAACTGCTTTAACGACACCAACCATACAAAGTACCGTCCGAAGTAACATTAGTGACTCATCCTCACACGCAATGCCAAGTTTTAGTGGCGAAAGTTGACGGTTTGACATAAGCTTGTTTGAGTACCTTTCGTGTATAACTAATGTGTCAACATTAGCACAGCAGGCTAACGCTAACTAGTTAATCACCGTGTGCTGCACAAACCTGTAGCAACTTGTAGCGATCACTGCAAACTAACGTTACTCCATGTAAAACAGGAAAAAGAAACAACATAAAAACAATGTCTTACCTCTGATTGAAATGCGTGGGATGTCGATGGGTTTATGTCACCCATCTTTACCGAGTAACGTTAACCGACCACCTGGCGTTTTGTCGATAACGTGACAGGCTGAGTAAGTTAACGGGGCTAACGGATACCGCCTCCAATCGTAAACACCGATGTAAAAAAAAAGAAAGCAAAACAACAACAACAAAAAAAAAAACACCGAGGTTACCTTTAGCCTTTGCTTTGCTAGATACCTAACGTTGTAGCTGACGTTACCTATGCTAAAACTGGAAGCAACAGTGTTCACTCAGTTTGTCAGGGAGCTGTCCAAATAGCTAGTGGGCTAAAAGTTGTAAAAACGTGCATCCCGTGATCGGTGATCGTCCCACCGAGCTGTCCGGTAATGTCTCCGTTTGATCCAGTTTACTGACTGCTGGGGGAGCGGCTCACTTTGGCTGTTTCCAGCTGTCTGCCTGCCCCCTCTTCTTCATCATCATCATCATCAAATCTACGGCGGTTGCTAAACGAAAAAGGTTGGTTTTTTTTACCCTTAACTTTATTGACAACTAAATGAAAAAGGTTCTTCAGCGCCCTCATTTGGTGTGTGACGTATAAAGATTTTAAATTAAAGGATAGGTTCACAATTTTTCAAGTCTGTTTTATATACTGTACACTTGAGGCCTCGTCTTGTTGAGATGCCCTGTGTCAAAATCTATTATTACACAGTGCCTATAACTAAATAAATGTTTTTTATATAAAGAAAACAAAATACATAGTGTGCAGGGTGGTGGTGGTGGTGGGGGGGCGTGCAGGAGTCAGTAGGAGGCCACAGTTCATTTTTGCCTTAGGCACCCTAAGCAAGTTAATCCAGTAGTTCTATCAACCTGTTTTCTCAAGCTACCACTGCTTTTCAATCTTTCTTTCAATCTATGGTTATTTTCTCCCTCTAAAAATGACTGTATCGTAATGTATTAATGTATTGTTTTGTTCTTTTATTGTTGTTTGTTCGTTGTTGTCAATAAAAACATTGCAAGTGGAGAAAGAACAACAAAAAAGGCTACAAAGCTACTGCCAAGGTAATCAACAGGTTTGACTGAAATAAGACAATGTCTACACTAATTGCTCAATACTCAACAATATATTTGGCACAAATCAAAGTACATTTTTTCTTTTGTTTTACAGCTTTATTGAAACAAGTATGCAACAAGTTTACGGCACCTTGTGTATACAACTTGAGTCTACAATCACAAACACGCCAGGGAGACTAAAGGTTGTATTTAAAAAAAATTTAAAATAAGTAGTTCAATAAATATCTTGTAAAGCTTTTTTGTTTGTACATTCAGACATTGAAGAAATGTGTTGTTTGATATGGACAGTCAGCTCTGAAAAAGTTTGGCTTCTTGCTTAAGAATTTGGATTTGTGAATATAAAATGTGATCAAAATAGCAAGCAAATGAATCAAATAGAACTGTGAACAGAGTTTCCTGTCATATGAATCCAAGCAATACATTTTTCCAAAGTAATAAAAAGTGAGGATAGATATGATCAGCAATAAATCATGACAATTTACTCTAGTTGTTTTGTATGTAGGAAAGACCAAAATAAATGTGCCAGCGTTTCTCTGTGCTCCCCATAAAAAGTAAAATAATAGTCTTAGTCTACTTTTCTAGTCTTTTATTGAATACAATTTGTGTATGTTGTATTCCACGAAGGATTTTTATTAATCTAAAACAGTTGTATGCCTACTCAGACAGACTGACAGACATATAGATAGATAGATAGATAGATAGATAGATAGATAGATAGATAGATAGATAGATAGATAGATAGATAGGTAGACAAAGGCAACAGCCCCTCAAAGCCAACTTTCTGATAAACCTCTTAGTGGATACTACAGGCGAGTAGCTGCAGCGAATACACTTTACCTAACAACAGACATCTGATTTATGTGAGCAAGAACTTTGCTCATTTGCATAGCTTTGTTTACCCTGCTAAAATGCATCTGTGAATAAAGTCTCTTGATGAAGAATTATACAAAATTGCCACCAAATAAACACATTAGAACAAGTGAAATGGGCCATTAGGGCCAACACTTCCTGTGGGGAAAAACTGGCATAATTTGATTTGGTAGTCAAGAGACGTGCAAATAATCATCCAGCACAGTGGTTTTCAAACTCTGTGTTGTGACACACCAATGGCTTGCAGCATTGGGACAGGTGTGTTGTGGGAAGGCTGTAATGCCGTTTTTTCTGATGTATAAAGAGATGATGGAATCACACACCGCACTAATGAATACAACTGGACTGAATTTTTGGAAATTATTTATTTCATTGAATTTCCACTCATGTTGCCACTACACAAGCTCCATTTTCAGAAGTTTCCTTAATGGCTGGTGCCCATCTTGTTTCAATCTTCTTTCCACCCCGTCTTCAAAGTGTTTTGTTTCACTGATAAAGAAAAAATAAGAACAAAAACAGTGATGTGGATAACACACATATAATATTAACACTAACCCTATATTAAGAAAGTGAGAAACAGTATGTAAGAGAAACATAAATGCTGTATCGTAGAAACAGGTTGTGCAGGCATCACAGTCATTAAATTTAATGCTTTTTGGATAAATCATCTCATTCTAACTTTGATTACTGCAGGTCAGTATAAAGCAAACTCAAATTAGGGTTTTCCCAATCGTGAAATTTTAACTGACTGTCATACAAGTAATTGTGTTCAACAATTTAATTATTGTTTTTTGGCTCATTTTAAGACAAACTCTCACTCTGCTGCAGATAGATATATTTAAAATAGCTTGTTCTATAGTGTGGGTCTATCTCAAATAACGAAAAACGGTTTCACCACAATGTGGATTAATATACTTAATCGTTAGGAAGGATAGGCTGACATTATTCATTGAACATAGCTAGCTAATATTAGCTTGATAACATAAAGCTATAGTATAATGTAGTCACCGACAAATAGTAGACATGTTAAAATATAATTTTAGAGTGCTGCATTTGAGATGTTCATATTAAACATGGCCAAAGTTTCAAATAATGAGGTAAACGTATGTAGAAGTAATCGCTGTGAGCAAAAAGCTCCGGCTTCAGACTACTCTGAACACTTGGTTTCCAACAGTTTTTTCTACTTTAAGCCCAAGCTGACAGATTTCTTTATATGGTCATCTGCTCCATGCACAGCACGCAAATTCACTGCTCTGTTCCGCTAACATTATGGCATTTTTCCATTGTTTTGGGGTAGTCACAATGAGCCATGACTGGAATTGAGCTGGCACAATGTGAGTGTTTTTCCATTACACAGCAGGGCAAAGTAAAATAAGTCCGTCCATCATTTCCTGTAAATTCTTCACAATAAGTTTCTCATTATTTAGTCATTAAAAAGCTTTTAATATGAAGCAGTAAAGCAGGAAATGTTGGGTTTCATCAACAATAACGTAACATGACTCTGATACGGCTGCCCCTCAGCAGGCCTCCTGGAAAGCTGGCCAATCAGAACAGAGTGGGCTCATTGGGAGGGGGGTCTTAAAGAGACAGGAGCTAAGACTGCCTGTAAGAGACAGAGGCTGAACTAAGGGGTTGCATAAAGAGCCGGTATAAGATAAATAAGGAGTTTTTTGAAATGTGAATCATGTAAAGCTAATCTAGGGGAGCTGATTCTTTTTTGTAAATTGATACAAGACAGAATAATGATGTTCTTTTCACCACACTGCTCGGCCACGCAAGCTCCATGCACTGACTGACTGTTGTGTTGATGTGTATGTGTGTGCGACCAATCACATGTGATGACAGATGGAGATCATACCATCAGGTTAAAAGCAGGTGTAGCTGACCTGTGTTTTTTTCTCTTTGACTTATTTAATTTCATTTAGCATGTTTAACACTGGCCCGATACTATTTTAGATATTTGTAATAGTGTTTGATGTTTTTACGTTATTTAAGGTTTTTATACCAAACATAATGTAAAATTCAGTATTATGGAAATTAAACATTTTAGTATAATTGAATAATTTACGTGATGTATGTGCACACATCTCAATCATAGGTCAAAACATTGGTAAATTTGGCTGAATTATAAAAGCAAGAAGTGGGACTAAATGAAGAGTCGTTTGGGAGCCGAAATTAAAAATTTGGGAGGCTCTTATTGCTGAGATGAGCCAAATAATCTAGTTCACTAAAAAGAGCCGAAATTCCCATCAATAAACGGTTGTAGGGGCTCCCCAGCTGTACAGGTCGATGTCCGCCCCAGGTATAAATGTACCTACATGTTGATTGCTGACCGTCATGTGGAGGGCGCTGATGTAACAAACTCCCAAACGGAAATTCCTGTTTTCTTGTTCCGGTTGCTTTGTTTTTTTGAGGCTCGGCGCGCGGTGTACATGGTGGAGGGGACGGTAGAGGGAAGTCTCAGGAATATTTCGGTGTGGCGTTAACATTACTGGTCAAAATGTCTAACACCAGATTCCAGCATTTTCGGGGCTTTTTAACGGAGCGTTTTACAACCGTTGCTGTGGAGATATTTGAAGAAGTTGAAAGTATTGTGGAGGAGTTCCGCGAGGAAAACAAACGCCTGCAAAACCTCCTGCACATGGTGCTGAACCCAGAGATTAAGTTACCCAGGATAGGTGTGTAACTTTCAGTTTACCTACTGACTCCAACTAACTGATGGTAACGTTAGCTGCTATAATTTAACGTCAGCACTGCAAACACCTCAGCAGTTAATGTTACTAAGTGTTGTACTTGAGTACAGTTTTGTGGTAGCCTACTTGTACCTTAAATGTTGTTTCTATTTTATGCTGATTTGTACTTCCGCTCAAGTACTTCTACCAAAACACTTCCCAACTAAAAAATACTCTTGAGATGAAATATTGTTTCTTCAGGACCAGAGAATAGAAACCGACAAAAAAGCTGAAAAAAATTAAAATGATCAAGTCAAAATCATAAAACATCTAGAGTGAAAAACAAAGTGCATACGCAGATGTGTACATAATACTTATATATTATATTGTACTATTTTCTCCACTACATTTATTTGACAGTTATTTATTACTTTACAGTAGAGCTGCAACTAAGAATTATTTTATTATCGATTCATCTGTTGATTATTTTCTTGATTAATCGATTGTTCGTTTGATCTATTAAATATCAGAAAACAGTGAAAAATGTAAAGTATGATATCATAGAGCACAAGAAGGTGTCATTAAATGTTGTGTTTTGTCCAAAACCCAAACATATCCAATTTACTATAATGAAAGACCAAGGAAAGATGATTCTCACATTTAAGAACCTGGAAGCATCAAATCTTCAAACCCTCATTTTTGATCAAAAATTTGCTTGAACGATTAATCGATTATCAAAATAGTTTCTGATTAATTTTCTTTCAATTGTTGCAGCTCTACTTTACACACTAAGATTTTACATACAAAACTCATTAAATATTATAGATTAAGCTACCCAACAGTATAATACAATTAGCTCCACCACAAACAGCCGCAACATTAAAATTCAGCTTTTCAGGGTCATTCTGCAGCGACCACTGTTACTTTTGATAGTGGTAAGAAAGTAGTGTTTAAAAAGACCTACAGCTTTAAGATGCTGGGACTGTGGCTGTAAACTTGTTAAACCCAAAGTGAAGCAAGAGATTTGTAGTCAGTAAAAACTTGTGTTTTCTTTTTCTTTCTTTTTTTATCCCCACAACAGATGTTAGTAAATACACTGTAACCACAGGTGGCAGAGAGCAGCCCCCTCAGCTGAACACTGATGTGGACCCAGAAATATCAGAGCCATTGCCTAAAAAACCTAAAGAAGAAGAAATTGAATGTGACGTAAGTTGGGCACTAGAACCACGAGAAGGTCCGCGGGAAGCCAATAACTCCATTACCACAGATTGTGTTAAAAATGACCCAGATGAAGAAAACTTGAACATGCCGTGCATCGCTGAGTCATTCCAGATTAAAGTGATGGAGCACAACCCCGACTCCTCAGCCACTCTCTCAGCAAATGATGAAGTTGAGGAGTTCTTGGGAGACTCAGAGGTAGCCTCAGATTGTCAACAGCTATCCATAAGTGAAGAAAGCACAAATGAAGATCTGGGACCTGAAAAAAAGAAGTCATCAAAGAAAAAGGTACACTTGTTCATACGTTGTTGATACCTTAACACCCCGTAGATCTAAAGCTCTGCTGAATAAATCTGACTGTGACAGGCTGGTGAAGCTTTTTCATGTAGTATACAAAAGCACAAGTCGAAAGTAGTTATGGCTTACATCTGTTGCCAAATGCTGCCACATTTTTGTCTTTTGATGGAGTATTTTGTAAGACGTGATGGAATGAATTAACCAATGTTGTTGTCCTACTGGGAGAAACAATTTTTCAGTTGAGAACAAAACATTTTTGTAATTGTTCAGCTTTGAAAAGACACACACATTTTCAAATACTGTTTCTGACCCGCTTACAGGGCACAAAATTCGCACTAGTCTCCAGCCAAATGCCTGTAAAATATGCAAGTGGTTGATGGATTTCCTTCACTCACCAGCCAAATAAAAACAATTGTAATCTCCTGAGTGGCCGGTAAAATTTGAACATTCACCAGACATTTGGCTAGTAGACAAAAAAGTTAATTTTACACCCTGCCTGCTTAGGTATGGAACCAAGTTTTGGTTACTATTTGACATGTTATTGCTGAAATGATGATGATGATGATGGTGGTGGTGGTGATATTTCATGATAAAGTAGGCTTTTTTCTGATAATGTAAGTGAATGATAAAAATAGTTATTAGAGCTGTAACAAATGGTTATTTTCAATATCGTCAATTATCTTCTTGATAATTGATTAGTCGATTGGTCTATAAAATGTCAGAAAATGTTGAAAATACTCATTACTGTTTCCCAAAGCCTAAGATGACATCCTCAAATGTCCACTTTTGTGACAAACAGTCCACAACCCAAAGTTATTCAGTTTACTGTCATAGAGATTAAATAAACCAGAAAATATTCTAATTTGAGAAGCTGGATTCAGAAAATTTAACTTTTTTTTCTAAATAAATGACTCAAAGCAATTATTTGATTATCAAAATAGTTGGTGATTTGTTTTCTGCCGAGTGATTAATCCATTAATCGACTAATCCTTTAATAATTCTAATAGTTATAGTCAATTATGTGATAGATCAATTTAACACAAATAGTATGTTGAAGTCAAAGTGTTTATATATAATTTGTCACAGGGTTTCACTGTTTCTGGGAAAAAATGTAATGCAGCTTCCCAGCGACAGGACGTCCTAAAAAATTACAAAATTGAACAAAATGTCCTGTAAAACACACAGTTGTCCTGGAAAGGTTTTAAACATGCAACAGAAATTATGGTGAGGTTACTATCACAGATGTTTCAAGCCTCCAGTGTCGGCTGGCAGAAATGACAGCGCTGGTCGTGGATGAGGCGAATCCTACAGGATCACATTTTCAGTGTTTGATCTAATAATTGGTTTCAGAGGTCACTGAACAAGTACAGCTGAGTTTCTACCTGTCAGAAATTTAGCAAACTTAATTTCTGGAATGGAAATTGTCTGTCCTCAAACCAAGAAATCCAAGTGTGACACTTTTGGTTTAATTGACATAAGACGGACTTGTTAATTCTGTAGAACTCCTCCCTGACCTCATTGTCAGAGTACAGCAACTTAACTCTTAGTCTCTAACAAGACCTTCATTAAAAAGACACATATTAGTATCCAGGTCTGAAAATGTCCTGGAAGTATCCTGGAAAGTAATTATATAAAAAGAGTGGGAAGTCTGTCTTGTGTGTCACGTCTTAACAATTGCTGTTACCTTGAGGCCCTTAAGGACAAGGATTGCTATCAAATGTTTTGTTTAAATTGCCAGCCTGGTTCTTGTTCAACAATCGATGCATGAAATAATACGTTCTTTTTTTTCTTGGGTGGACATCTCGCTACAACATAGAAGAAGCTAAAGCGTTCCCTGCAGAGAACCGTGCTAGAATTTCCAAGGTAAGAATGGTGAGAATCTGAATTGACGCAGTGGTACCTGTTTGCTTACATATATCTAATACTGTTGGTTGGTTTCATACAGGATGATGCCCTACAAAACTTTCATCGCTGCCCCAACTGACTGCCAGTCTTTTCTGGCAAGACTCACTGAAGCCTATAAGGACATTCCCGATGACAAGAAGCCTCTGATAACCAAGATGGGCCTCACAGAGGATGTGGAATTAGTGGACTGTGCTTTTGGTAAAGTCCCTAAAGGTTGCCCCCTGTCCTACCAGTGCCCTGTGCCATCAAGTCAGGATTACAAAACACATGACGATGCTCCCCCTCGACCGCTGCTTCCCCTGCCTTATCACAGACTGGAGCAAATATTGAGTCTTCCTACTCTCAGCGCCAGGGAACAGGAGCATATAAATGTCATGGAGATCACGTGGGAGGGAGCGCACAGTCTGGAGTACGCCACACGTGAACACAGGGAGTCCATAGAGGATTTGCGGAAGCTCCGCTTGACCACCCGTTTCAGGGAGATCTGCAAACTTAAACCAGGACCAAGTCATGCGGAGCACCTGATATTCAAGATACAGAAAGGATTCTCCAGGTGCAAGACAGCACAGATAGAGGAGGAAATGAAGACTGAAGCACTTCGGGAATACTGTCAGTATTTGTGTGTCAACTGGTCCCCCTGCGGGTTGGTTGTCCACCCGAATGCTCCGTGGCTGGGGGCGCTGCCTGACGGATTAGTGTACGACCCTAATGAGAAACCCTGTTATGGGCTGGTGCATGTGAAATGTACCAGCTTCCGGAGCTTCATCGACTGCAGTTTCCTGAACTGCAAGGCTGGAGTCTTGAACCTGAAGAAGACCAACTCGTGCTATTGGCACATGCAAGGAGAGATGATGGTGACAGGCACGTCGTGGTGTGATCTCCTGGTGTTCTCGGTGGAAGACATACTGGTTCAGCGCATCTACCGAGACAATGCCACCATCAAGCTCATGAAGAGAAAGTTAGATGATTTCTTTTTCTATTACTACCTGCCAAGTCTGTTTGACAACAACAGCCAACATTGAAACATTGAAGTTTGAGTTTTTGTGGCATCGTCACACTGCTGTCATACACTACATGCTGTTCCCCTCAGGTGCTTGATTTTGAGTTTTAGCATATTGCAAATTACTTGAATTCACAAAATACTTTTTCTGAAGACTTATTTTCTTCTGGCTTTATTAAATATGAAACGTTCTTATTATTACAAGTGTGTTTTGATTTGCCATGGATACATTTTTGATCTTTTGTATTGTCTTTTACTTTGAAATGGCTTTTGAGCCGCATCCTCAATGCAATTATAAATTTAATTTTAGTTTTTGTTTGCCATGTTTACCCTTCTTACTACCCACCAAAGGTGCCCTGTTCTGCATGGCACGGACTGAAGAGATTATTTTCATTATTGATGTGCTGATCATTTACTTGATTGTTTGATTAACCCTTTGGTCTACAAAATGTCAGAAAATAGTGAAACATGTCCACCCATGAGCCCAAGCTGACATTTCAGATTGCTTTTTTTGTTTGAAACTCGGAGATATTCAGTTTACTAACATACGAGAAAACCGGCAAATATAAGAAGCTGGAACGAGGGACCATTTTTTGGCATTTTCTTTTAAATATTACTAAAATGATGAATCAATTATCAGATTTGTTGCTGAACATTTCTGTAGATCTGTTAATTGTTCCATTAACATTTTAATCATTGTTTGCTAAAGTATAAGAAGTTCCACAGGTTCAAAGGTTGACACATTAAATTTCAGTTGACTACTGAGCAGAAGAAGTGGTAAATCCGCTGATTATATTACTGTAGTTCTGAAGCAGAGCATGACTTTAAGCTGAAGATTTGAATGTTCAGAAATAAAATTCTAACCACATTAAGTCTGTGTCAATAGTCTTAAATTATCCAGTAGTCTCTAGTCCTAACCTGAATGTTCTGTGCTCAAAAATATGCTTAAAATCCTCTTCTACTCAAAAATGTGTTTTTCTTCTTGTTCCTACATTTGGATGTTTGAGCTTCACTGTGCAGAATGATGCACAGAGTGCAGAGTTTGACTGTTTTCACATTCATCTGCTGAAAGTGGAAAGTTTCTTTGTGCTCACTGAAAATCTGAGTTAAAGGTGCAGTAAATGACATTCAGCCTCACTGGATGTCAGCAAAGAACTATTTGCTGTATAAAGATATAGTGGAGTAATGGTGACCTGAGCAGTGAATGAAGTCACACTCCCTCTGTGTGTGTGTGTGTGTGTATTGTCATCCGAGTTTCTCTGTTCTTTGTTTTGGTTGCTGCACCGGCCGCGTGTGTACATTAGTGCATGTGAGTCCCTCCTCACCCTTCATGTCTCTTTCCAAGATGGCGACCGCGTTCTCACATTACAAGTAAACAGTACAATTAAATATGTTTCTGAAAACATTTGAGGCGAGAAATAGGCAGTGTTGAGTTTGACACACGAGTAAATGGCACACGTTTGTTGTGCTAGATGTTGGTGCTATAGTGTGACATCTAGTGGCTGAATGTCATGTATTGCAACTTTAAAGGCGTGTACCTACAAGCAGGTTTTGTGACATCACAACTGGTTCGGAGCCAATTGTGGTCCACTGTGAAACATAATTGTGATGTGGAAGTGTGAGGCCTCCAGTGCACAGACAATAAAAAAAATGGACTTTATGGTGAAGTAGAAAACATCTTGTATCCATCATTTAGACTTTTGAACTGAAAAATATTTACATATTCATTTTAATGAGGGAGAAAGGGGAGACATAATTTTATGGATTTTTAACAAGGTAATTGAACATTTTTGTGGAGAATTCATATAATACACAAATTATTATTCCAAGCAGATGATTTTAAAACCTGACTGGAGGGGATCTTTATTCTTTAACATTGTGTTAGCTGCATGATACTTCATGACTTGGCCTGATGCCTATAAACATGACTTGAACAGATGACAATCCTCAGATGTCCGCTACAGAAAATGAAATATTATTTCTGTTTGGGGTCTCAGAGACCCCACGGTGGTGAAATAATAATAATAATAAATAAAGTTAAAATGTCCTAATCTATTAATAACTTTTATGCAAACAAAAGAATATATATTTGTTCATGCATAGTTAATACAACATATAAAACAAAAGGTTCACAATATTTCAAGTCTGGCTTAAGTGTCAGTAACAGTCAGGTGTCCATATGAACACAAAAAGATGTTTTCCTTGCTGTAATGATTCCTCCTTTGTTCATACTGGTAATTAAAAGATCTCCTTCAAATATGCTTTCAGTGTAAGTGATGGCAGCCAAAATCCACAGTGTCATTTGGTGCAAAAATGCATTTAAAGTTGATCTGAAGCTTAAATGAGGCTTCAGCAGTCTGAGTTAGTCAAGTGGATATCTGCCACATTCAGTCTCTTTATCATCAGATTCCCTCTTTGTGTTTCCTCAGACAGTGTTTCCCTGTTGACCTGCGGTGGAAGTATAGTAACAAACAACAGGGACTTTGGCACCAAAAACCCTGTAATGTTGAAAGATATCTACTTGATTTGGCTAATCTGGACAGCTGAAGCAGCTTCATATTAGCCTAAGATAAACTTTTAAGTACATTTTTGCACAGAAGGAGGCTTGTGCATTTTGGCCCCCATCACTTACATTGTAAGTGCATTATGAAGGGATCTTCTAATGGTCAGTATGAACAGGAGGAATGATTATGGCAAGAAAAACCTGTGTAAGTGTTCATTGGGGCTCCTGACTGTTTTAAGACAGACTTGAAAAATTGTGAACTACTGTCTTGCTACTATATACCTCTAAACAGGTAGTGAGTAGAGTGCATTTTAACTTGTCTACACTTTATAATACTTTCCATCACCAATGATATAATTTGCTGTAATAACGTTTAAATTCCCATCATTCAGTTTAGGTCAAATTCGTACCCATGACCAGCTGAAAACCTCTCAGTCACTAATACAAATCTGCAATATAATTTATGTAGAGCCCAAATGTTCAAAAAATGACTGCATGTCGTTGTAGTATTGTATTGACATTTCTACCCTCCTGTCTGACTGTAGGCTGATTTTGCAATCCGTATGTTAAACTTAGACTAGCAGTTAAACTAGGGGACACCTTCAACCTGAGGAGGGGTCACTGGTGTTTAGCTGAGGGCTGGAATAAAAACATTCACAAGACAGACAGACGACCGGCCCGTAAACAATACAGTAACACTGAAAAAGAGAGGTTTCACCAACTCAAGTTTCCCTCTTCTGCAGACATGTGGAGGTGGTAGACGTGTTCATGTTTCCTCCTACAGGGGGCGCTGAGTTCACCCACCATGTGAGATGGTCGCAGGATTTCTTTGGTTAAAATTAGATGACGTAGAGCGCAATGTGTTTTTGAGGCTGGACAGAAAAAAAGACAACACTTCTGTTTTAGAAACGCGTTGTCATGTTTAGCATTTATTAACCATTAGTCAGCAGGACTCACACATTGAGTCACGTTTTGTCCTCCTGCCCGTTCGCAGATTGACCGGATACAGTTGTTTTAAGATCACCAGCTCGCTGCTCTCTCTCTCTCTCTCTCTCTCTCTCTCTCTCTCTCTCTCTCTCTCTCTCTCTCTCTCTCACTCTCTCTTTCACACACACAGACACACACACACACACACATTCTCGGTTGTCGTCTTGTCGAGCTTGTTGTGTCTCTGCTTTCCCCCACACCGGTGTTGTTTTTGTGACAATGGGTGTAAATAAGACGTACATCAGTATCGGCTATGCCGTGGTCGGTGTGGTAGTGGGGTTTTCTGTTTTCCTGACGTGGACCATGTCGTTCAGACAGCCGTGGACTGCAGCCATGGGAGGACTGTCAGGTAAACACCACACCACTGTCTGTCTTTAACCACATGCATTACATGTGTGTGTTTTTGCATAGAAAATCTGTCTTATGCATGTTTTTATTCCAGCTCTCAGCTAAACACCAATGACCCTCCTCAGGTTGAAGGTGCCCCCTAGTTTAACTGCTAGTCTAAGTTTAACATGCTGATTGCAAAATCAGCCTACAGTCAGCCAGAGAGGCAGAAATGTCAATACAACACTAACAATGACATGCAGGCAAGTCATTTTTGGAATATTTGGGCTCTACATAAATTCCGTTGCAGATTTGTGTTAGTGACTGACAGGTTTTCAGTTGGTCATGTGTACAAGTTTGACCGTAACTGGCTAAATGCCACTGTAGGGAATTTAAATGTTACAGGAGCAAATTATATCATTGGTGATGGAAATCATTATAAAGTGTAGATAAGTTAAAATGCTCTCTACTCACTGCCTGTTTAGAGGTATCTAGTAGTAAGTTTTCCTTTGTTATAACATGTTATGCCTGAAATTTTAAAGTACAAGTTCACAATTTTTCAAATCTGTCTTAAAGCAACAGTCAGGTGCCCAAATGAACATTGAAATAATGTTTTCTTGCGTACTCATTCCTCCTGTTCATACTGACTATAAGAAGATTCCTTCATAATGCACTTACAATGTAAGTGATGGGGGACACAATCCACAAGCCTCCGTCTGTGCAAAATTGTACTTAAAAGTTTATCTGATGCTAATATGAAGCTTCAGCCGTCCAGATTAGTCAAATCAAGTAGATATCTATCAATGTCTTTTTAATGCCAAAGTCCCTCTTTTTGTTACTATACTTCCACTGTCAACGGGGAAACACTGTCTGAGGAAACATAAATAATTTGATGCTAAAAAGACTATAAATGTGGCAGATATCCACTTGATATGACTAATTCAGACTGCTGAAAGCTTCAGATCAACTTTTAAATGCATTTTTACACAAAATGTCTGTGTGGACACACTGTGAATTTTGGCCTCAATCACTTACATTGAAATCGCATTTGAAGGGGATCTTTCAATAGCCGGTATGAACAGGAGGAATGATTACAGTAAAGAAAACCTCTTTCAGTGTTCATATAGACACCTGACTGTTGTTTTAAGACAGACTAGAAAAACTGTGAACCTATTGTTTAAGGGACCATATCAGTGTTTTGCATGTGTGTCCCCCTTATTTTTTAAAGTAAGTTCTAGTTTTTCACATTTTTGAACTGTGTTCTGTCCACTATTCAGGCAAATGATGGTTGCTATCCTTTTAAAACCTCTACAGGTTTATTTTATACTGTTGTGAAAATGCAAAACACATTAAATTGAAGACAAATGTCAGTATTGATAGGAAAAAGTGCCACTGGGCTGAAACAACACTTCCTAGAGTCATTACGTAAGCACAACAGACTGTGTTAAGTGTCATATCCATGGATCTGACCTTTGAGCAGCTGTTTAGGTTTGCAAATTCATATCTATAACCTCTGCACTCATCCGTTCACAGGATGCGCTGTTATCTTTATTAATGGTTGTTCCCAAACACACATGTTCCAAATTAGTCAAATCAAGTCAATATCTTTCAACGTTACAGTCTTTTTGAGTGTCAAAGTCCCTGTTGTTTAAGCGACCATATCAGTGGTTTGCATGTTTTATCCTCCATATTTTTTAGAGTATGTTCTAATGTCATTATTAATATTAAGAAAAATGCCACTGGGCTGAAACAACTCTTCAGAGATTCATTAAGTGTGCATAATATACTGCATTAAGTGTCGTATCCATAGATCTGACCTTTGAGCAGCTGTTTAGGTTTGCAAATTTATATCTATAACCTCTGCACTCATCTGTTCTCAGGATGCACTTATATCTTTATCAGTGGTTGTTAAATGCACATGTTCCCAAGGAGCAAACTGTCTAGTCCCTTTTTTGCAGCATCATCTGTATTCTTTCACACTACTAAAGCTAGTGACCTGCGTACATTAAGTTAACCCCATTCCCTGACGAACTGGCAGCAATATGAAATATTACTGATATTGTAAAAGTGGACACTCTTCCTGAAAGCTGCATTTTTATTTTCCTAAAGGAAACTGGCTGCAAATAATGTTCTTTTTTCCTTGAACAAAAATGACTTGTGATTGAATGTAGCCTACACGTTCTAGTCTATAGGCATGTGCACCTCACTGAAACACTGGGACTGAAGTTAAAGCTTCTGTCAAGTTGTTGCAGTTACAGTATGACACAGTGAAGGTTGTTCACTGAAGCGTCACAACACTGAAGCAGTTTTAAAAAAAAAAAAAAAAAGAAAGGGGAACATGGACAGGGAAGCGTGATTCATTGAGTCAGCAACTGGCAACATCATGCTTTGTCATGATGTGTCTGCCACTGAAAATGCACAGTCACCCTTCACACCACCAAGAGTTCATGACATCCAAACTCAGGTCAGCGGCAGTCATGTGATCAGTTAGATAGCTGTGAGTGTTGACTTTACACTTTATATGATTGTCATTTTGACAGATTTTAGTTTGTTTTCCAAACTTTACATTAATTTCAGAATGTACGAAACTTCACCACATAAACTTAACTTGAAAACACAAGTAATCAATCATTTGATCCACTTTATTTTTCTCAATTTTGACAGTCACATGTTAACACAGCTGAGAGCAGAGAGTGAAAACTTCTTGTTGGTGCACTCAGAAGTAAAGTCTACAGAGGATTTTACGCAGTAGCTTTTAAATGTGGTGATTTGCGTTTTCAGAACTTCCAGTCCCTTATTGCAATTATGATGCAACAATAAAGAAGCTAAAACCAAGAGAAAAAAGTTAAAATTTTCTGGAAGCTTTATACTCACAGTGTATAACGATTATTGCATGAAGTGTGTTGAAAACATTTGGTGTACTTTGAAAAATTAACGTGTAGTTGAAAGATCAAAAATAGGTCTTTTTAAAAAAGTGATTGATTTATGTGACAAAAGTCACATGAAAACTAACTTTTTGACTAATATTTCACCATTTGTTTCTGTGTCTCATCCCTCAGGTGTGTTGGCACTTTGGGCCCTGATCACCCACATCATGTACCTGCAGGACTTCTGGCGGACCTGGCTGAAGGGCCTCAAGTTCTTCTTCTACATCGGGCTTTTCTTCTCTGTTACGGCGGTCCTAGCCTTTGTCACCTTCCTGTCTATTGCCATCAGAAACAACGAGTGTAAGTCATCGTTTAAGTCCACACTGCTCTCCTGTTTCATATAACTTATGATTATATTAGTGATGTTGGTCTTCAGAGTTCTGGATGCTAATCTCTGTGTGTCCCCTCCCACCCACAGCCCTGACTGACCCTCAGAGTCTCTACCTGTCCGGCGTGTGGAGCTGCATGAGTCTGAAGTGGTCCGTCCTGCTCTCCGTGTACGCTAACCGCTACCGTAAAGAGTTCGCTGACATCAGTATCCTCAGTGACTTCTAAGGGCACTTAAACATCATACAGTAACTATACAGACTCTATAGTGCACTCACTGTGTCTCTGGCTTCCCACCATGAGAGTGTCACAGCGTGAAAGTGATGGAGGACATTTAAGAGGAATCAGACAAGAGGCTGAAATACTTTGTGTTATGGATGAGCACTTTGATCCTGGTCACAGTGTCTCCCCCAAACCTCCTCTGATTATTTTTTATTACGAGCGCAGGATTTGATGTCGACTCGGCCACTTTATAGACGAGTCCAGCCCTGTTTTATATGACCCTTGATAGATTTTATTCTCTTACGTCTTCACTTTCCTCATATTTTGTTCTGCCACGCAATTCCCTTGTGAAAAAAAAAAAAAAAAAAAAAATCCAGAATATGGGAATAGCGGCATCACAACACACCCCTCAATTGTAATTATTTGTTGCAGTTTCATGCGATGGCCACTAGAGGGTGTCACTCTTCCAACAATTATATACTGTGTGCAGAAAGTGTGTGCTTGTCATCCCTCATTTTGTGATATTGCATCTGTTTTCTTTACATTTCTGTATCAAAGAATGATGAAATAGCCTTACAAAAGAGAAATACATTTTTTTTTCCATCACAAAGATCAAAAGGTGAAATCTGTATTATCAACTTTGCATCAAGCTTATAGCAAATACAGTGTTTCAAGTTGATGTAAATCCAAGCGCTGCTTTCAGACAGCTCACCGCTGAGTGTGTCAGGTCAGCCAAAAACCTGCAGCATCAACATGAATGCTTTCATGTGCAATTCCAAATCAGCACCACATGTCCTGGTTCAATATATAACCGGACTATTAACAGGCATTTTATATGTAAAGAATCATTTTGTGTATTATATTTATCAGTGTGACAAAAAAACACTCAAAAAAAACCCGACAGCATTCGATGCCACAAGCATGAAAATGGGTGCTGCTTGGGTCTGTTGATTATATCTCATTTATTGTTTTAAGCAGTGATACCACTAATGTGCATGCTTATGTATTAATGTTGTTTGATTTAATGCTGCCCACATCAGAATAATTTACGGCGTTTATATTGTTGCTAAATGAGATTATGTTGCTGTATTTCCTTTATCTCTGTACACTACCATGTTAGAAATGAAGTATGGCATCGTGTATCCACATGTGTCTCTTGACTGAATGTAGGAATGTATGTTTGTACAAGAGTGTGTCTGAGAGTCACGTTAATAAAATATGTTTTTTGACATCCCCTCTGCATGAAATCTGAAAACACTCGTGCCCAGTGGCTAGTAACTGTTCCCCTTTTCAAGAAGGAATGTGTCGGCATCTTTCACAGTTTCTGTTCCTCCAAAACTTTTAATTCCTTTGTGCTTTTCAAAGGAACTGTGGCAGCGGAAAAACAATTTATTATTTTCTTCATAAGGCTTGTGACTTTCATGTAATGTGAGAAAGAGTCAAGGAGGCAGATTGAAGGTGTTACACATTCTTCTTCATACTAAGCCCGGGCCACGAGGGTCAGTGTTGGGCATTAGAGTGGGATTTGCGCCATGAGAGGAATGAACCACTTTTCCCACCCACCCCGCGCCACATTTATGAAGAAAAACACCCCACAGCATTGCAATCGCAACAGTAAATGCAGGGCAATAACCTGCACTTTGAAGTCAGGCAATTATTCCATCCATCCACATTTTTATTTTGTCCCTCAAAGGGAAGGTGGGGGGTTGGAGAGAGTTTTTGGTGTATGATTTTGTTAAGGCAGCTGCCTGATAGAAGGACTTTGAAGTTGATGTGAAAAATATGTGACTGAATTATTGCAGAGCTATCAGGGTTTGGTGAATTATAGCTCATTAATAGATTAATTCATAGGACAATATCTGATGGAAAATGTGTCTTAAATCTATGTTGAAGAAAAACTCACTATACTAATCTGGCATAGTGTTCCTTTATTTACAAGAACTATCAGGAACTTTGATCTTTAAGCAGCCACTATCATTATTTCACTTTCTTTGTTGCTTTCTCCTTCCTTCCTCTGTGTTTTAAGGACATTTTTGGTGGTACTTATATCTTAATTGCATTACACTGGTTTGTTTGTAAGCCCCCAGAGTCTCATTGCATCAAGGTAATTGCAATGTTGTGGTTAAATCACCATAGTAACATTTTTTATCTGGCTGTTATAAACTTCGACATTAAGAAACTGAAAAACAATCCGGCTCACTTTCCACTGAGCAAGCTGGGGGCTTTGGAACCAAATGCGTCCTATTAAGTTTATACACCAGCCTGTAAAACGTGTGTGTGTGTGTGTGTGTGTGTGTGTGTGTGTGTGTGTCTGCGTGTGTGTATGTGTGTTTGTGTGGTATGTAAAGAGAGGGAGGGGTCTCATTTTATTCAATTATGGGACTCCTTTCTACCCAAATCAAGGAAGGAAGTTGTCTCAAGTGTTGAATGCAGTCTGGCAGAGTGCGGTGAGACTGGAAACAATAGTTTATACATTGAAATAACACAAATATCCTCGACATCCTGTACAGTTTGATACTAAAGAGCCACAATTATTTGTTTTTCAAAAACTGACTTAAAATCTATAACAATCAACCAACAGGAGAAATTCAACAGATGATGTCAGGATTAAAGTATCTGACGTTATTTATAGAAAACACAAAAACACACACGTTACACCTTTATGGGCATCCACCTGTCTACTCTCAGACCTGTTTATGTGTACCTGCTGACACATTAAAATGAGTAGAGACAACAGATTTTATCCTCTTTGAGGGTTAGATATTTATTACAGCATTCTTTCTGTTGGTGTTGACTGTTTATCATTGGTTTATAAAGTGGTGGTAGTAAAAGTTGCAATACCACATTGTAAAAATACTTGATTTGGAGTAAAAGTCCTGCATTCATAATTTTACTTAAAGGTACACTGCGTAATTTTTTTGTATTCAAACAAAAGCTATGTTTACATTCAGTGTTACTCACTGAGGCCTTGAATGCATTTCCTTCCTCATACAACATACACATACCTCATACAAAGCTGATTTTTAAGATATTTAAAATACGACATTGTTTACGTCGATGTTTACTTGCTAGCAGTCTGGATGATAACTTCCTTTGTTGACGCATTGCTGCGTTTGTTGCCGTGTTACCGTCACCAGCTGTGAATTAGTGGATCAGCGTGCACGAGTGCTAAACTCGATACAAACAAATCAGCAACCCACTTGTAAAAACATTGCTCCATAGTGCTCCTAGTGGCCAACAATTCCACATGGTACCTTTAAGTAGAAGTATAAGAGTATTAGCAACAAAATGTATTTAAAAAGTACTCATTATGTGGCAAAATGGCTCCTTTCAAAGAGTTATAGTATTGTACTAAATTACTATCACTGTTGCATTTCTGAAAAAGCTGCATTTTTATGTTATAGCTGTTTACTCACAGCAAATTTTGGCTACTTTATATGCTGCTGGGTAGTTTAATCTAGTGATATTTCGACCGCGAATGAGTCGGGCCTGCTCCCATCTGAGAACTGATTTCTTTTTCTCTTTCTTTTTATTTATTTCTTTTGTAAATTAATACAAGACAGAATAATAGGATGTTCTTTTCGCCACACTGCTCGGCTATGCACGCTCCATGCACTGACTGAATTTTGTGTTGATGTGTATGTGCGTGCGACCAATCACATGTGATGACATGAGACAGACATCATACCACCAGGTTGAAAGCAGGTGGGGGGCATTTTTAACACTGCCCTGTGCAATAGTGGTTGATATTTTTGCATTATTTAAGGTTTTTATACCAAATGTAATATAAAATTATGGTATTCTGGAAATGAGAAGGTTTAGTATAATCACATTGAATAATTTAAGTGATATATGTGCACACACACCAGTCATAGGTCAAAACATTGCTAAATTTGGCTGAATTATAAAAGCCAGAAGTGGGACTAAATGAAGAGCCGTTTGGGAGCCGTAAGAGCCGGCTCTTATTGCTGAGCTGAACCAAATGATCTGGCTCACTAGAAAGAGCCTGAATTCCCATCACTAGTTTAATCTATGACAGTGCATCATATTTTATAAACTGGCCACATGTTTTGTATGAAAAAGTGTGATTTAGGAACTATATCTGTCAAATAATTGTAGTGCTAAAGAGCACAATGTTCCCCTTTGAGATGTAGTGTACCATAAGTACAAAGTAGCACAAAATGAAAATGCTCACGTAAACTAAAAGTATTTTACAGACTGTACTTATGTGCAGTACTAAAGCACATGGTAATGTACTTTGTTTCTTTCTACCACTGATAAAAGGTGAACAGGTTTGACTGTGAATCGTGCTGAGCGTGAAAAGGACATCGGTACTAATGATACAAAATTGAAGCATTAGATCTAAAAAAGGAAGCGTCAAAGAGGAAAAAAAAGCTAAATGAAAAGAAAACATCTTGAATTGGTAGAGAACCAGATGGCCTCTTTGACATTAAGAAGCCGCTTTGGCATTTTAAGAAGGCAGTCCCAGAATGATTTCCGAGGAACTTCCGCAAAGCGTGGTACAAAGCCCACAGATATTTAAGCAATATCCATAGCAATTTACTGTTTTATTTACAAACTGAAACATATGTTTCTAGACCTTTGCAGCCTCCCTCCCTCCCGTCTCTCCTTATTACCACGCTGATTTACTGCTGCAGGATTTCTCCCACACTATTTGCTTCTTTCCTCCCTCATTCTCTCTATCTGTCTATCTTTATCATCTTCTCCCATCACTCCTCAGTCAGTCAGACCTTTTTATGTCGCCTCCGGTGCAGCCTGTTAACAGCACAGTAGATACCCTACCTTTACACTCAGGCATTGTTTTTTTCCTCCTCTGACTCTTGTGTTTCTGTGTGCGATGCTGTCTGTGCCTCTGGGACCACTGCGAGCTCGCATCTGAAACATTTTAGGGAGACACATATTTGCTGTTTTAGAGCACAAAGGGATATGCCATGGCAGAGGCTGTTTGAAGTGGCTTCACAGGGGGAACCAGAACCAGAGCGAGGGATTTGAGAAACCATAAAGAAACGTTAGCGCAATGTAACTTTGGTAAGGTCATCTAATCTAATGGAAGTGGGGATTGATTCAATGTGAAGGCGTACTCCTTTGAAGCTGGCTGCTGAGCTCTGTTGATGTTTCTAATGCAATAGCTCTGTTCTCCTCTGTACCTTGCAGACAGGGCTTCACTGTACGTTTGACAGGAGTGGATGCGTGACAGTGTCAAATCCTGGAGATCCTATGTTGACACTGCTTCCAGGAACCGGTATTTGAAGTGTGACATATTAGATAGCACCGTTTGACTCCATGACAGGCTCCTTATCTGAAGAAATTACCCTCAAATTGATTTGTGGTTTGGAGTTGAGAAAGAGTTGTGTTCATGGAGGGCCAAAATGGTGTTTTACTTCCTTTTATATCAAGAATTTCAAGATATTCAGAGTTGATCCTACATTTTTAAAGGCTTATGATAAAAATCAGGACCCAAACACGTTATGTCCGTGTTCCACAGAGACTGAGCAGAGAGTGTACTTTAATATTTTCATCATGGTTTTAATTTCCTTTTTATCCACAACCTTTAACGACTCTGATTTGGTCACCGTATCTGTTTTGATGGCAGCATTCAGGTGCAGAAAGTTTTGTCAAAAGTTCTCCTGTAAGCAACAGCCTTGTGGCTCAATAAGCTCGTTTGCGAAGTTCACGCTAAAACAGGATTTTCCAGCCCAAAGGGCCGCATGGTCAGCCTATCTGCTGACTCACTGACAGTGTTATTAGTGTTTGCAAAGAAAGTGAAGCTAACATGTTGAATTTGAACAGCCAACTCAGCAGTGAAAATGGCTTTCATGTGATGATTTGCTATAAATAGTGCTGGATCACATCAGTGTCTTACTATGTGGCTGATTGGAGTGGTTTTCATGTAAAGTGCAGATCATGATAAAAATACAAATATCTGTTCTTTTTATGCACTTAGAGGTTCCTGTCCAACTGTACTTCTTATGTGTTCCTCTGTTTCACATTATCACATGCACACGCAGACCATATGTCCTGCTGTTTACACATATGGACATGATGCAACATGCAAGCAACCTCTCTCTCTCTTTCTTTCTCTCTCTCATACACACACACACACACACACACACATCACTTTTTACTTAACTTATAACTGATCTACAAAGCATTAGTGTATGACGTATTAATCATCAATAAAGCTGTTAGTTATGACTTTTAAAGACTTTCATGTATTGCAAAATGGATTTAGATCTGTCCACAGTAGATGTGTGCTTGTAACCATCATGCATTGCTTCCTCCATGGACGTCCTCGAATGAGCCATGGGAGTTACACCCATGCTGCTCAGCGCACACCAGCCCAGCATGCCGTATCCCCAGCTCAGCTGTGAGCTCCACTGGGACTGTTTGTAATGTGCCATGGATGGACCCCAGCACTTAAACACTGTAATCAGAGCCAGGGCAGGATATTAGCTAAATTACACATGAAAGCAGGGACATTTGAAGGAAGCTTGAGCACTAAATATTATGATAAATTACGGCCTAATGCGAGAAGATAAGTCACAGCGAAACAAGAATAATACAGGCAGGCACGCAGCAGGGGAGGGAAGTGTTTTTAATGTGAGATGGTGCTTTTATATTTGAAAAACATTTATGTTTAAAGTACGTATAAACATTTTGACAGAACGATCTCACCTCAGGGTCCACTTAGTAGCCGTTCTGGAGCTTTTGATTGTATCACAAGATCTTCAGCAGATGGAGTTTGTCATTTGTCACGGAATCGTAGATCCATTTTTCTGAGTACTTTAAAGCCCCTGAAAACCTGGTACCATATTGTGAGTATTTCTCTATAAACATTAAATATTCATGACACAATCAAAGTTAAAGTTTGTAAAAACATCCTGTTATGACTCGTTAAGAGTTTAACTATCAAAAAAAACAAAAAACGAGTCGATTTGCTTCAGCAGGACTGTGTGGCAACATAAGCAAACAACCAACCGACAGTCATCACATTTTGATTCGCGTAAGAAGATGATTAGGATAAGAGGTTTTCAGGGCCTTTAAAGCCCCTTGAAATTTGGCTTGAAAAAGTAAAAATGCATAGCGATAGAGTGCAACATCATACTAAGAAAACCACACCCACCAGAGGGGAAAACAACCAGTGCCATAATATGCAATTGAGGGCTGAAATGCTAACAAAATGCCTGTAGCTTGCTAAAAACATTAGATTTCAGCATGTCAAAGGATTATTTTAGCACCGTATGTCTACCAGAGAGGAAAAGGTAGTTTGTAGCATATGCTCAAACTCGTGTCATTGTATATGCTTAGACACAATACATGAATGCAAGGGCTGGCATCATGTCTACAGTAGAGATAACACAACTGTATAGCAAACTCCACTACATAACAGGCTGGCATGACACTTTTCACAGCTGATATGGCCACTACAGTTTGTAAACATAGGCAGGAAAATTACAGGCACAGACATATAATCATTTCCCATTCAGGCTCTTTTTACTGTTAGCATTTCAGCTGAATGCAGGTTAGCTATTCTGTGATATAACATCTATTACAAACACTGCATACCTTTCAATTAAACCGCTGTTCTGTTTTTACATTTATATGTGATCTCTGTGACTAGCAGCGTTTCCAGGTATATGTGTCATTTTTATGGTGTGTGCAGCTCAGGTCGAGTCTTTCTCTCCCACCACACAGCACACAGTCCTGTACCCGCTTTTGTCTTCTTAAAGGCTCAGTTTTTCAGTTTGGCAGCTTATAAAAACTTAGTTCTGGGTTCTTTACCCTGCTGGTAGTGCATCCCATCACAAAGCAGCTTTTAGGCATTTTTCTGTTTGCTAGGAGACAGAAGTGACAAGGAGGCACTTTCACACAATACAAATTCGACGGAGAGTGATGAATTGTTTACCCCTCCATGGTGGGCAGGACTTAATTGCGCTCTGTCTCTATATATGATATCAAAGTTGAGTGTCTCATTAAGTATCCACAAAAATCTGAGGGAAAATAAATGTCCATAACTATTAAAAACCCTGGTTCAAAAAATAGCTCATTTTGCTGTTTAGACCATTTCTCAAGACTGTGTAGGCATGGCAGATCACGTTTTGATTGACACCTGCACTGGCTACTGGGGTCTGGCTAACTACAGTAGCTAAC
Organism: Thunnus maccoyii; assembly: GCF_910596095.1. Classification (NCBI taxonomy): domain Eukaryota; kingdom Metazoa; phylum Chordata; class Actinopteri; order Scombriformes; family Scombridae; genus Thunnus; species Thunnus maccoyii. Next base: position 12,867,828 of record NC_056535.1, on the reverse strand, counting down.
GACTGGGTTTCCATGGTGTGCTTACTCACTGAGCCTCGCCTCCAACATGGTAAATATACTACATTTATTACATGCACCATTATCAGTAAAGGAGGCAGGGGACTAGCTAAGGGAAGCCATCGCTAACTGCTAAGCTAAAGTCACTAGCAGATTTGAAAAACATCTAAACAACTGTGTGATTAGAGAGAAAGTTGCTGATAGAAGAAGAGTGTTGAGAGTGCTAAAACAGAACTAGTGTACATTTAATTTAATTAGCTGCAGTTGAGATGCTGAGATGCTACCAGTGACACAGAAACTCTGGCAACTGGAAATGAGACAATACGCTTACCGCAGCACGTCACGTCATTTATGATTGGTTTGTGGACTTAATTATGTAATTTTCGTGATAAATGTCCGAGCATAACCACGCCCAATTCAAACCCAATATCAGGAATGTTTACAAACACTTAAATGACAATATTTTGAATTTGGATTGAAACTAATTTCTAATACTTTTTAGACGCTTATTATCATGTACATAAGACCCTAAATTACATGTTAGAAGGCTATTGTGGATTTAGGTTTCCAGTGGCTTTAAGGACTTCTCATAGAGGTTGGAGCTTTGTAATCTCTTTTAGTAGTAGTAGTAGTAGTAGTGATTTATTTCGGTTGTTATTAACAGTTCAAGAGGAATGCACATAGAGATAAATAAATAACAGTAAGGCATTAAATTAAAAGGAAAACAACAAAAAATATTAACTAAGAAGGTGTAGGCTTAAGTTTCACCTTATCATAGCTTCCCTTTTTACATTCTAATAGGCAACTCTTTCACTTCTAGGTTTAGGCCACACAAAAACAAAACAAAACAGAAACAAAACCAAAAGTTCCAAACATTTCATACACAATATGATCATTCCTCAGTTTTATATTTGTTTACCAAAACCGAACGGAAACAAAAAGTTCAAAAACATTTCATACTCATAGATGGTCAAACCTTAGTTTTAGTTTTTTGGATTTGTCATTTCAAATGTCAGACTTCAAATAATAGTTTGATATTCTGGGAAATTTCTTTTCGCTTTTCTTGCCGAGAGTTCGATGAGAAGATCAAAGATCTCAGACATGAGAGTGGCATCAATCTTCTCATCGAAATCTTGGCAAGAAAGCAGGTTTTCCAAAACGTCAAACTACTTCTTTGATTCATTAACTAGAAAAGGCAGGTGAGGATTCATTCTGTGTTTAGTAATGATAACTTTGAGCTTTTAACCTTTTTTTTAAAAATCGACACCCACACTCAGTTTGCAGCAGACCTGCTTATCACCCACACCTCTTGTCTCATTATTAGTTTGCAAGCTTTCCCCTCCTTCACCCCAACCCAGCCCCATCACCCCCATCCCCCACCTTCCATGCACCTTCACCCCTCAGCTCCCCACCCCGCTCCTCCCGAACCCCTCTAAGTGGATACCCCACAGGAAGGGCTTCTCCAGGGGGGAAATGGGTCCCAGATGTCTGCCTTTGTGCCACTATAGGCTCCCCGGGAGGGATGGAGCCGTGGAAGGATGGGTATGAGGAGGGGGCGGGGGGGGTGAGGAGGGGGAGGAATGTGCTGTGTGCAAACATCAATAACAGCAGCCAAGAGGGCGAAGAAACTCTCAGGGTGAAGGTGAGGAGGAATTTAATGATTGGTTCCTTTTGTCCAGCCAGTATAGATTTCCAAACACATCACTTATGATTGGTCACACTGCCGTGCTCCTACCAGCTGAGTACGTCACCGAGGCACTTCGACCTTTCGCCGTATGACGGTAATCGAATTGACTGCATTACGAACTTAAAAAAACTATTTCCCCCCCCTCCACCTCCACCCCCTCTTTTTTTTTGTTCCTGGAGCACTTCAAAAGTTTCAACATGGCCGCTCCTCAGTGCAGTGTTTCAGTTCAGACCAAACCATATGGCGGAGAGACAGAAACAGACAATACATCGGTCTTCTTTGATATCCAAGCACCCCTGTGTGCACGTGTAAGCCTATATATATTGATATATATTGATATATCTATGATCTATTTTCAGCACCAGAAAGAGTTAATTATGACCCCCGTGGAAATAAAACGAAGAAGAGAGCAGGGCCTGAGTGTTTAGTGAAACATTATGTCAAGACTCTGACAAGGAAATGAAATGTGCAACATCAATCAGCCTATGAGGACAGAGATCAAACGAGCCTCCACACTCCTGCATCTGGTTCTGTTTGGACAGCCTCACTTTTTTCCCCCTTCTCCCTCTCCTTTCTTGTCCTTTTCTTTTCCCCTTTTCTTATTCTTCTCCCATTCTCTCTCTTTTCTCCCCTCTGTTCTTCTGTGAAACGGTCGTGCCACGACATTCCTGTTGGCCCACTCGCTTCGTTAGCTCATTTTTTCCATGATGGTGGCACGGACCCATGCTTTCACTAAAGGTAAGCGGCAACTCCCGAGATTAGCCTCAGCAACAATGACTTTCCTGTCCCTCCACTGTCTCCACCAGAGCTCCCAATAAGCCCAATTCTAATACCAGTTAATCCTGGAGTTGACTTGGCCTGTTATGTAAATACAACCTCATATAATTCACTGTCTCCCTGCTTTGATGGCCAGATGAGGTTTTTTTTTTCTTCTTCCGAGTTGATTGAACCCAACTGGGATCGAGCTACTTTCCGTTCAGTGTCGCTCTCTGAATGAAATGTAAACCAGTGCAATCACGGGGCTCATCAAAAATCTTCTGAGCCGCTCTCCTTACATACAGTCCTTCACATGCTGCCGCAATCACACCCAATTGTTGGCTAGAAGCTGTCAAGCACCGTGTCAAAAATGATGTGAGGTTCAGTTACAACCCATGAAAATTTTGTTGGTAAGTACCAGTTTCTACTAAAATGTCTCATCTGCCTGTGTCTTTATGAAATGTCTCTTGACAGCGGCTCAATTTCAATTCAATCTGTTTTGGAAACATGAAAGATTGTAAAGAAAAAAAAAGCTAATGTTTGGAGGTGTTGAAATGGGAAGGCTTCTATTAACTATGCTATCACCAAAAAGTACATTTCTGCTAAATTCAGTGGAAAACCTCACCGCAAGATTTCTCTGCAATGATGCACATGTGAGTCACTCAAGTGGTGACGCATGAAGGTATAAATGGACACAATGATGGGAAACTGATTTAGATCTAAAGGTGGTCTTACACAAGATTTAGTAATTTGTCCAAATTGTAGGTCGCTCTACTCTTGGTGTCCTCAACAAGTTCAACAAGTAAAATCCCAACGCAGATTGAACAAACATGACCCCGAGCTATGCGCTGTCAATTTTTTCAGGAGGACCTGCCTGCTGTGTCATGACTGCCAGTGTGTAGAAAATGTGTTTAAGTGGCTGCAGACCCATTTTGGTTCACGGTGTGGAGGTGGAACATGTGTTGGCTCTGCCTTGAGGCCATGTTTGGCACAATTAGGTGCTCCCTCACCTCTACAGACTGAGGTCACTGGGCCACTGAGGTCAGGGGTTATTTAGGGTCCTGTCTGCGCTACCTTTCCTGAGCCAACATGAAGGAGCAGGACAGCTGATGTCAGCTGTGATGTTAGAGGTGTTTGTTCATTAAACACTTTTCTAAAACAAGCACAGGTCTGGTGTTAGATCATGAATGTCTTAAGATGTGTTCAGTGTAGTTTACAGAGACAGTTCTTTGTCAGAAAAAGACTCATCTTGTGAAATTCTTTCCAGAATGCGTGCTTGCACAACCTCACATTTTCTCTCAGATCTACTGAAAGCCGCTGCGGCCAAAAGAGATTTACGAAAAATCCTTTTTTTGGTTTGCAGGACTTCACGGTCTGTCATGGCAAAATTTATAATTTGTGCCATTTATAAACATAAATTCCACATCATAATGTGCATTAACCTATAAATCCCTCCTTCATTCTTCTAATCCGCAGTATTTTCATTGACTCGGTCCATGTTGTGACCCGTGGTTTAACAGATTTGTTTTTATATCTCGTTATCAGCATGATAAAGATCATGGAAGACAAATGTTATTGTGAATTCACACTTGTTCACATGATAAAGGGAAAAAAGACAAATTTTTAGCAGTATATCAACGCATATGATTTATGACTGTTATGCACATTCACTGTAAAAATAAAAAAGCTTTCAAGAATGTATGTTCATAAAAATACCCTACAAAATGCTTAACATTAAAGCTTATACTGATGACTGTCAGAAATAAAAGGTTTAGATTGATTTCTGCCCCAATAATGAATTTGATGAACGGGAAGGCAGACACAAGGGTGCATGCGGACTGACACTCCAGCCTAAATCTGGAACCCATAAAGCCTCAGACATCTCTGCAACATTAGACAGAGCACTTCTTATTGGCCGAGAGGACCACTTACCCCCTTCCTTCATCACCCGCCCAGCTAACGCACACTTGCTGCTTTCCTGCCTGGCTCAGGCTGGACCACGCCTTCTGGAAGTTCGCTGAGCCAATGAGAAGTGCCCGCAGGCCCTGGGTTAGCGTTTGGGTATAAAAGGGGCGGAGGTGGACCTGCCTGTCAGATGGTTTGTTGTTGTTCTGTCTGCCAGGTTGAGAAGGGAATGTGAAAGCGAGAAGTTTAACAAGGTAACCAGGAAACAGGACAGCCACAGCGACGTTCAAGCCAATGGAGATTCAGCAGCCGTAACTTTCGTTGACGGAGGACAAGACTCTTCTTACACAAGCTTGTCAAGTTCAGGTTTGTAACTGCTGTCAGAAAGGCTGAAAAGAGAAAAAAAAGCCTTACAGCATCCTGTCTTTGCAGTGGAGTTTGGAAGGTTGTCAGTGGACGGTACAATGAGAGAAGAGGTGTCCTGCACCAACTCCCCTGAAGGAGGGATGGGGGCCAGCGAAGAGGAACTGGAGAGAGGATCGAAGAAGAGCCTCCAAGCAGGAAATCGAAAACGCTCCCCTTACCCCAAGAAAGACAGCCTCGGTCAGACCGAGGAGAGCAGCACCGGCAGTCCCAATAGCCTGCTGCCGTCTGGGCCAAAGAGGTTGAAGAAGAGCCCTTCAACAGTGGTGACTCTTGCTCCCACGTCGCTGGGCCCCAGGCCGGACCAGCCCTTCGAGGACCTCCACTCTCAGCGCGTCATCGCCAACGTGCGGGAGCGTCAACGCACTCAGTCCCTGAACGACGCCTTCGCCTCTCTACGCAAGATCATCCCCACGCTTCCTTCAGACAAGCTGAGCAAGATCCAGATCCTTAAACTGGCCTCGCGCTACATCGACTTCCTCTACCAGGTGCTGCAGAGCGACGAGATGGACGCTAAGCTGGCCAGCTGCAACTACCTGGCCCACGAAAGACTGAGCTACGCCTTCTCAGTCTGGAGGATGGAGGGGGCCTGGGCCATGTCCACCAGCCACTAGGACCCCATCACACGTCTCTCCTAAACCCTCTCGTGTCCACATCTCCACCCCACCGCCTCTGTCTGTGTTTGCACCCCATTCATGACCTCTGAATTCTTCCCTTTTGGTCTGATCTTAATCTTGTTTTATCTCAAACCTTTGCATACGTTGCTCATCCTGCTTGATCTATGTGCTCCATGATAGTTCACTCCACCTCTACACCAGCTTTAACAACAATGGTTGGATCTAAAACCTTTCACAGTTCACCCTGTTCCCCTCCATTGTTTCCACTCCCACTGCTCTCCCTTGTCTGTCCCACAGTTTAGTCCAGTGCAACAAGACGCTCCACTGCAGCCCCTCAGGTATGTACACACATGCACAGACACACACACGCACACACAGATACACATGCATAAACCACACACACACACACACGAAAACATACTTCTGGATTCTCCATGTCATCAGCAAATTGACGTGAATATACACATTCAATGTGTCAAAATAGTGCAAGAGTGCTTCAGTACGTTATTTGTAGCCGTTCAGCTCGACAAATAAATACCGATAATGCACTGAACAAACTAAATACATTAGCAGGAACTAAAAACATCTGCAAATCTGTGGCGGTCACTCAAAAGCAAAAATAAAATAAAAACATGAACAAATACATTTACGTATGTTCTATGTTTTGATTTTATAAATCAACTGGGAGACACAAAGCAAAAACGTTCTCTCACAGACTAAAGAATTTGGAGCACATTAGTTCCTATGAAGTTCAGCGAGGAGACAATAATTGAGCACAGAATATTTACTTATTTATAAGCAAATAATAAAACCTCTCCAGAAATGTAAACAATTAAAATGTGTTTGATTACAACACATCAACCCATGCTGAGTGGGCCTCCGTTTCCATGAGTTTGATATTTACAACTATGACTTTTTAAAACTTTGTGTTCAGATGTAAAAAGACACAAAGAACAAAACAAAACATCTATTCACTTTGTGGAGGTGTAGTTTTTGAAATTTTGAATTTCTACTAAAATATGCAAAAAACAGTATTTGAAGGTGTAAAATTATATTTTATAAAAACTAAATCTGAACTTCACTGTAATAGAAAGTTCAGTATCTTTCAGTAGATTTAATAATACAGCTGCAAATCATTAAAATCTAATTCCAGTGATCTTATTTCAATAAGTTTCAAATGATCTTCAGTTGCTCCATGGAACAAAATTATTTTTGATCCCAGATCATTAGAACTGCTACATGTATTTTATTATTAGCATTACTTTTGGCACATTTTTAATACATAGCGCACCCTTAATTATTAGCTGGTGGTTTGTTGGTTGTCCCATAAAACTGATATAAATGTTATGTAGCTCAGAAAACACGAAGTAAGTTGTCAAAGCAAATGTTGATTCTGTGTCGGTGTGTAAATTATGCTGCCATTTTGGGCAGGAACCTCTAAAAAGAAATGTCAATCTTAAGAGACCATCCTTGTTAAATAAAGTCCTCGAAATGTTTATATAAAGAATAAAAATCAGATCCAAGCAAGCTTGAGCTCACAGCCTGAATAGAACCTTTCACAAATACAAAATGTTTTACATAGAATTTACGAAATAATTGAAAAATTTAATACAACAGAAATAAGATAAAAACAAGTCCATTAAGTAGTAAAAAGAAATAAAACAAATGTTTGTATATTCTTTTGATACATCCAGTATATGAACATCTGCCTACATGTATATAAACCTTTTGTAAATAAAGTGTTTTATATATAAACAGGAACAACTCTTCTGTTTTTTGAAGCCTTGACCACAGTAAATCACACGAATAACAAAACTGTAATAACGATGTAACTTGGATAAAATATAATGAAAGGTTGAGCAGAGATTTAAAGAGAGCTGCTCTGAGCACGTTGGCGTTTTCACTTTATTAACTAAAATGAACTAACAGCATATCATCACCGTGATCTAAACTCTCCAGGTCCAGTGTTTGACAGACCTCTGATGTATTTAAGACAAATGTTTTCCTCCAGAATCTGCAGGATCGACTTCACACAGGGACTGTTTTTTTTCAGCCATTTTAACAGACACCAGATTCCCGCACAGGTACAGCATGAAAGGAGGGAAAGAAAGGGAGAGTGAAGTGAAAAAAGTGGAGGCACATCTCTCTCTCTCTCTCTCTCTCTCTCTCTCTCTCTCCCCTGCAGCCTTGCCCTCTCTCCTCAGGATCTTGTATCCAGTGTCGTGCAATCAGGCCCCGCCGGGGCCCAGACAAGCAGGAACCTTTAGATTGGAAACAGTTGTGAGGTATTAGGAAGGTGTGTGTACCGGGGTGAGGGTCAGGCACACTGGCCTGTGTAGCCTGTGTCAGCACGTGTACATGTGTACTGGTGTGTGTTTGTGTAGTTGTTTGTAGTGAGCTGTAATTAGCTGTGCAGCAGCGTGCACGAGCATGTGTGTGTGTGTGTGTGTGTGTGTGTGTGTGAGAACAAATCTGCAGATTAGTAAACAGGAATACACTTACAGATATAGTTTCAGCGATTTTGATCTGTCTTGTCTCCTGGTTTTAGTTTTTTAGACTTTATGGTTGAACTTCTGCCGTCAGGAACATTGACAACATCCATGATTTGAATCAAAAAGAGTGATGGGATGAAATATGATTAGTTGCAGAGACGGTGTAGAGATGAATGTGTGTTGATGTGCTGGAGGGAACACACACTTTTCCATTAGCTAGATGATAGGTCAAGGTAAACACATTTCAAACAGACACTAGCACAGATCTGCGAGCAGATGAATAAATGACTTTACAAACACGTTATTTACTGCGCAGGAATCAGTGAGTCAGAAGTAATGCAAGTGCTTTGAAGTATTGATAAGAGAACACTTCAGCAGCACATAACTCTACAGTATCATATATTACACAGGCACACATTACATTGTCCAGACACACTCACACACTCACACACACACACGCAGCCGCCGGCCATGTGCGCACTGCAGGTGTTCCACTGTTGTGTTGTTATTAAACCTCCAGTGGCCTCTGCAGTAGACGTCGAGGGCCCCAAGAGCTGCGGACTGAAAGTCAAGGCCCCAGCACGTGGAGCCGAGTGTCCTTGAATGCAACGCGGTAGTTATTACCCGCCACTTTGCCTGCTCTGCCTGTTATCATCAGCTCTGCAGGGGCCGTCACAGAGAGTGCTGGAAACTCAAGGCCTGCAACTGTCCAGAGCGTCTCCGTTTAGGAAACAGATGAGATTAGAAAGAGTCAGGAAAACTTCAAAGACAGGAAAGTGTGCATGCATGTGTGTGTCTGGAGGGTATTTTGGAGATATGTACCTGCTATAAATGATATGTAGATAGATAGATAGAAACTTTATTGATCCAGAGGGAAATTTAGGCATCCAGTAGCTTACAAGTATATCAGTATATCAGTGTATCACTCATACATGTGAATATTCACTGTGGTGTCATCAAAATATTAAAGTTGCTACTTCTTTTTAAGTTTTTTGCCCCCTTTTATCTACATGTCATCTGTGGCAGATGGTATGCCAAGGGTGGACAAAATAATAGGAACAGTTTTTTTGTAGATTGTGTCAAAGGGGTGTTATTGAAACTTGGTGGTAATTTTTTAATGCTGCACTTTGTGTCATGATTGTATTGAGTTGCAGTGAATTTCAAGATGGATAATCGTTTTTAACTTGATTCACACCATCAGTATACTTCTTGAAAAGCGGAAGTGAATCTAATCGTTTGTATTTTCAGCGTAGAGGAGACTTCGGTTTTTTCCTTGAGAATCTATAGCATGCACACGCACAAACATGCGGACAGCTTTGTGCATTTTGATGTGGGTGTCTGTCTCAGCGTGAGAACTTCAGAATGGGGGGATTGTTCTGTTTGAGTTGGAGAAAACAATGCTCTCCTCTCTGTTTATGCTATAATCAAAATGCCTGTCACTGCTCTTTCCTCTGCCGGAACCCCTGGCTCAGCTGCATGCATGCATGTGTGTATGTGTGTTTATGTGTGTGTGTGTGTGTGTGTGTGTGTGTGTGTTTTGCAGTTTGGACTGACCAGCTGTTGGATTCTACTCTGTGCATATTAAATCTCTGGCTTTCACTCCGGACTGATCTGGGACCAGATGTAAAGTCCTCTGCGGCTCATCTGCGTTTTAAAAGCCTCATCCAGAAGTTGTGGCTTCTGATAGTCATCTTTATTTTTAGAGAACCAAACTGTGAGCCGGGCAGGTGGGAGGGTTGTGTATGTGTGTGTGTGTGCGTGCATATGTGTATGTGTGTGTGTTGGCCTCGCTCATATAGCTGCAAGGGTAAAGAGCCATGGAGGAATGACTTCTGGTTTGACACGTAGGCAACAAAACGGCGCATAACTGAAGTCCAAAGTGCATCAGGATCTGTCAAACATGGTTCCAGTACAGCATGTCATTCACATGCACCAACAGTTCACAGAAACACAACAAATAGTTACTGTGAAATGTTTGAATTATTTTCTAAAAATTAAAATGGAAATAAATAGCTCCAAAAGCACCTTTAAATGTACTTAGAATCCAATGTGGGAATGGTGAACTCTGCTACCACCAATAAAAACTATCTATATAGAGAGATAATTACTGAATATAAATACATTGATGTGACCTGTGACATGGCTATTCTAGAAAAAAATATCAACCATAAATAGGATCAAAATGAGGCTTGATTTCATGAAAATCTTTATAACTTTAAATATTGTTTGAGCAGAGATAAATGTGAGTTTAAATGAGAGTTTCAGAAGTAACTTTTGTGTAAAAATAAAAAGCAAATGCGTATGAAATTTGTTACATTACATGAAAGAGAGAGAGAAAAAAAATCCTTTGTCAATTTACACGTTCATGCTTTTATGGCATAATGGAAGTCATGTGACGAGATGACACCCGCAAACATACTTCAAACCTCTGCTTGAAGGGTGGAAAGGAAAGGAAGGCTGTAATCAGGGAGAGCTGAGAATGCTCCAGATGAAATGTTTGCTACTTAAAACAAGAGAGAGGAGAAGTTAAGGAGCTGTAGGGATTTTTCCACTTTCCACTAAACAGAAGTGTTTGTTTGTTTGTACACACATTTTATAACCTCAGCACACATCTCAAGGCCTTCACTGGAGTGGGGTTTTTTTTTTTTTTGTGCATTTTTGCACAAGTATGCCACCCACTTGAGACGGATGAAACACAAGTGTGAAATGTCTTCATATCTAACAACGTTAACAGTATGATGTTAACTGATCTTTGTGTTTCTCATCTTTGCAGAAAACCGACAAATGGAAAATTCTCTACACTCAAAGAAGAAACGTATTCCTGCCTCACCAGTCATCCCAACTTTTTTTTTTTTTTAACACTTTTCCTCTTTCTCTGGACACGTGCTCCATTCGTGACACTGAGATGTGTTCCTCCAGCTTGACTCTTTTAACAGTTTTCGCTGTGTGTTTCTGAAACACTGAACTCTGCTGAAGAGACGTGACAGTCAAGCAATGAACATTTTTGAATGAACAAAACAAGAAAAAACTTAACAGCTGGCCTGCGGTGACAATGAAACAAAATGGCTGCTGGTTTCGAATGCCTTGGGTAACACCTTGATAACCATCATCCAGCCGACTCTTCACAGCGTCTCGCATCGGATGACTCACTGCCAGACAGACATTAAGATGACTAATGATAATGGCACAGAGATGGTTAGAGGGCGGTCACAGCCAATGAATGTTTACAGCTAAAATGCTAATAAGCTAATCACTCTGGCTCTGAAAGCCCTGACTTGTGGGAAAAGGAAGAGCACGAGGAATCTGACGCAGATCTTCTCCTTTGTTGTGCTGTAGTAACTGGATCGCTTTCTGTGTATTTTGGGGTTGTGTATCTGTTTGTGAATTGGGTGTACGCACACTTCAACTCTGCTTATGCATTACACTTGGCTTTAATGAAAAAATGTCCATGGGAAACCACTGATCACTCAGCCACTATTCCACTTGTGTTTATTTTTTACTTCACTTGTGCTGTTATTAGTGAGCGATGTGTAAAGTTTTATTTTATATAATGCAAGAAAATCTGATTCATGTATCTCTATTTCCTGCAGCTTTAAGAAATATCTTTGCAGACCTGCTGTGACCATTTCCATTGACTAATGCAAAAAAAAAAAAAAAAAAAGTAAAACAGCAGAAAGTACTTTGTAAAATGTGCCAAAGTGATGATGGAGTGATTACAGCCACATTATAGAGGATTCATTTGTAACCATAATTACTGAAATTGCTGTTTGATCGTGTTTCTTTTTGTCTTGATTTGCATCTGCTCTGGATCATCTTTATTGTGTCAGCTCCTGTGGACAATAAAATGTTTCTCGATGATGTATGTAAGTGCAATATTTTGATAATGTGAGGAATAATGCATTACACGTCAGCATTCACTGCTTCAGATATTAGAGGGAGCCGCGGTGAATTTGCTAAATAAAATACAAGATTAATGAAGTTCAGAACGAACAACAGGCATAAACAAATCATCTCGATCAAATGAATATAATTTACCTTTATTAAGGTTTTTTTGGAACAAAAATAGTAGAAAAGACAAAAGGCAGACAAAAAAAAAAAAACAGAACAAAATCATTATGTACACTGTACAGAAACTAAATCAGGCAGTCAGTTATGTGAAAACTGGACTTGGCCTGCAGTTTTAATTAAGATCCAGTTTGTTAAGGCTACCTTCACACAGGTTGGTCAGCATGACACTTCAAGGCACATTGGCTTATAATTTGGTCTCTAAGTGTGCACACGGTTAATTTTTGAGATCAAATACAAAAATACGTCATTTGCATTAATTAAGACAAAATATAAGACATTAGATGTGTCAGGTCACTGTCGTGAATGTTCTCATAAATCTAAGTAAAGCTACACTCTGCCATCAGACTGTCCTACGTTAAGTCTTCTCTCACCATCATTTGTTTTCACATTTTCATCACATTAACAAAGATTTGACAAGTTTCTGGTTGCACGCACAATGCAACATCAAGAAAGAAAGAAACAAAAGAGCAAACATACTGCATTTAAAAAATAATCTATAGCACCGTCGTAATTGTGTTAGACATGCAAAGAGCACTTCAAAGACAGAATCTGAATGTATAAATAGAAGTCATGTAGTATTTTTTTTTTTTTTTCTTTGAGAAATGAATTTGTTTATATATCCATCCTGTGCTTTTGGTGCTGTTCAACAGTTTGGATAGAAAAAAGAAACATTCACAAACTCTTCAAAGTCTTTGAAGTTCTTTAAGCCATGCCAGTCCAGGGGCGGCACATTGTTCTCATAAACTTTGGTTGCGCTTAACCTGTGTCCAATTGCACTGTGTGGATATTCAACTATCTCAGTATTATTGCTCCATCCTAACTGCTAAAATGTCGCTGTTTGGTCCGGGGAGCTAAACATCCCCGACGCTGACAGTAAACAGAACAGCGTTGAGTCAGTAACGAACAAAGGAGAGCTCGCTTTGTCCTCGTTAATAAAGAAATAAAAGTATAAAAGAAGTTTACAAAATACAGCAGGAATGCTCATCCACAGGTACAAAAACTGGTCCACTTAACAAACATGATTTAAGTTCAGATTTTAAGAACCAAGTCACTCTCACCCTCATTTCCTGAGGGCAACGCAAGTGCACTTTGTGTGTGTGATTGTCATGAGTCTCATCCAAAACGTCAAAATCCACCTCCTGACAGAGCAGATGTGATCTGCTTTGTCACACATACAATCATTTCTGAGTGGTCACGCTGCACTGAGGCATCGGGGGATGATTTCTGACGTGTAAAGAATCTCTATCAGACTGATCGCTTTCTCCCCTGATACCTCGGTGATTTGAGGTGTTAGTTCTTCATTGTGACTAATGCCTTCTATACAAACTACAGTATCAGTATTAAGATGCACTTTATCAAGACTGCTGCGTCTTCTTTAGCCTGTCGGGGAGCGATAACAATAACTGCAGCAGTCTAGAGTCATGCTGCATGTGCTCGCCCGACAGGCCAGGAAAGAAGAAGAAGAAAAAAAAAAGATTTAAGAAAATATGTGGACATACAAAACAATATGAAACATATGTATCTCAGGCTTCACTGTAGCTGGATTCTTAAACAAAAATGTGTGCCATAGGTCAAACGATTGAATATTCAAATAAACTAAAAATATGAGCAAACAAGACGTTTGATTGTCAACATGGCGATATGGCTGCGTTTTGTCCAGTTCACATTGCAGAACGTACAGTGCAAAATGATCAGAGAAGCTCTTGATCTTTTTCCTTCATTGGACCTTTGTCACATGACATCATCATAGCGGGACGCGTCTTTTAAGTGCAGTGTATGTCTGCTCTCTTTCACAGGCACATCCTGTGGGGACGACTCCTTCCGCTCTGAGTGATTGGCTCCGGTAAGCCGAGGTGACCTCTGACCCCCCCTGCTTTCAAGGTTACGACGGTCCGAGTGGTCTCGTGCGGGTCTCGTGGGAGTCGTTTACAAGGTGAACGTTAAAAAAAAAAAAAAAAGTCACAGAGCTGTGCTTTGTCAAGAGTGTGTTCATGCTACGTCGCGTTGCCAGCTCCCAATGCTACAAGAGAGAGATGATCCTTCATAAATCTGCCTCTGGGTGTCTTTTTTTTAAAAAAAAAAACTTTCTCTCAGTTCAATAAGTGATGATCCATCCTGTAATGAGAATATGAATGTTGTTCCTCAGTGTGTGTTTGAATCAGACTGCGGCCAGTAGTAATGCAGGTGGAGGAGTTTTTGTGAATACAGTGGTTGAACTGAAGAGGACATCTGCTTCCAGTGATGGTCCAAATGCATATCTTTGTGTGTGTGTGTGTGTGCGCGTGTGTGTGTGTGTGTGTGTGTGTGTGTGTGTTTGTGTGTGTTTCCACTGAGACTTGGTTGAAGGCAGCTGTGAGGAGATATTTTCTTTACATGGAATTGCCTTTCTCCGTCAGTTTTTCTGGATGTTTCCTAAATAAACGATAACAGAAACATGTGAGAAAAATAACGGCCATTTTGGCAAAGCGGGATATTTCAAATAGCATGTTTGTGTTTACCTTTCGGGGGCGATAGCTCCCATCGACAGGGAGGCGATGGCGCTGACGGCCTCGCTGTCCGAGTCCCGTCTCAGCCTTCGTCTCTGGGCCTGCAGGTAGGACAGATCCACTGTGGCGGCTGAGTCCTTCACACTCTGCCAGTACTCACCTGCAGGAAGCGGAGAGATGGAAAAAAAAAAAGGGAGAAGAGGAAGGAAGGAGAAAGAGAAAGATTAATGGTCTCAGTCGTTGGTATTTCAATGTTGTTTTCATCTTGAATGGTTCCTTGAGGGAAAGTGCCTGGACTGTATTATTAAAAGGCACTACTTGGTGTTTGATCATCTGGCTGTGGCCGTTTGATCTGATTATAAGCACTGACTATGATATAAACAGCCCGAGGTCTAAATATCCATGTTGATAATTTCAGAAATGTAAACTGAAATGTTCTCTCAGGCTCAGGACATGCTTGAGTCCTGTGACACGCAGTGGAGGGAAAAATCAATCAGTGAGTGTTCGTCTATGAGTGTGTGTGTTCTGGCTGTGCGTGTTGATGGGAGAATGCAACTCACATATATTTCACCCCGGGGCCTAAATTATGGGCTTAACATTTTTGTGGCTTTGCAAATATTTTTAATTAATCTAATTTGGTTGGGATAACATTTGTGTGCAATCAGGAGGGGATGTTGCGAAGGTCGTGTGCCAGAGAAGTGTTTGAAGATAATTGGAGCCAGGGAGGCCGTGTGAGAGAGTGTGTGTGTGTGTGTGTGTGTGTCTGTCTGTGTGTGGGTGGGACGGCTGGAGGGAGGGATGGGAGACAGGGATGTAAAGGAGGAGAGGTGGCCAGAGAGCAGGAGTGATGAGGAAACAGAAGGAGGATTGTGTTAAGTGGAGAAAGAGAGAGACTAAATTATAGACAATGGAAGATGATGTGCTGAATATCTTGTAGAGTTAGAGAGAAATAAAAGAGCTCATCTTTTAATTGTAAATGAAGGAATCATTAAACTAAAAAGTGGATCAGCAATCAAAAAAAGCTTTCCCTTACTCAAAACATGATCGATCAGACTCAAGTCCTTTTTGTTTAAAATATCAATAAATGTGAAAGTTGCTCTGAATTTTTTTTTTTTACCTATTACACCTATTACACAGGTGTGGTACCGACTGCACAGTGGCTGTACTTCTCTCTGCTCTAAAGCTAATTTTGGGGCATTAAAAAAAAAAAATACTTGACCTGACTTGAATCTTTCATGTATAAACTGGAGAACATGGTGCTATAACTTTCAGGTGGTGCACCAGTGACGGGTGTATTTCTCGTTTTCATCTTCATATGAAAACATGAATTACAGTCGCTGCCTTCAGCCAACCCTTACAGAGCGATACCAGCTCGCAGAGTACAGCTCAATTCTTGAAAACACATTTTTCTTCTGGATGTGTGTTTTTTATTTTACCATCAAGAAACCTGTTTATTCATTTCAAATCAGCCAATGGGAAAACTGTTCGCATTGTCGAATTTATTGCGACATTTCAACAGTGAATATAAAATTGGCTTGTCATCTGAAACGGATTATGACCGATCTTTGAGAGAATGACGCAGGAACGGTCACTGAGACTGAAAGTGGAAGTGAGAAAAAGGAGAAATCACAGTTACTGGTGAGATAAAGACAGAGATCAAAAACTGTAGAGAAAGAACGGAAACATTTGCTAGAACTTAGTGAAAATTCAAATCTCTCAAACAGCTCTGCAGTCTTGAACTGAACAACCAGCAACAATGTGCAGATCATTTGTTCTGCGAGTTGTTTAGAATTCTTAAACTGCCTTTGTCCGAGATCCATAAAGCAGCAAATTTAACAGCGCAGACCACTTCAAACTGTGTATGTTTATACTTTCACACAGTGCTGTAAACCCGCTGATTGACATGTCGCCGATGCTACATGCTGTTGTTGCGCTCAGTTGTCACTTCTCACCTTGAACCTGGATGACTCTCTGCAGCGACTGCACAGCGTTTTCACAAGGCTTCTGGTCCAACACGGACTGGGACAGAGGCTCCACCTGGGAAACGACGCGGAGCCAGTGGTGAGAAGATGCAGCATATCTCTACAGATTCCATGTATGCAAAAAAACAACAACAAACAAACACACACACACACACACATCTCACCTCCATGCCCAACAAGGCGCTGACGCAGGCTTCAGAGGCATCACAGATGGCCTTGAGGTCATGTCCCCCCTCCAGAGCCAGTACCACCCGACCCCCGGCCAGTGACATCAGCTGACGGGTCAGGAAGCCAAAACCTGGTAGAAAACAAACACACACAGGTTGAGCCAGACATCAACTGGACAGCTATTTATCCAAACATATGGATTAATGTGATTAAAAAGTGTGGTGCTACTGTTCTTGTAGATATCCTTTATCCAATTCAGACCATCATTTATGATTAAATGTATGAATTCGAAGAGAAGGACAAGAAGAAGAATAAAAAGTAGTTCCTTTACTTTCTCTCCAAAGTGAGTTTGTTTTGATCTAAACTCCCGTGTTACCCTGAGCTTCTCAACTGATGCTAATGTCTGGCATCAATACTTGAAGTAGTTCAGCTTTAAAGAGTGTTTATCCACCTGAAATTAATAAATTAAGCTTCATCATTCTGCTATTTGTCCCACACGTTAGTTGGAGTGATTTATTAACACAAGCTAGCTTGGTCTCTGCTTTTATGCTGCATTCAAAACGAAGATACTAACATAAAATGCAGAACAGCTAAATATTCTATATATAAATATTCTTTTTCTGTATGAGGCAGATGTCAATTGGGAAACTGAGACTCTTCTTCACCTACACCAGGCAAATAATTTATTAAGAGTTTGAAGAGTATAGATATGTATAAATAAGTGTGATGGATTTCAGACTGCGCTTTGTGTAATATTAATGCTTATTCATAAATAAATCAACGTCTGTGTGTAAGAGGATGCTAATGTGAGTGTGTGCTGTATGTGAATGAGGGGCTGACTGAGCCTTACACTTGGCTGTGACCTTGTAGCCTCCCAGTGGTGACGAATGTCCTTCGACAGCATCAAAGCCGGCTGACACCAGCACCACATCAGGGGAGAACTCGTGGGCAATGGGCATCACCACAGCTCTGAGGAGGAACAGAGGAAACAACATGCTGTAAACCAAACATGTTCACTTCACATGTACATTTACTCAAGCGCTGTGGCCTTGCTGAAATTACATGCATGTACATTTGTGGGGAGATGAGAAGTGGGGAACAGTGAGTAAAATATAATAATTTGCGAGAGGAAGTCATTCTGGCAATGATGTAAGATCAGAATAGACTGGAAATGATTTATTATTGTAATAAAGAGAATTTAAAGTTGCCTGTAAAGAAAAAAATATCAAACTGCAATCACTGCAAGGTTGAGGTGATTGATTTGCGACTGGCACATTTTTCTGGATTGTTAACTGTTAACATTTACTTCACTGTAAACTCCATCCATTTGAAAATGATGAAAGATCAATTACTGACGGCCATGTTCCAAGTGCTTGATCTCTGTTCTTGATCCACTCTTGGTAAGTGGCCAACACTAGTAGGTAGGGGTAGCTCCCAGGTGTGAATGTGTGCAACTGTTTAAATGTGAAGCAGAGCACTGCTGAAAAAAAGAAGCATGCAAACTCTGCAAACCTCTCCTGGATATATAAAGATTTAAAAAAAAAAAAAAACAGTCAGAATCACATAACTTAAGACAGGTGGGAAACACTGAAAATTTTATGTTTTTGCGAGTGACACAAGCAGATAAAAATGAGACCCTTGACATATCTGTACTGAGACACCCCTATACACTCTACTCAGGGGAGACCACTTTCCTCGCTTCTATCCTCTCCTCCTCACTTCCTCTCCTCTCCCGCTGCCAGTTATTTAGCAAGAGCGCACGGCCCATGCCGCGTTTGATTCTCTCTCTCTTTCTCTCTCTCTCTCAGCGGCAGTTCAAAGGCGTTTGTGTGCGTCTGGTTCCTATTAGGAGCTCGTCCCTCTTCTCACGTCACTGACAGCCAGCCATCTGGGATCCATTGGGCCTAATTACGCCGCCTTTGGATTCCCTAACAATGCACCCCCCACTTCTTCTCCTCTCCTTTCCTGTATTCTCCTCTCCTCCATAGTTCATCATTCGGCAGTAGCCACCTAGAAATGCACGGGGAAATATGTGCATGCACAAATAGGTGCAATTCACACGTTAAAATACATACAGTATCAGTCAAAAGTTTGGACACACCTTCCATTCACTTGAATGAGAAAGTGTGTCCAAACTTTTGACTGGTACAGCACATGTGCGTGCCCTTCCTTTGAAACCGGGTGTTTCATGTGTGTGCTGTGCTACCGGTGATTAGACTGACCTTAAATTCTGACCACCTTGGTAGTCCTCCGCACATACACGCCACTACGTCATGACACTTAATCTCGACGCAGCTGAGTTTTCTGTTGATTGTACTAGAGTCTCACCACCACTCTGAACCACAATATTTCCCCTGTCACTAACACACACCCAAAAACAGAGACGCACATCATCAACGACCGCACTCTGGCTAGTTTTCTGTTCCATCCTGAAGAAAAACACACAGTCTGGAACACCCTGTCGTCTAAATTATGTATTCAAACTGAATTACAGAACTGGCACCGGATTAGATACTTAATTGCATAAACATGAATTCATGATGCATTAAATTTTGTCTGTATGGCATGTTATGCATTTATTCGCATCAGTTGATCCACAGAATGGTGGCAAAGTCCACTGAAAAAGCATTCAAACCTTCATGCTGTGTGTGCTTTTACGAAAACCTTTTTTTTACCCTTCCTGTGCTGTTTTGTTCATTTCACTGCCTAAAAATCTTCACTATCTTGCAGCAGTTTTGCAAAGTTTGACTATTACTGTTGACTTTAGGTCTTAATTAGAAAGTTTATAGTGGCAGTAAATATGGGGTTGTTCCCTGGCATGATGACATGTGACAAAGGTCTTTGGCCGGATATGCACCCCAGACATCACAGCTACAGCTGAGGTTATGTGCCTCAAACCGCTGGACCACCAGGATACTCCTTCTTCTCCAAGGTACTTTGATATACTGTAGGGTAGAGTTTGTAGGGGTAACACACAATACGGTACAGTACTACAGTGTGGTTTGCTGAGGAAGTTTTACACATGAAAACACTTGCCATTTCCCAAACTGGATGAAAAATACCAAAACCAGGCGGCTGCTCAGGAAAGGACCAATTGTTCCTTAATTACCATCCAGAGCTCCAGTAAACACTGGACTTAGTGTTTCTGAGCCTGCCTATTGGGTCTATGGGTTTTTTTTTTACCAGTACGGGTTAGCTCATTAGCATCTTTCCTTTGACGAGGGGCCCACCCACTGAGTGTGCTGCATGAAGCACCATGTAGAGCTCACATTTTGTTTCATCATCTGGTGGCGAGCCAGTGTTGCTAACAGAAACACTCTGAGTTCATTACAGTATAGAGTAGAACCAACACTTTTTCATTCAGGAAAAATAGCCTGAATGAAATGAAAAGTGGGGTGAGTGCAAAGGTTTGTCTCAGTAACACACTGATGTTTGGTTTTTAGCTCAACAATTAATGCAAAGTTACAACTGACTCTTCCTTGATTACTGACAAACATTTTTCAGAGGAAATCATTAAACCTGCTTGAACAGGATTCAACATTACAGTATCCTAGCATTGTAATGCAGTAAAAATATGCAAGTCTGCCAGGTGTTGTGTTCCAGTGCAGATGGGATATTCCAAACTCCAATATCTAAGAGAGGGCTTAAACCAGGAGGAGAAAAATATGGCTTATGGTTTGTTGTCCTGGCACAAACACTTATTATTTATATTGGTGGAAAAAAACAAGCTTTCCTATTTCTTGTCAAAAGAGTGTGTTTTCTGCCTTTTCTTAGCCTGGCTGTTTTATGCGGCCATTGTGAATTTGGCAATTTTATCAGTTAAACTAGCTTACTGACATCACTGTACTTCACTGAAGCTGTAAGTGACTTAACGTGAATAACACACTTTACAGTATCACCAATCATTTGATTGACTGCTGATTAGCAAATAATCACTTTGCTTAGTAGTGGAGAGAGTGTCAGGTTGAAATAGGAACAAGTTTACTTGGTGTATTATGTTGTCACATTTTTGTACTCATTTTTTAACCCTCAGGCGCAGTCACAGAAGTTTCAACCAGAATATGAACGTAGGGGCAGGACAGTTAAGCAAGAATAATAAAAGACCTGCACCACATGCATAAAATCCATGTTATCCCATACAGCTACTGACTGTCAGTACCAGATGTTTCAACTGAATAGAGCATGGATATCCAGTTTAATAATCAGTTTCAGCACAGACAGAACACTAATTTATCTGCTCCTGCTGTTTGTGTTTCTGTTTATGTAGTGTAACTAATCAGCTGTTCACTTAACAGTATAGCAGACTGCCAAGGTGACTAATGTAGCTATCATCTATATTATTTTTTGACTAATAGTAACCTTTTTATGCATATTATGATAACTTGATTTAGACATTTTACACATCAGGAAATAACAAAAATTTGAATCATCCATATATCCATATCCACATCCATACTTGAATGAATCAAACCGGAAACCCTTACAAGCAACACTAATGTAACTCTGACAAATTAAATACTAATGTGATGCTGTTGGGGTTGAACACGTATCTCAAGCTGTTTTAAGTCTCTGCAAGTTGATTTTCATTCTGCATTGACAAACAAACCTATATCTGCCTGGAAGGTAGAGAAACACCAATATGAAAACTATGTTTTGATCTGTTTAATAGTTGGCAGTAATATATGCAAGTATATCAAATTTCTATAAAATGGGCTGTAACATGCTGAAACCACCAGTAAAGACCTGTAATTTTTGATTTGAAATTGTCAAGAGCTACGGAATGAAAAAAAATATGATGTAGCTAATAGAGGCAGGTTGAGTCAATTTTTTTACCTGAATGCAGCCAGGTACTCAGCATCACCCATGGGAGGGTTCAAACCCCCAGTCCATCCTACATTCACGTTGAAGCCCTCGCCTGCACCTGCACCCACCTGGATGGAGGTAGAGAAAGGGGGAGAGAGAGAGAGAGAGAGAGAGAGAGAGAGAGAGAGAGAGAGAGAGAGAGAGAGAGAGAGAGAGAGAGAGAGAGAGAGATTAAGAGAGAGAGTCCCTGTGAATGTCAACAAAGTTAATAAATCCCAGTGAAAGTTGAGAAACGGCATGACACTGACTGATTTGTGTCAAATGTTCACACAATCAGCGCCGCTGTTGCAAAACGTTGCATTGTAGCAATTGAGGGAAAGTGACTGCATCTCTTTAAGGCAACACCAGGGAGTGATTATGCTTCCTAAATTAAAGACGGATGGCTATTAATTCAACACCCCTGTCCCTCCATTTTGATTTTGATACAATTTGTCAAATGGCTTATAAATCACTCTGAGCCACAACAGAGTTACACCCGTTTATGATTCCCAAGCTTTAAGCTACAGCTATATTGGGAAATATTTCACATTTGGCAAGTGCTGCCTGATATATAAAAAAAACAATGCATTAGAATCACATAATGTATGTTGTAAAATGTACTATTATTATATTTAAAATTAAAAAAGCTTTGTAGTATGGTATATATGACATTTCATATAAAACACGCATGGTATACTACTCTATACTACACATTTACATTAACATTTTATAACATTATTCTAGTGGATTTTTTTGCGGTATTGAGATTGGAGCGTTCTCCCTAAAATGCCAGGCAGAGCCGAGGGAGCTCCTCTCAGTTTGACCTCACATATTTGGGGCAGAGAGTGAACTGAGGCCCGGGTCTTGGAAAGAAGGTCTAAGGATTCCTGCCTCTCTCTTTGTAGTCCTGCTAGCAGCCATTTAGCTGTTCTCTGAGCCTTTCACCATCAGTCAATGTGTCAGTTTGAGGGGAGAGAGAGGAGGCTGATTGACACACTCTTGGCAACAAGGCGCAGTAATTTCCTTTGTGTGTGTGTATATGTGTGTGTGTCTATGGGTGTGTGTGTATGGGTGTGAGAGGATGCTTGAAAGAGAAAGAATGCTGATGAGCATCGCAGAGCGTCTGTCTCCATTCTTCTCTCAGTGGACGGGATGTTCACAGGGCAAACGAAAAACACATGAGGCCTCCCGTCCTCTGCCAACTGGTAATGTACCCGCATGTACGCGCACATGCATGCGGGGACACACACACACACACACACACACACACACACACACACACACACACACACACACACACGTACACACACACACACACACACACACACACAAACACTCAACACAATTCCTGCTATTGCTCCAAGTCTCTTGCACTCCTCTCTGTCCTCTTTCATGTTTCAAGAGTTGCTGGACTGGATTAGGCCTTCGCTGGTTTCTGTGTGGTACTCGGCACTCTCTGTTATGGCTATGACATCACACCCCTACCCCATGGTGTGTTATATACCTACACGGGGGACAGTGAGACTCCAGAGGTTTACCACACAGCTCAACAGAGGTTGAGGGGCCACTTAAGGCAAAGCCACATCCAAGCGAGCGGAGCGTTTTATGTACCGTCCCTCATCAGGGGATTTTATGGGAAAACATTGACTATTTTATCCTCATTATTGTGGGGGAGAATGGGAGAATAAGAGGAGGGCATGTGGGGGATTGAATGGGTGGTGAATGCCACCGTGGGTTGGGGTCAATTCATCTGACTTGGGATAGTCATCACACTTGGTTTCTGGTAAGACCGCAGGCAGAATTCATAGGCATCTCAATTTCCTGTATGCAAACATAGGCATGCAATTCCACTGTACACATCCTGTTGTGAAGTTCTGACTTCCAAAGCACTGACGTTTCTCAAATAAACTGAACTAGGGAAATACAACCTACAGTATACACACACAGACACTGTGTGATCTGCTCACATTGAGTTCACTGGATAAACACATTTGCAGCATTACGAAATTCTGTGTTGAGTAAGTGAAAATCTTATGCTGGAAACAACAAGACATGCACGACAGTGGGCAAAAGTGAAAGAGCTAACATGATAATTTAAATTGTAATTTAAATGATTTATGTTAACACTTGTAGACAAGCCCTTTTTAGTTCAGATGTATATAGCTCATGTTACCACATCAGGTTGTTCAGATGCCAGCGGAAAAAGTATCATGACAACTCCGACGGGTCTTAGGCTCAGTCGTAAACAGATTATTTCAATCCTAAACCCCTTTACTCTATGAGATAACAGATCCATAGTAACCTGTCCTATTTTTTTTCCTGAGCATTGCAGACTTTGACATGAAAATCAGTCATCACAACCAAATTGAGGTTATAATTGGGCTTAAATCACGTAGATTATTCCTCGATTTATTGTTACAATCATTCTTCCTGTTTTGACAAGTAAATGCTAAACACAAGGCTCCTGAGCTCCCTAATCTCCCACTAGAATCACATAATTACCAAATTTCTATGCCAACATATCTATCTTCACATGAGACATGGGTGGCATTGTTATGAACTCTGTATCAAGAAAACAGCGGCTGTATTGCTGTAATATGCAGAATGTACTCTACATGGTGAACCTGTTGTATAAAGGCTATTAAGTTACTGTGTTTTGTGTACATGTAGGCAGACATAAACACAGACACATACACAGCAGACATCACCACGACAACACAAACAAAAACAGACAAACAGCACAGCACTATTGTGGAGGGATCGTTTTGTACTAACCTCGCTGGGATGTCCGCTACCAGGAAAGAAGTTGCCATTGTCATAGCGATGTAGAGAGATGTACAGGACACTTGGGTCATCGTAGAAGGCTTCCTGGGTGCCGTTGCCATGGTGAACATCCTGGACAATGATTGGATGACAGGTTAGGATATTGCTGAGGACTGAGGCAAGTATTTCACACATAACGAAAAACTTGATGGGTTAGAAAATAATCTAAATAATAGCAAATCACAAAAACTCTATAACAGATGTAATTGTATTATCCAATTTTTTATTATAAACAATACATAAAACCCATGATCCAAAAAGCAGAGAGCTGGGTCTGTAAAACCCGCAAAGTTTTTCCCTGTCAACTGCAAACATGTTTTTTTAATCTTGAAACTTTTTGATGAAACAGGTAGTAATTAGTGTTTGATGTAGTAATATGTCAGACAGTATGTGTGTAAAGACATGGTGCAGACTCATATACACACAGATGGAGAACAGAGATGACGACCTGGCTCAGGATCAGTATCTGCACGTGCGTGTGTAGGTGTGTGTTCATATGACTGTGTGTGACTCCGTGTCTTCTATAAGCATATGTGACAGTTTTCAGATCACATATGGAGGCCAGAGATAACAATATCTAAATGAACTAAATGATAAATAAGAGTGCTACTGTACACTGTTGCTCTGCTTCTGGGACCTTGTTTGTGCCCATAATACATTTGTGAGCCTGTGCTTGTGAGTGTGTGTTTATTCCTGTCCATGTGGGGACCAGTGATGCTGGTCATGCGGTGGGTCCTCACCCAGTCCACAATGAGGATCTTGCTGACGTTGAGTTTGTGTTGGAGTTGCTTGGCAGCGATGGCCACAGAGTTGAAGAAACAGAAGCCCCTGTGGACAAACAGAAAGGAGGCAGCCACATGTGTTTATCAGGACATCTTCAGCAAATTAATATCACAGAATCACCATATGGACCTTAGGAACCTCTGAGACATGTCTCCAGTTATGTGGCGTCATGTGGCGGCTATTCAGTCCAGGTTGTGACTGTCACAGCACTGACTCTAATGTGCAAGTCATTGAGGGAAACTGTTGCCGAACAAACATTTACGACAGATAT
Source organism: Thunnus maccoyii (assembly GCF_910596095.1). Lineage (NCBI taxonomy): Eukaryota > Metazoa > Chordata > Actinopteri > Scombriformes > Scombridae > Thunnus > Thunnus maccoyii. The sequence goes on along the minus strand of NC_056535.1, from coordinate 12,842,528 downwards.
TTGAGAAATAAGTTATGTTTTATTTCAGGTTGTTTTGTATTTCATCTTCCACTGCTGACAAACAAAAATGGCTTTTCATATTGGAACATTATGCTGAGTCAAAAATCCCTGCACTCCTGAGAAATGCAGAACCCACAAATTTTGTGACAAACAGAAAACCGAGCTTATCATAAAATTCACTCCACATTCCAAATAATAACACTGTGTGAATTGCTGGCGGGACGTGTGAGATGATTTCAGAGAAATGAACTCATAGCTTGGCGCAGCAGTTCCCTCAACACTTACTGTCTACAGTAAAGGTATGCAAAAAAAAAAACTGTTGATGTATGAAAAACAATGGAGGAATGTTGGAGGTGGCAGTGTCAGCATGGGTCGTAAAACTGCAAGCGCGTGTGTGTGGACGGTCTATCGTATATGCTGTCCAAACTCTGCTCATCAAGAAAAGTCATTATCATCCCATAAATAACTGGTGACAAGCACTGCTGAGCACACACACAGCTCCAGCTGAATGTGGTTACTTGGCTAATGTCTCTTATCAAAGACTGACACAAAATCCATGCACACACATACAGCGCGCACACACACACGCACACACACATGCACTTTTCTTTTGAGGTGCTTTGCACTGTGTCTTGAAAGCTTAAAAGGAACTGAGTGGAGGAGGTAGTTTGCCTCGAGCATCAGGCAGGTAGCACACAAAAAAAACTCAGCAGGCACACACACATTAAGATAGAGAGACATAGGCTCTCTCTCACTCTCTCTCTCTTGCTCAGAAGTGTAGCTGATCTGTAATAAATCCTTTGAAACGCTTTGCAGAGACCTCCTGGCTCTTGGTATGTGTGTGTGTGTGTGTGTGTGTGTGTATGTGTGCATGCTGCTGTACTTACAGAGGAGAGGAGTGGCTTGCATGGTGTCCAGGGGGCCTCACCACTGCAAAGCCATTCTGTGAGAGGAGAAAAAAAAAAAACCTTAACACCTTGTTGCTTTCATGAACCAGACGTCAGTTTGAAAAGGTTGGCATCTTTAAGCTTACACCTGGTTGTGCTGTTGTAGATATTGTACCTTTAACATTATAAACAATGGCTGAAATATCCAGGGGATCTACTAAAGTATACTGAAATTCCTGAGAAAACACATAGCTCATATGATATTTGGTAACAAAAACACACCTTCAGCTCTCCTTGTGCCACCTTCAGTGCCAAGTCTGTGACACAGCCTGCAGCAATACGGGAAGCTGCTGACGTGTGAAGTTCATTCCAGATTGTATCAATATCTACCTGTCAGTAAAACAATGATAAGACAGTGATTAGTTGAGGATTACTGGACCACAGTGATAGAGCTAAGGAAGCTGTTATTAATTTCTTCTGTTAGGGACTAATGAAAAGTAGTCTGAATCAAGTCAAGTCAGTACAAAAGTCTGCCAAAGATGTTTTTTGAAGATGTTGATATCTTGACAGAAAAGTCAGCAAGTTTACCACATTGTATTTCAATGTGTTGCCATTGGCCAATACTGAGTCTATAATCAACAGTTCTGTCTATGAGGATTTGCATTCATTACAGTAACTGAATTTTACTTTAGACTGCACTGCTCCTATTTTGAAATAATAAATGACAGTATTTATTATTACTCTGAGATACTGTATAAAGTAAATAATGGAAAATGAATGACTTTAATGTATGTGGATACTCGCTGCTGAGAAGGTCACCCTTTTCAAAAATTTTCTTGACATCGTCTTTCTCTTTGTTGCATCCATTCTCAGTATAAACCCAGACTTGTGTGTTTTAAACTTGCATTTCTGGTGGTGTGCTGCGGTGGAACAATGAAATCAGAGGAATTTCTTTTATCACAGACTTTGCCATCTTGTTCCAATCACCCCTCTTCACCAGAGCAGTCAAAGGCCGGAAATCCAGGCAGATCAGTCGTCTTATCAACTGACACCCAGCCCCCTTCTTCTTTTCCTGCCTCCTCTCCTCTCTTCTCCTCTTATCTGTTTCTTCTGCTCTTGTTGTGCTTCACGACAGTTTCTCATGGGCATCATTACCTGTGCTTCACACTATCAAAGGAGAAAAGTCTTTTGTCTTCTTTTTATCCTCTCCATTGTTCCTTCTCTCATTGTCCTTTGTTTAATTTTCTCCATTCTGTTCTCATACCTTCACATTTAATCTTCTTTTTCTTCTTCTGTACCCTCATTCCCTGTTTCTCCATAACCATTCCCTCTAAATAAAATCCAGTTTCACTGGCACGCAACCCTCCAAGCTACAAGCTCTTTGTGTAACCTCTTCTTCTCGGCTTCCTCTGTCTTTCTCACATCTCTCACCTTTGTACAGCCTTTGATTTCTGATTGGGTTTCAAAGTTATCTCAGCCAAAAACAATAGCGTTAGTAATTTGTAGTATTATTAGCTTAATTGTGTAATGAGGCATAATCAGCCATGTAATGTTTGCTGTTCAGTAATGCAATTAGATAAGTGGAAAGATTCCCACATGACTTGTGTTTTAAAGGGGTCTGTGATGTGTGTGTGAGCGTGTGTGTGCGTGTGTGTGCGTGTGTGTGTATGTTACACTCACCCCAACTCCTCCACATGGTAACATCACAAAAATCCGTTGAGACAAGATTCCTGCAGGAAATTGTTGATGTGATTCAATATTTGTCATCATCATCATCATCATCATCTTAGTACTATTATTATTATTATTATCATCTTACCAGCCAACTTGCGGTTATCCAGCTTGAGGCGGTGGAGAGGGTTGGTGCCGTACAGAAGCACATGTTTCTCTGAATGGACTGACTGCAGCTCTTCCAGAGTGGCCTTCCTACCGCGGATACGCTGCACACACACACACACATATATGCTGCCTATAATAGTGACTCTGGGTGTTATATGTTGTTCAGATTGTAAAGCCCTCTGAAGCACATTTGTGATTTTAAGCAATATAAATAAAATTGACTTGTCTTATGTGTGTAGGTGTCTGTGTCATACCTCACACTGGCTCCTGAGTCCTCTTTCATGCAGTCTGGACCAGATGCTCTGGACCCTCCCAGCATGCTCAGGGTGGCGGCTGTTGTCCCCACAGGTACACTGGTGCTTCTGCATCTGAGCGTCATAAACCAGACCTAGACACACACACACACACACACACACACACACACACACACACAAACCAGCCATCTTAACCTTGCTTTTGATGACTCATAATCCAGTCGCACATGAATTGTGACTGATACTGTATACCACAAGAGTTTCTCAATCGAAAACCTTTCTATGTCCCTCACCTGTGGTGAAGCGTAGCTGGACGTCTGCAGTAGGGCTGGACAGTGACAGGGAAGCTATGGGTGGGGGTGGATGTGGAGGAGGAGGCAGGGAGGTGGAGGCGGGAGAGGACTGGGTCCTGACCAGAGGCTGGTGAGGCCACATCAGGACAGGCACACTCTGGGAGTCCAACTGGATTCCTGATCTATGGATCACCTGCCTCTGTGGTTCCCAGGGCAGTGGGTGAAGTAGAGAACAGGAAATAGGGGAGTATGTAACAGCAGCAACACATGGCAAAGGCAAACCTCAACATACTCATAAGTCCATTGCCTCTCTCCAGAATATCGCAACTACTCATTATTTGGTCAATTTAATACTGCTCGCCGAGAACAGGCATCTGATAAAGAAAATCCAGCATTGCCAAACATCCTGCCACAGAACTGTAATTCCCACTCTTTTCATCTTGTATAAATAAAGCCGCAGCGCCCCCTAATGTCAAAAACATGGTTCAGGCAAGTGAATTCATGTACATAAGCAGTAGAAAATCTGAAATTCTTTCATATTTTTTTCTTTGTCATTAGTCATATGATCAATGACTTTTTTTCAATTAAAAACTAAATTCTAAATATTAAACATGACTGTTCAGCAAATTACTAAAATACATTATTGTAAGAGCTTTATAGGGCATAGGGCATAAAATGCATGGCCTGTTAATCCGTCAATGGTGCATTCTAAAGTCTGAGGTCTGAGGTCATTAATCAACCTATATTAATTATCAGGGAGTCTATGTCAACATACTTCTTCTACCAGTACTATAAAGAACACTTTAGTACACTTTATGTAGAAGTATTAAGGAGTTTTTCTTTTGGGGGGAAAGTAATGCATCATCCTTCTGGAACTCTGTGTATGTGTGCTTGTGTGTGAGCGTGTGTGTGTGCGTGTGTGCAGATGCAACAGTGTGTTTATATTACCTGACTCACAGAATGTGAGGGCTCAATCAAGCTCTCCCGTGAGGAAGTAGTGGACTCTGTGTCGTAAACTGAGTCTGTGCTGGCAGTGCTCTGTCTCCTGCGGTAGCCTTCTTCACACACTGAGCCAGGCTCCGAGCCGCACACAGACCCTGGACCTGACCCTGATCCTGATCCAATCTCCTCCAGGTCCATGTCCTCCGATGGGATCTGCGTCAGACGAGGCTTCTCAATGGACTTGCTCATCGACTAATATAAGGTAGAAGTTTTACAGTGTTTACAATCTTAAGGTTGCAAATGTTCTCTTTAAGATATAATTGTCTACAACTGACAATAACAAATGATTTCTATGTTAGGTCTAATATTCCAAGTTTTTATTTTACAGAGGTCCACACAAAGACAACACAGAATCACCTAGAACCACCATAGAAAGACCACTGTCAGTATTAGAACTAACTAGTTTGTGTATTTGTGTTGACACTTGTCCCCTCTCACCTTGCTCAGAACTGCATTCAGCTTGAACCTCTCCAGCCCGCTCTTATGACATTGCTGAGACAGTGGGTGCTGGGTGTGAGAGTGATGGCTGGCATGCAGGAGGGGTGAGTGGCCATAGGGCAGAGGCTCTGAGTGTGTTCGCTCCAGGGGTCTGTGGGAGGACAAGGTGACTACGCCATCTCTTCTGGTGGGGGAGGTCAGGTGAGGCTGCTGAGGCTGCACAGGAACGGAGCTCAAACCATGAACTGCAGAGAGGAGGCAGGAGAGAGGAACAAGTTATATCGGGGAATAAAGATGAGGGCGGGCAGAAGGAGAAGAGGCAGAGAGGTTAGGTTACAAGAGGAGAGTCAGAAAAATAAAAAAGGATAGAGATAGACATGACAAAAATTGGGTCAGAAAAATAGTGATTTAAATGGAGAGAAGGAAAGTGAAATGGAAAAAGGGGATGATAAGGTGTAAGGGAACAAAAAGAATAATCTAGATAATTTTAAAATTATTTTTAATTTCTGACTGAAAAGTAAAGGCGTGCAGAGTGAATTGGTCATACATGGCAAAAATATAAAATAGTTGTATTTGATGTTCAAAATAGTAGTACGAAGGAAAATCATCCTTTTTAAAAAATATTTTAGTTTCACTGTAGAACTCAGAGGTGATAATGCTGCTTGCATTTACAGCATGTCTGTATTATGAGCAAAACGGCATCACTGTCAAGTGGCAAGTAGAGGGCGCCCTTGTGCTATTTGTAATATACAGACAAAAGACATGTAGTACAAGACAGGACATCAATGTACCTACAACTTATGATTTGAAATTAAGTATGAGTGTTGTTGATGGTTATTAAACGGGCTTTTTGTTGTGACTGTCAGGATCTAAATGAAAAAAAAATTAAACAAAAAATACAAACACAAGTGTACATAAAATAATTGGTAATGCTTATCTTGCAGGTAGGGGTAAGCAATGAAACTTACCTGTTACCTTCGCAGAGACCTATTTAATTAAATATGCAAACCTTGTACTGAAATAAACAATCTACTTTCAATATATAAATAAAATATTCGCTAACATAAACAAAATCTACTCACTGCCAATATCACAGGAAGGGAAATGAAGGATTATAATAGATTGTTCAAACTCAAATGACTCAAATGACTAACAAACAACTTCCTGAATGAATGACATCTCTTCCTGATTACAGACAAAATAAAAGACCACACTCTGCATTAAGTCCCTCCCATCACTTCCTCTATACCAAGTCTACATTTGACTTTAGGAAAGAGGTCTAAGGTAAGTCCTGGAGGGTTGGTGGGATATCACCTTTACTTCCATGTTCCTCACTTAACCATTCTTGTTTGGAAAGGCCTTCCTTATCATTTGACCACTCATTTCCTTAATGTGTTTTTTTTTTGCTTTTAGCAAAACCACATTCTTTAAAGATCCCTTCCAAACATGTTTGAAGATATATATAAAACACTCTGCTTTGAACAATAATTTGTGTCTGATGTGATTTTCTACAAAAAAAGTTCAATTATCTTGTTAAAATCCTTAAAATGACACCTACTCTGTCTCCCTCATTAAAAAATCCAGAATCTGTAAATATACAAATATATTTCATTTCAGAAGTTTAACTGCTGGACACAAGATGTCTCCTACTTCACTGTAGAGTCCATTCTCAGTGTTTGTGCACTGGAAGCTTCAGGTTTCCCCATCACACTTTTGTAAGCTGAATATTGAACCAGAATTGGCTTCAAAACTATTTGTGATGTCACAAATCATGCCCATAGGCCTGCCCCCTAAAATTGGATTTTCACTGAGCAAAGAGAAACTTTCCACTTTCAGCAGATGAAAGTGAAAACAACCTTCTGTCAAACATTTAACTAAGAAAAAGAAGAAAAACATATTTTTAGGTGGAGGGGGACTTTAACATTTGGTTTTGAATATCTTCTTCTTATCATCTGTCTGTTTTCAAATATTCTCTGTGCCACCTTGCCCAGAATGTGTTTCAACAACTAATATTTAAGCAGTTTGGTATCTGAGAACCATCAGCTGCTTCCCATGTTGGATGTGTGAGAGGGGTTTAAGACCAAGTGCATTTTTGAGTGAGAGGGTGGTTCTCCACGTCGGTCTCAACAGCATGTTCAGGTGCAAGCTTTAAGTCCTTGGAAGCACCAATCAAGTTGGTGTCATGGCCTGACCACAGTTATTTTGGCGCTCCCCTGATGGAGAAAAATCTTTGCAGTGCATTTTTAAAACCCGTACTATTTGACTTGATGAGGTCCACATGGACAGATCTTGTGGACATACAGGTAGATAGTGCTGCCAATCTTTTGCTGTTGGTACTGTCACCTCTAGTGACAGTCACTCTGATGACTCTGCAAGGCCCCAAAACATCCCACCATACATACATCAAGGGTTCATATTCATCTGTAAAGGGCTAGAGCTTCAAAGAACAACTTGAAGGCAAATGTTGCTTTGTTTAGATGCAACCAATCTCTTCTGCACATGCCCCCTCTTAATGTTGATGTGTTCTGTCTTTGTAAACTCAGTACCATTGAGACTTCTTTTGCAGAAATGCCAACCTACACAGCTTGGGGCCCGTTGTGGTTTGTGGAAAGCTTGTGCAATATGTCGCAGCTTCTGTAAGGCCTTTGCAATCACATGCCATGAAGAGATATAATCAAAGCATTTAGTGCTCAGCTGCCTTTCTGAGACCTTGGTCAAGATGGCTGTCGCCTTTGGATGGAGTTTGGGGATCTGTGGTTGGATTGATCAGCTGAAAGGAATTTTTTTGATGCTGAACTCTCAGGCTCAAGCAAAAAAATTGGCCCAGTCAGCCAGCTGGTGCTCTGTAGCTGTCCTGCCAGTACAGTACTTTTAGCATATTCTGCTGGATTGGTCTCTGTGGGAAATTGTCTCCACTGGTCTGGGCAGCTGGACGGCTTAATTCGCTGTACACAGTTATTCACATTAATGTAAAATCTTCAAGCATCTATAAATAACCAGTCAGTGTAGAAATGCTACGCTCTCTTTGACCACTTCAGCTATTTCTGTAGCCAACATACAGTACAGTGTTGCACAGAGTTCCAATCTAGTGTTAGTGAGTTCTGCTCTCTGTAGTTCAGAGACAGCCAGGGATGGGCATCCACCATGTTATTGATGTGTTTGTTTGTATACAACAAGAAATGTGGCACATCCCTGTTTCCTTCTATCTTTCTTTCTGAACCAAAAAAAAAAGTCAGGTTCCTTCCCAAACCTGATGAGGACACCCTGAAGACTGCTGAGATTGGGCCCTGGAAGCAGGACATCATTCACTGACATGAAGTCAAACCAGGTTTTTGTGGGTGGCACACCCCAAAAAGAGGGAGGCACTAGGCTTCCATTTCTTTTTATCGTAGTGGTGCCAGCTCAGCATGATGGTTGTCTGAGATTCCTTGCACGGACTCAAAGAAGTCATCTGTCATGGTAGTTTCATTCTGCCACAGTTAGATAAGCCCTTGGTATGCATACGGTTGATTATTTGAGAGGCCTTCTCTTGGCTGATGAAAAGGTAGGGGAGCCATCTAGCTCCCTGTGTCATCTCCTACAAATCCCTTGTCCATTAACTGCATAATCCTTAATCCTCTCTGGAAGACTGTTCTACCCAAGTGGTTTTCTTGGGTGCATTAGGGCTTAGTCCATCTTCATATACTGAAAGACTGTTATCCTTGAATCCCTGGCTGAAATCTTCCTTAACGCTGACAACATTATCACAAGGGAGGAGGTGATTATCCAGGAAGCATATTTTAAAGGTAGTGACTGGATTAGGAGTGTGAGCTCCACTGACACACACATTGCCAATAATGACCCATCCCATTTATCCTGCAAATGAAAGGGCACTCTCCACAACTGGGCTGATTACTCTTGCCGTATCTAAGGACATCAAGCTAGGTAGGTATCCATCTTCCTTTGCAGCTTCAAGCTCAAACAACAGATCACCAAGTTCACAAAGTTGATGGTTCTTCTGTTGGTAATCTTAGAGAAGATCTGTATTTTTGAAAAAAAAGGGCTCTTTCTATGGCCTCTGGTGAGCTGTAGCATTCCGCCAGTCTTGTACAAATTAGATTGAGGCCAAAAGATGGGTGCCTGATGTTAAATGCTTTAATCCTGTGAGCATGCTGTCTCGATTCTGTTCCAAATCATTAACCATTTAATGGGCAAATCTATCTTATTCATGGGCAGACAGATCTAAACCCTCAACAACACAACTGTTGACTTCCAGTAGTCACAAGTTTTGATCTAACTTCATTCTCACGGTGGGTCACATTTTACTCTACGTTCTCTTTTAACATTGGAATTGAATTCAACTGTTAAAACTGTTTCTTCACCACTACAAAAAATACAAAAATAAAAGTGTATAAACATATTTGGTAATGCCTCTCTTATAGGCACATGTAGTTCCTCCTATTATTCATACCACCTCAAATGCATATAAAGTACTGCAATAACTATTTCTCTTTCAATATATACATCAAATATTAACCAACATGTTTATAAACAAAATCTTCTCACTGCCAATGTCACAGGAAGAGAGCTGAAGAAAGACGACTATAGATTTCCCAAAAAATAACTATGTGCTACTAACAAATAAGGTGAAAAACCTGCATGAATGACATCGATTCCTGATGACAAACAGCAAAATAAAAGCTTACACTCCATCTTACAGTTAAGTTATTCCATAGTTAAGATTATTGAAATGTGCATGTATACTTGTTTCTTTGTGTGCACACTTGGATGCATGTGTTCTGTATATGTGCATATCACCATGCGTTTAGAGATACTTCTGTTTCTGTAATACAACACATTTATAGTTGCACAACTCACGAGAGACAAGTTGTGAGTATGTGGTAAGCCCGGTATGTGGTTCCAGTATGAGCACAGGCTGCAAGCGCTGAGACAGGCCTGGACTGCTGCTTTCCAGAGGCAGGTAGACCTGAGGCAGCGCAGATACTGCCAGAGGCCTTGCTACTCGCAGATCAGCCTGGGGAGACAAGAGAACAAGAGAGGAGAGATGATGGTAAGAAATGCTGGAGGGGTCACTAGGAATTAGGGAACCCCTCATCATGGTTACAGATTACACACATGAGAAAAATAGGGGGTTAGTCCATAATGCAAGGGTTTAATGGGCTATTTGCAATCTAAGGAAATACTCATCAACAAACACATTAATATTTTCAGGTGAATTAACTACCACATGACTGATTCACAAGATATGAAAGCACCACAGAGACGAATAGGGAAGTGAAAGCCTGAATATACCACATGTTTCTATAACTGTTCAAGTTTGCAGGCGCTATTTTAGACATTTAGTCTTAGAGATACTTTTATAGTGTGATAACATCTGTAAATGTACTTATTTATCCTTTACACTGGTTAATGATTCAAGAACTTATTTGTAGTTTTTTTGTGAAATAAAAATAAGTAAGTCTATAAAAATGTTGATTGAAATATTGATTCTAGAGAGAATCCAAAGAGGGTTAGGGTTAGACCCTAGAGGGTAACATTGCTCACATGTGCAGGCAGCCCAGCAGTGATGTTGGGCATGGCAGTTGGGTTGGGAGGCAAAGTGAAATGGGCCAAACTCCCATCCTTCAGCAGCAACCTCTGTGCCTGAATGAGACATAAATTTTGATCATAAAGATTATCTGTGCAGATAATCACATACAAATGAACACATCATCCATTTTGAACATAAAACATGAACATACGCATGAACATAATAAAAGTCATTTCACTTCTCTCCTTAGTACCATATATTAAGAGAATGGGCTGAGCTTAAAGTATATAAACCTTCACACAGGTATTAAATGTAATTCTATTTAAAAGGTTATCACACAAGACTTGTGTGTTAAAACCTGATAAACCAACACTACTAGTGTAACCAGCCAGGAAAATGATGGGTCATTTGGGATGGTGAATAGAAAATTAATTTATATTAATGTTTTAATTAGATAAGAAGTGATCAAGTTACATGTGTTTTTGTACAATGGGCCATCTGACCTTCTCAAATCTCCCTGTTTAAAGCATTGGGAACCATTACTGTACTGCATTAAAACACCTCATAAACATTCAACTGTTGTCCTTTAAAGAGTAGAGGTAAAATCACCTTGTGATGATGGACTGCTCTGTAACTATACAGACAGTAGGTACTGTAGGCCTTTACTGTTTCATTCTTATTTGCATTTTTTTTAGTAAACAAGAGTTTTGTAAGAAAGATTTTTAAAATTAATGCATAAGGGAAAATAATGGGCACCAGGTCTTATATAATAGAAGACAGAGACGCATGGAAGTTAACGTCTTGTCCTCTTGTGTGATGTACACTTGAGCAGGGCACTGAACCCCTACTTGCGAACTCATTGCTCAAGTCAAGTCTGCTAAATTACAATGATGTAAACATACCTCATGGGCCAATGGGAGGGCCCCGTTGTCCGAATGGAGGCTGTCGTTGGGTGAGCTGCACCCTGATGCTGGGGTGCTGTTTCTGCTGGGAGAGGAGTCTGGGTGACAGAATTGATACACTCCGATCAAACTCATGACAGCCAACACAGTCAGAAAAAAATATGTTCATACAGCACCAAACGATGCACGTAACAAATTGGAAAATTAATCAAATTGTGTCAGTGCAGTATTCTATTACAGGATGTGTGTTGCTAAAAATACATCTTTGAAGTGTCTCATGTTGTAAAAGTAACACAGATGGAAATGGCACATCAAAGCAACATTAACTTGAAATAGCTAAAAGAGCAGTGCAAATAAAATAGAAGCATAAGATCATGAGAGTGATCCTGCTAAATGTAGATACTCTACCCAGAGTTTCTGTCCTGTGCTTGACAGCGGGAGGGGCACTAATCTTACGCTGCAGCGGGTTTGGCCTAGTAGTGATGAGCTTCTTTAACTTCCACTTCAGAGTGGGCTCAGAGACTGCACACACACACACACAAATACAAATAAATACACAAAGAAGCATATGCGCACACACAGACATGAACATGAACATAATTATATCCCCTGAGGTCTCATAAAAAGGAAACATACATATAACTCATAAACAGCAGCTTGACGATAAATTGACTGATGTCTTACGCATCTCGTACAGTACATCAGCAAGACTGCACCCACTCTGTAAAGCATGAACTATAATGATGCACTCAATTTCCATAACAAAACCCAGTTAAAGCAATCTGCCGCACAGCTGAACAAAGCAAATGCCTCGACCGTGGTTAATGGCATAAAAAAGTTCCATGTTTACATTGCTCAGGCTTCAATAAACCCAAACAAAACAATCAATCAGTGGCTGGCTCAGGGCAGATAAAAGGCAGCTTTGTGTTGTCGCCGAGCCAAAAAAAGCACTGGAGGATGTGTGTGCGCTGGCACCCAAGGTTCTAGGGCAACGCAAATAAATAATGGCATTTTGAATGGTGAGCGTGCTTGCTGAGATCTACAGGAAGATGAAACCACTCCCACTCTCATTCACATGGCGAAGGAGACCTGCTCTGGACTCTCACGCAGTTCATTTTACACATACCTTAGTTAAAGTTATATAACTGCTTTGGTCTTTGTTTGTGTCACTGTCATTGTTGTTTTTACGACTCTTAGGTCTCTCTCTGGCCCTGCAGGCCTGGTGCTTAATGACTTTGCTTCGTGTTGATGGAAAGTACACTCCTGAGTAAGGTCATTCTCTCCCTCACCTTCTTGTTCTCTGGTGCAGACTATGTAACATAATGACGGTTTGCTGAGACACTGAAAAAGATCACACTGAATAAAATATCCCACTGAGCTATGCAGTCAGATGACTTTGAGTCTCACTCAAATTATACAGTGCACACCGCAACAAAACAGATCTGCAATGGAAAATCACTTTCACAGTTTTTACTGAAGGGTGGGAATCCCCAATCACAGACACAAACAGCCAGAGGCAACTCACCTGTCCTGCGCAGGGAGAGGTCTTTACGCTGGTCACAGGGTGTGGCCTGAGGCTTTGGGGACATGTCTGGCACTGGTAGCCTTAGTAACCAAAACAGTAGCAGATCAGTGGGTACGTGGAGATTTGGTTTAATAAAGTGTTTTCTTTCATTTTCTTTAGTTACTGTTATTTAAATCCAAAAAGGAAGGAGTAGTATTATAACAATAAACTGTCACAATCATAAAAGTCTGCAGCAGCTGAGTTATGTTAGCAGCTTTCACAGTGTGATCCATTTAAAAAAAAATCAATAATCTTAGAGCAGGGCCTTTTTGCTTTTCCTGTTTGTCTCACTCACCTGTATCCTGGTGTAGGACTGCTGTGGTTTGGAGTGACTCTATCATGGGTGGGCTGGTTCTTCATGATTATGTGTTCCCGGAGTTTCTGCCTTACCAGGGGACTGGCTACAGCACCTACCAGTCAATAAAGTCACTCCATCAGGAACAAGTCAGAGACTTGGATCATGCACATTTTAGTCATATATGGTAACATATAATCATACAATGAGAAAATGAAAAAATGTGTTTGAAAGCAACAATATGAACAGCTTTTCACAACAAGGCGCTATATATCGCTGTAGTATCAACAAGCAGTCTTCAAAAGTAGGATCCAGGATATTTGTCACTTTCATCTATGCTGTCTTCATTTCCTCTACATGATAAAAAATAAAAACAGCTACCAGTGTTTCCTGACACAGGCTTGTTGGTTCGCTATGAGTACAATTTCCTTGGAATCTGAGAATACACTACAGTACTGTTGGAAATCCCCACCTTTTTCATTGAAACATACGGTGTTCTATGACTCAGATTAAGAGCACGTCAACAACCTTATAGTCTTTCACAGAACTTGCAAAAACACATTACAGTATGAAGAAATACTCACTTTGCTCATTCTTACTCTTTTGTATCAGCTGTTGCAGCTCTTCTCTTTTCTCGTCCTCCATCTCTCTTTGCCTTTGTTCAATGTTATACTGAAAGGGAAAAAAAAGAGATGTTAACACTGACCTGTCTAATCAGCTTGGGTTGTGCATGTGTGAGATTGAAAGGGACAAACATATCACTACTGCCACAGTCTCTCACAAAGAAACAAATATCTCTACATAACTGAATATAAGACTTCATGTTTAGACTAAAGAAATATACAATCACAGTAGGACAGTACCAATCATCTGATCCATAATAAGCATTGATTAGAATCTAATGCTGACAACGTGGTCTGTTTACAGTAACCTGACCTTCTTCTTACTCATTTCCTCTGAGCATACAACCTGTGTAAAAGTGTGTGGTGAAACCAAGCACCTGATGGGGCAGGAGGATGACCTATGCTGTCATTTTTGGACTGTCATTTTGTCATTTTTAGTATCACTTGCTGTCACCTCTGACAGACTTCACTACTGGCTCAAGAGTGGTTTTCTTCTGATGTGCAAATTTGTCCTTACCTGCAAGTGCTGTTGGGAAAACTGGGAGCAATGCTGAGAGGAGAGGGGTCCCAGGAAGAAGGGAGGGTGGGGGGCCAGCATGGCCGAATCTGGGCCTGGATGTACCAACCTGACACTTAGGTCCATGGGCTGCTCCCAACTTTTGGGTAATGAAACCTGATTGCTAATGATCACATCCACTACAGAGAGAGAAAGAGACAAAGAAAGAAAAGCACATCACTGTATTGAAGGTAAAATTGTCTATATCTACAGGTTTATTTATGGTTAATTATGGTATACAATATAATTTAATCTTTGTGGAGTATCTGTTATTTAAAGGATATCTACTTTCCTTCTTTTATGTGGCTTTTGTCCACTTAACACACTCAGTCACTTGAACACACTACACACATATAAAATTAGATAGATAACAAGAAAATCTCCTAGATTTAGTCTGTGTGCTAAAGAAGTACTAATGTCTTAGGGTGTCCAGGTCATAACACAAAAGGTCACTTGAGGAAGTATGTTTTAAACAGATATTCACAGAAAAAGTCCTTGAACAATTGGAGCGTCATTTACTGTTTGTGCTCAACATAAACACGATGAAGAGTGCACTAAGTTTATTTGGCATAAGTGTATGCCCAGATGTGTACTTGTACTTGAACTCTGCACGTTCACCAGTCATATTTCATTTCATTCAAGTCTTCCTGCCTCAAGTGAACTGGCCATTGTCCAACACTGCATTCAAGAAAGCGAAGGAGAGGGGCGTTTGTGTGTGTTGGAGGGGCACATGAGAGAGAAAGAATGAAGGAAACGGGGTGGGGAGTGGATGTGAACATTGTGTGGTCAAGGCATTTGGGTCAGGTACATTAATCTGTCATCTCCCTTCCAGGTTTTACTAAAATTAAAGAAATAAAAGGCTAAATTTAGCATCAGTGAGACAATTGAAGCAAAACTCAGTGTCTTAACTAAAGACATATGTCTTTTTAATAGGTGCAGGGGAGAGAGAAAAGGTCTTGATCCATTTATATAATCCAGAGGCCATTGTAAATATGTAAGTGCAACCTTAAATGATTCATAAATGATTTGACTGTAACCTCTATGGCACAATATGACTTGATAATATGATCTATAAAACATACAGGAAGGCTAATGATAACTGGTGGTGAGAAAACATGAGCCTCGAGTTATTCTCGACTTTTGTGATGCACCATATACTGACAAAACAAAAACATATGCAAGCTCACAGATAACTTGATACTGTTTTCACGTGTCAATGCGACTGACACCTGAAACCAATAAACATGGTGAGGAATGTTTCAGTACTGATACAAAAGCGGAGACAGATACAGTATGGAAGGAGACACCTTACTCCTCTGGGGCAAGAGGGACAGCGGGAGGGAGGGAAGAACATGGAAATTTACTGAACCCTTATGCCTAAATGACTGCAACCCAAAATATTACTCAACATTACTCATATGATTCCTGTAAAGGGCCGTTTCTTCACCGGCTGCACCCTGCTGAACTACATTAACCACTGCGGATAGTGCTGTAACACAGTAACAACTCTGCAGTGACAACACTGCCCCGCACAATTACAAGAATTGACAAAAAGATTACATTATCAAATCTACTACATTGATTAGCCACAAGACACAAGTACAAAACCAAAATGCAAAAATAGCAATGCAGAAAAGTCGAGAAGACACTGTTTCTACAGTTAAACACATTGTGAAGCGTAGCCTTCAATGTCTGCTATTATAATTAAGAGCGGCTTTATCAAGAGAGTATTGGAGAGTGGCTTGAATAAGCTCACGACACTTCAACAAGTTACAGAGACATTATCAAATCTAGCTTTCAACAATGCAACAAAACAGCCCGAAGCAAACCTCCATATGCAGGCTACACACAAGCCCCACTTCCACTCAACTTCCCTCCTGTTGGAGCCATAAGTTGTACAGACCCAGGCAGCTTTATTTGGCCCTCATTCCCAACAGCAAGACTGACTCAGCCAGAGAGAGAAATAATCATGTCTCTGAAGCCGTTTCAGGTTGACAGAATTCCTCTGAAGAAGAAAACACTCCCACGCTCTTATTACTGCAGGTCAAGTGAGACTTACACACAGTAGAACATGAAAAAACAGGCAGAGAGTTAATAAGACCAGAACTACCTACAATACAAGATAATATCTCACAGTTTAAGCAAAGTGGTTTCAGTTCTGTTGCCCTGCTTGATAGCCCAGATACAGAGTTCATAATAACAACACAGGTTCATGGGGACAGCCATGGCTTTTCATGTTTCCTGTATGTGTGAGAGAAAAAAAAACTAAAAGATAAATAAGCTTTTATGTGAGAACTGAAACTCAGGTTACGGGAATAGTCATATAGGGAAACATAGGATGGCATGCCTCCTGTAAAAATTATGCCTGCAATTTACACGCTTCTTGCTCTGCACAGTTTTCCTGCGTCACTGGAATCTTACCTTGCCAGGTAACTCAAGGAAGCCATGACACATCAGACACATCAGAGACTCAGAAGTATTTTAACAAGTCTCACACGCAGCTAGTTCATGCCTGTGTCACAGTAGAAGCAGAACGGCTGAAATTAGTGGGGCTTTTTTTTTTTTTTTTTTTTTTAGCTTTGGATGATGCATGAGTCGCAATAGAACATTGTTGAATGTCTGTGTGTTTTCAAAGGAAATCAGATGATCATAAGGAGGAGCTTGATGGTGGTGGTGGGAACACAAATCTACATATTCTCTCTCTCTCTCTCTCTCTCCCATTTGCCCGCATACACACACACATACACACACGCTTACCAAACAGCTCCCCTGAGAGAAAGGAAATGATCAGGAAGTCAGTCTTGCTTCTCGTCTAAACAGAAAAGAAACACCTGTGGTATATTTTTACCCAGAAAATACAGCAAAGACCAGGCTGCCGCAACCATATGTATCTGAATACTATTCGCTTTGTGGGACTAAATGTCCTCTCAGAGACACATGATCAACACTTACTAACTTGTATTTACTACATTTTTTCGGTGTCACTCTGCACTATTAAAGAAAAGGCCACTCTTCGAAACAAACACATGTTTGTCTTATCTGTGTGCTTTCAGACCAGAGTTTTAGCACTGACACTGAAGCTGTGACATTAGGAGACTTGCACATGACTCATTACACGACTGGACACAAAAACAGCTCAGTCACAGCGTTATGAATTCAACCAGCAATCCAAACTACCCTCACTCTGAAGGATTTCAAAATGTGCTTATTACTTCCTTACCAAGAGTTCACTAAAAGAGGACATTTACAGTACATACTTGTTTCAACATCACATCACAAAAAAAGTAATGCGATGGTACAGTAAGTATTTTCTACGGCCTGCTATTTATTAGTTGTGCACTAAATAATGCTGGACACATTTTGCATTTTAAAACTGAAAAGAAATGCTATTTTTATGATAAAATCTGGAACATTTTAAAAATAAGAACTGCATCTAGATAAGATCTGTGTGCGTGCTTCTCTGTCTCTCATTTGATCGTTGTGGTGCTAAAAATAGGCAGGAGACAAACTTCTGGTTTCTGTAATAGCATATTCGTTTCACAACCATCATCCTCTTTCTGTGGGCCTTCTGCAGCTACACACTGAGGCACTGACAAACACAAACACACACACACACACACACACACATACCACACATGAACACACCTGCATGCACACAGTCGTGCGCGCGCACACACATACATAAGACACTCGCTCACACAGAAACAGCGACTTCCTGTTTCTAAAGTTAGTCTGCACCATAACATCCTCTTGGTTCATTTAGGCAAGCAGAAGCTGCTATTTTGGTTGAATGGCTTCATTGGCTCATTTCTGCAAGCATGAGAGTTACAGATGTCCTTCAGCAGTATTTATATCTACACTGCGGGCCTTAAATTCGCTTTGTTTATTGTTGGGCTGGAGTGAACACCACATTGGTATTGGATGGAGTTACGTCTGGAAGTCACACATCAGGTTAAGTGCTAGTTACTATTTGTATACATAAACACTGGGAGCAAGCTTGAGGTTTCTGGACGGTTAGATGAGCAACAAAGCAGAAAGTGCACAAGTTCAGAAACAAAATGTTATATGAAATATAAACAGATAACATTGTTTCAATTAAAATATCAAGCATGTCAACATCTGCTGAGTGTAAATTCATTAAGTTTACATTCAGGCTGACACTGCGCTCTGCATTAACAGACCCACTCTCTCACACACACACATACACAATAGCAATTTTATGACAGCTTCTCCACCATGTTGCCCACCTTCAGCGGTTCCTCCTGCCCACCACCTCTGCCTCCGTCTTTCTCCTTTCTCTCCGTCCCCCCCCCGCCCCCGTCCTTACGTTTAGAGGAATCCACAGCTGTTGGGGACATTCTGTCCCTCTGCTTCCGAGCAGCTGGAGTATCAATCTCCTTATGTGTGCATCCATATGTGTGTGTGTGTGTGTGCGCGCTTGTGTGTGTCCGTCCTATACGCGCCAAGATATTAATAGCTTGCAGTTGTTTCTTTTGAGTGTACACAGCAGGTCTTTGTGTTTGCATAAGTAGGATCTGCATGTGCGACAGTTGAGGGAGCCGATACATGTGTATCTGTGTGTCAGTGCACGGTGTGTGTTGGTGCCAGTGTATTAATAGTGCCCATTTGTTTCTTTTGAAGGAACACTGTAGCTCTTTGTACAACTTTCAGTATATGCAGCCATGCCGGTTTATTTTTAGTGTCACCTGTCAGTAAACACTTGTGTTATTGTGCGTAATCATGCGAGTGCACATGTGTTTGAGGACATTGAATTTGTATGTTGCTGTTTCTTGGCATATTAATAGCATGACACCACTTGTTTTTACGAGTGTGTGGCATGTGTGTGTGTGTGTGTGCTTGTAAGTGTATTAATAGCAATCCCAATTGCCCACACATGCGTTTGTATGTGTATGGCGTGTGTGCAAGTGGCTGTCAATAACTTCAGCCTTGAATCGGGCCTGCTGCAAATGGATGTGGACCAAGAACGTGTTTACTACAGCCGACAACTATGTGCGAGCTGATGGATTACTTTGTCTCAGTATCAGCATACAGTTTATGCAGAAATTGTAATAGATAAATGTTTTGTCCACTTAATTTAGCCTTAATACAAATCCTCTATTTTTTTTCATTGTTGATTAATTACTTTCTTGATTACTCCATCAATAGCTTTGTATTTATTTTGCTAAAAAATGTCAGAAAATGTCATCCACAATTTCCCAGTGCCCAAAGTGATGACTTTAAATTGACCAACAGTCTACAACACAAAGGTATTCAATTTACCAAGATTCAAAACAGATAAAATCTTGACATTTAAGAAGCTGGAATTAGAAAATGTTTGCCGGTTGCACTTGAAAATCACTCAAATGATTATGCGATTATCAATATAGTTGCAGATTAATTTTCTGTCGATCAGCTGATTGATTAATTAACCCATAATTTCAGCTCTACATTTCTACATGAGAGGGATCCTTGTCAAAAATGTCTGTCATGCCAAAAATATGCAGCCTATACATCATTATTGGATGTTTATCATTTTTTTAACCATTGCAATTAAACTATATTTAACGCATACCCCACAGCTCAATTTTCTCAGCGGCTTAACAGGATAATAGCACAAGCAAATATGAGGTTCCTTCATCGTCTACAGTAGTCTTTTCTTTGTTTCTCTCATACTCTGTCAGAACTGTTTTGTACTGTTCCTGCCACTCTCTTCAACCAAAAGGTCAGATGTCAGAGAGTTACAGGACCTCTCTTGATGTTGTGTCCCTGGGGCGGTGCGGGAATAAGGTGAGGGGTCACCGGCTCACTGTGGAGTTGTGTGTATACGAGACAGTGTCACAAGCTAGCATGCTCTTTAGTGTGATTCTTCAACTTGATTTCTCACAGACCAAAACAGACTGACAATTGTTAAAAATGGTTTCATCATTTCTCCTGTGGGTTCCAAAGGGTCATCTTTTTTGGAAGGGGAAAAACAGCTAAAATTGGCCCAGGGTGTTGTCATAAGGTTGGCATGAGACTGAAACTTTTCTCTTTTGCTCCGCAGACACACACAATGTGTATTAGTGCTGAAAGAATGGGCACTGATGCTTTAATGACCTGGCAGGTGTTAATCATTCATAGCTGAGAGAGGTGACACGGTACACACATCCTCATTCAGACATACCACATACAAATGATCACCTTAACACTGAGTTCAATTATGCAAATTAAGACCTGACAGGAACATCAGCTGACTTCCTTTATGTACGTCAAAAGAAACAGTGACTAATCTAAGCGTGGACCTATCTAGGTCAGTGGTCTGTGCACCTAATCTCCACCCACAAACATTAATTTCTGCTCTGTGACCTCGACATTACCAGATGTTACCTGAGGGAATATGGCCTTTACACTCCCACACACACAGACATACTGCCATGTATTTGTGTTTTACATGTAAAAACCCGATGCACAACATGATGAAAATTATTTGACTGAGAGAACAGGTTCTCATGCCCACTTCCTTCTATGCAGAGAGTCGCCCATCTGTCTAGAGTATACTGTGTATCGGTCTGTTATTGCACACTAGGTTAGACGACTATTTACACAGAAAGGCTTCTTTGTTTCAAATACACCCTGCAGTCAATATGAAGAAGGTTACTGTCTTCTGCGTTTACTGCTGGTTTTGATAAAGTTACTGTCTTTGTTTGAACTTTGTTGATTTGCCTAATACTCTCCATCTTTTGCTCAAAGACACACACACACACACACACACACACACACACACACACACACACACAATACACAAATACAGTGATAGTCTCTTTGCTGTGTTTTTGAGGAGCAGAGTGTATCAGCAGTCAGCTGAGTTGATCTTAAATCAGGAACAGGAAATGTGATCTTGGGCTCTGGCCGGTCCAGAACACTGTGCCTATTGTCAGGGCACTGCTGTGGCTCACACTGGGAAAACACTGGGGACTTTTAAAGGTTATCTGTCCTGGGAAAAGGTTGATATTCACTTTCACAACTAGCCTGCAGCACAAAGGTATACTACCCAAAAGGCGTACCTGATGATGACCTGTGCTACTTACTATAAATGTAAATGCCTATATGAGGTCATTGATAGTTGGTTATGCTTCTCTATCAGTGTTTATTTAACCAAGGTTGAACCAGTTGTCAGATGCATCGGGAATAAGTGATTCATCCACTAGGGGTGGAAGGTCCCTTAATAGTCATTGTAGTCATCCGTGCGGCATGCAAATAAAACAATACACTGAACTTTTAGGACATTGTGAGTATGTGTCCAGTCTAGAGCTGACACAGTTAATCAATTAATTGATAAGTTGATTATCAAAAAATTAATAGGAAAGTATTGTGATGATTAAATATTTGTTTATTATTATCTTAGACTGTGTAAAATTATAACAGGAATTTGTCATTTTAAAGACAAAATTATGAATCGATTATTCAACAAAATACATCTTTAAAAATAATCTTAAAAATAATCTTTATTGCATTTCTACTTCCAACCCGGCAATCAACACATTTATCACATGATTT
Source organism: Thunnus maccoyii (assembly GCF_910596095.1). Classification (NCBI taxonomy): domain Eukaryota; kingdom Metazoa; phylum Chordata; class Actinopteri; order Scombriformes; family Scombridae; genus Thunnus; species Thunnus maccoyii. The sequence goes on along the minus strand of NC_056535.1, from coordinate 12,820,809 downwards.
AAAAAAACAACAACAAAAAAACCCAAAAAACAAAACGGAAAACTTCAAAATGCAGGTATGCATTTAGGATTCTGAATTTTAATTTCATCAGATTTTACTCAATGAAAGTATATTACATTAAGGCCTAATTCGTAATGAAACTCAAAACCAAAACAACTATCACACCTCTCCACCTGTTTCCCTGCGTCAAACCACACCGTCAAGAGTCTAACTAAACATCATCGCCATAAGTCTTTAAAATAACTGAATTTCAACAACTTCATACCTCAAGAGCAAGACAAAACAACACTGACTGCTTGCAACCACGTTACAGTGCAACTGCCTGATAAAAATTATATGAAATACAAGTTGTAGCACCGATTATCTTCAACCCAGTCGGCCTAGAGCGTGACTGGTCGCTCCTGATGGCAACAGTAGGAAAGATGTGACTGTAGCTGACATCAAAATGTTTTTGTGCACAGGAATAAAAAAAAAACAACCCATAGAAACACTGACACGCAAACTATGGTTGCCGCTGCTGATTATTTTTGTTATCAATTAATCTGTTGATTATTTTAAAATGATTAACTGCAGGAAATTGACAAAAAAGCCACAACTAAATATGAGCCCAGAGTGACGTGTTCTAATTTCTTGTTCTCTCCCACCAACATTAAAAACTCGAAGATATTCCGTTTACAATATTTTGAGACACATTTTGAGTGTGAGTGGGAAAAGAATGGCCCTATAATTTACTTTTCCCCAGAGTTTCACTTTAACCTTCAGACATAAGAGGCCTGCTCAGTGTTTACAACTGTGACAAAGCCAAACCCATAGGCTGTCACAACTCACAGAGCAAAGGGGCCTTTGTGATCAACAGTTTGGGTAAGTTGACACCGTTCATGTAGAATAAAAGGCTAGTTATTATGATCAAAGTCTTTATTCAGTGATACGCTTACATGCCTGTATACAGTGTTTGCACGCTGCAGGGACAACCATGTACGTTCACAGACATTTAGACATTTACCCATTCAAAGCAATAATGCTCTCTGCTAGTTATCTGAGATGATGTGAGGAAAAAAAATGAAGGAGTGAGGGGGAGATGCGAAAGGACACAGAAAGAGGGCATAAAAGTGTAGGTGGTGTCGATTCCTTTGGCATGGCCAACACGAAACTAATGTAACCGAATCCCCGCAACAGCACTGAAGCTATGACCTCATCCTGTCCAGCGAGAGAACCTGGACACATGAGAACATTATTCCACGCATGGCTAGCTGTGTGTGTGTATATATATATGTGTGTGTGTGTGTGTGTGTGTGTGTGTGTTTTCATTTTCAAGGGACTGAAGGGACTTGGGTGGGATCTAACAATTTTATGACTTCTGTCATAATACAGCACACGCACTTAAACACAGCTGCCCACCCGATGGTCCATCTAACAACCAAACATTTGTTGCCTAGTAGTGAATGAGTCAAACATTTCAATGACGTTATGGGCAAAAATGCATCCAGTGGGAAATTCTACACTAGCACTCACAAAGAGGCCTTAATACCATAATTACACAATCATTTGGCTTATTTATCACCTTAAAATAGGTTTTTACCTGTCAGATTAGGATAATTACAGGGGAAACCTCATGTTACAGTCAATTAGTTCAGGCAGGTGATAAGGTATTTACTAATTCAGGCTGCAGTATCATTACCTCAAGCCACATTTTCTCTGATTTTGGAAGAGATTTAGGCAATTTAAAAATGCTGTATTACATTTCTTAATAGCAAAAAGGGGAAAACACATCTGCACATAGCTCTACTGTGTATCTACAGTTGTAAATCTCAGCCAGGTGAGCTTTTACACCTGCTGCTGAGGATAACATGGATTGAATCTGTGTTAAATGTCGCCTAACGCTAATTGGTAAGCAACTGAAACTAAACTTCACAATGAACGTTACCACAAAACACGCTAAACAACTGTTTAAGTGTAAGTGTTTCAGCTCACACAAGTTCCCGTACACAAGAAAGCAGTAAAGCAGCAGTCAAGATCTTTTTTTTTGAGTAAAGTTAAAGCCTGTTTTTAAAAGTATTGGCACACGTTTTAACCGCGTTTGTCGGCTACTTCACGGTGGACGTTAGCAAACAAACATCGCCTACCTGTTGGCGGTGAAGTTCAAAAGCGACGCATTTTCAGTTTCATGCGACACTGGAGAGCTGACAGCCAGTTTTAAGGTAGTAGGAGCAAGTCAGACAAAACAGAAGACAGATAAAAACTTGGTCCAAGTATCCATCCTGGTCATTGGCTCTTTTTTGGGACTAAATTGGTTGTTACTCTGTCAGTTAGCAGGCGGGTCTTGGACTTAAAATCAAAGACGTTGGTTTCAACCGTCACCGCGCTCTGCTGCCAGAACTGTAAACATACAGTAAGCTAACCTCAAAATGTCTCGATAGTCGGAGAGAGAAAGTGTGTCCACCGCTCCACTGCCACGAGAGCTGCTCTCCACTTATCTGCCTCACTGAGTCTGCCTGTCGGCGGTGAAACTTCTGATAAAACTTGCTGGCAGTCTCACTTTCATCCGTGTGTGTGTGTGTGTGCTGCTGGTGTGAGGGCTCCATCTGCTGAACTCAGCTGGGTAAGGATGCTCTGTGTGTGTGTGTGTGTGTGTGTGTGTGTGTGTGTGTGTGTGTGTGTGTGTGTGTGTGTGTCATAGGCTACTTACGGGGACACATTTCAGACTAAAGACCAGTTGATTAGGGACGGCTTGTCCTACTGTGGACAACAGCTGTGTCCCCAATTGGGTAAAAGCTGATTTTTGGGTCAGTGGTTAAGGTTAGGTTAGGGTTAGGGTTTGGCAAGTAGTGGTTATGGTTTGGGTTAGGGTAATTCTCCAGGAAATGAATGTAAGTCAATGTAATGTCCCCAAAAGTGAACTAGGACAACGTCTGTGTGTATGTGTGTATATGTGAGAGTGTTTATGTGAGAGTGTGTGTGTGTGTGGTCCAGGTATTCCTCATGTTGTGGGGACTCGCCTCCCTTATAGGGACAAAAAGCACGTCCCCTTGATGGACATCATTAATTTCGGGGTGAAGACTTGGTTTAAAGTTAAGGTTAAGGTTAGTTTAGGATTATGTTAAAGTTAGGAGAAGAAATGAAATATGTCCTCAGAAGTGATGGAAACATGACTGTGTGTGTGTGTGTGTGTGTGTGTGTGTGTGTGTGTGTGTGTGTTTGTGTGTGTGTGTGTGTGTGTGTGTGTGTGTGTGTGTGTGTGTGTGTGTGTGTGTGTGTGTGTGTGTGTTTTGCCTCTGCTCTTTTTGCTTTAGGCTACATCTGGAATAACAAAGAAAAAAATAAGACTGGAAAGAAACCAGTCTACCCAACACCACAGTAGGCCTATATATCACCATGCTATTCTAAAATGTCTACAAATACGCTCCATCTCTCTAAAAAAGTCTATCATAAAACCTTTTGGAAGTTAATACAATACACAATGAAAAAATACTACAATTAAAAGTTCTGCTTTTATTCAAAATTAGGTAGGGTAAAAGTAAAGCTAACATAGTCAAATCAAATGTCAAATGTCAATGAGTGCATAGTCTGAGGCTACAGGTTGAAAAAAGGGTAAGTCTTAAACTTTCTAAAACTCTTAAGATAAGGTCAAAAATACTTTTCATAAATAGTTCCTTAACAATTGAAATTTTGGAGGTATAAGCACTATGACAAGCCAACAGCAACATTAATGTGACAAGCAAATGGCTCGCAACATAACTAATAATTACAACTAACATTTCAAAATGTACAATATTGTCAGTGGAAATTACTCATTACTCAAGTATACTCGAGTACCAGCACTTCAAATCTTATGTAAGTACCATAAGTGCACTAACTTGTATCTCTTCCATATGGCAATACAGGCACCACAGAGGGTAGAAGTACACTGAAACTTTAAAGACGCACTACAAATCCCTACAGGAATATAGGAATGTAACAATGATTAAGATGATGTAAACCAAATATAAGTGCTCACATAAGCCTGTCAGACTTTTGTTTATCAACCTCAGACAGGATATTTTAAGGGAGGCTGTGAGCCCAGAACAGAAACAAACTGACCAGAACTATATATATGATCAACAGCATAACCAGAAAACCACAGACACAAATGTGAAATAAAGTATATGCAGATTAGTGTGGGAGGAAGGCCTCACATCCACTTTACACCAAATTTCATCTGCTGCAAACTTAAAGTAGAAAGTCCTTTATACTATAAGTCCTAAAGTTATTGAATTCTGGACTAAACCTGCGTATGCCGCTGGTGTAACATGCTGCTTGTTTCGTGCCAAGTTGTTAATTTTACTGTAAGCCGTTAAAGTATGTGCCAGTTTCCTGGTTTTATTGTGTTGTAAAGGCAATTTTTTATTTCTTAGGATGCACACACATTCATACGTGCAAATTCAGGCATACACCCACACACACACACAGAGCACAACAACAAATTTACTCTTAATTTGCACAACGCTGCCTGTTCTCACACATTCTGAAATATCGAACAGTCTCTCAGTCTCTCAGTCTCTCCTTTTGCCAGTGCAAAAGTTCACATCACTGTATCCATGAAGATAAACCAATCTGGGAGAATACAACTAGTAAAAGACAGTGAACATGAGCCAGTGTTTTATTTCATGTGACCCAAGCTAATCCTGCTCCTATGAGGTTTGCCGTTGTTCACTTAAATTGTGTACCTAAGGGGAAAATTATGGCCTGAGTTAGAAAAATTGCTATCAACAACACTCAGTCTAATTTCAACAACAGTGTGTCTTTTCCCCTGTGCTCTTGGCAGGACTTAACAGTCCATCCCCCCAGTCATGGGGTTGACTGTGGCCTGAATAATTTGAGATACGAACAAGCAAATTGAATTTCATTGCAGATCTTCCATCTTGAAGCACATGCTTCAGACAGAGCCTCCTCTATTTGCAAATAGAGTGAGTAGAGTGTGCTTGGTATCTGTTGCCACATTTCCCCTGAAATTAGCTCATTCAGAGCAGTTTCTATTTAAAAATGACATCTTAAACAAATTAATTTACTGTTTTGGTATGGCCTTCATAAATAATTTCATGAGCCATTATCAACACGTCATTATTCATTTTAATACTAACGCCAACAATCATAGAGCTCTGAATAACGGCTTTAACGTTATGGCAACTGTTATTCAAATTATATTCACATCTGAAATGTGAAACATGTAGGAGCTGAAAGCTAAAAGTAAGTATCCAGTTTGAAAAGTACTCAAGAAATCTACTCAAGTACAGCAATCAGAGTAGTTGTAAATTTTTATGTTCCACCTGTGGCTCTGGGGTTGGATGCTGTACTTTGATACTAAGGGTACATTTTTCCCTATGCACATTTGAATGCAGATATTTAGTGCCTGATAGCAGGTTATGAAGTAAAATAGTCTAGTTGACATTTTGATTTTAAAAAATTGAGCTACAGATAAAGTAATTTAGAAAGATTTGCTTTAAAATGATCAGTTGTCATGCAAAATAGATTCTACACAAAATGAAAAACAATACCTAATATCATTAGGCTGCTTTTAGTGGCCACTTTGAGTTTTTATAAGTTGGACTGATGAAGTTGGTGCCAAAGTCAGAAGTCAATAGAACTCTCCCTTCTTATCTTTCCCCCTCACACTATTTCTACAAAGTCTGTGCCATCATAAGGGCAGTGCCACATGGGGCCAGAAAAGTGACAGTTACATTTTGGCATCAAAAATAAAATTTGGTATTGAAAACAAAACCTGAACTGGAAAGGAAACATTAGCATTGAAACACTTGTATTGGAAAAGGTTGTATTGGCGCTGAAAAAAAAAGTTCCACTGAAAAATAAAACACAGGCATTAAAATTTTTTTACAATCTTATTATCTTATTTTATTTAGATATTTTTTGCATTATGATGTGTTTTTCAATGTAAATCTTCAGATTTTTTCTTCATGTCTGTGTTTTTTCAGTGACAGTTGTTTTTTACGCTGTTAGTTTTTTTTCAGTGTCACTGTTTTTCAGTTTCAACTTTCTGTCAGCGTTTTGGCGGAGAGAGGAGGGCCCATGCTGGGCCTACATTACCCAGTATATCTTGCGGTCTGACAGAGATATCCAAGGGCGATGGAATCATGGCGACATTTGAGCCAGACTGTTGTAATTTTCGCTCTAGGACTGTTAATATGTCACTCTATTAAGATTTAATATTTTTTCAGACAAGAAAGTAACCATTTAGATTCCTAATATGTGAATCAATTTATCCAAATAACGCCTGCTTGTAAATCTGCTGTGATGTTTCAGTGTTTTCAGACATGTTAGAGCAGCAGGTCATCTCACAGCAGCAGCCCAAGTCCTGCATTGTCATCCTGGGGAGAACATGATCTGATGAACTGATCTGTGCAGCTCTTCTGTAATTTATGACTGGCTCTAACGTCTCCGCAGAATTTTGATATATGATATAATTCCTTTCAGAAGATGAATGTTGGTCTCACAGATGAAATTTAACAATTACAGCTGCCACAGTAGTCTGTCTGAATGTAAAGTGAAGCCTCATGTTTTTATTGGACAGAACAACAGTGCTGCCTCTGGGGCACTACTGTATATGTACAGATTCATTCGACCCTTCAGTAAAAACATCCCTGGCTTACAGTAAAATGAGAGAATGAACAAGATGCTGTGGAAAAATCATCCTCGAAATCTTCGTTCAAAGAGGCCCGATTTTACACAGAATCCCCAGGACGATTTTAAAAACTGAAAATCTGGACAGTGAAGTGGGGAAAAGACACATATGGCATACATGGGTAGGACTCCAAGGTGGAGTTTTGTGGCCAGTAGGGCTCACTCCTCTTCCAGTCACAGGAAGCCAGTAGGAATGAGCGGAATGCAGTCAGGCAATACGGTGATGGAGGGAGCAGCGGTCGCAGGGCAGATTGCCAAAAAGAATGAAAGAAAAGGGAAAAGATAGGGAGAGAGTGAGACAGTGATTAGAGAGTGGAAAAGGCAGGGGTGCAAAGAATTAAGCATGTCTCCAGAGCCGCAAAGACACGCTCACATACCAAAAGAAACGCCCAGCGACAGCTTTTGTAGTTGCACAAGTGTAATTGTTTTCTCTCTCTCTCTCTGATATTGACAGTCTGATGTGGATAATGCGCATGGCATTGGAGGAGTCACTGGAGGAAATGCCACAGTACATTATTGTGACTGGTGGAATGTGTGGAGTTATCATTCGGACAGATTTCCGGGTAACAGTCGGAGGCTAGGGGTCCACAAACAAGAATTTGCTTTTTACTATCCAGGAGGTCATCCTAGCTCACAGACACACACACACACACACACACACACACACACACACACACACACACACACACACACACACACACACACACACATATACATACACATACATGCAGAGCCATGCACCGACACGTAGACAGCCCACTCAGACATGCACACAGACACACACAACATGGCCATACATACAGGGTAAGCATACCATCTGTCGGGTTTGCTCTTCCTCTCTTTTGTGGTCATCACCTTATTTTTAAAATCACACATTTTTCCTAAAAGGCTCAACAATCTGTACAACATGCAAAACCTTCTATCCTTAGACTCTCAACCTGGATCAGGAAAACTCTACTAAAAATCATGAAACAGGGAAAAAAATGGGGGAAATCTCCAAAAGAGTAATAGGTGCAATAGGTGTTGTGTATGTAGTGAGCAGACAGAAGTAGCAGTTGTAGTAGTAATAGGTAGTAGTAGTATAAGTAGTATGTAAGCTGGTACCATTCATGAGCATTGAAGGAATGTCAAACATGTCAAGAAGAAATTCAACTAAACTTAGAATCCAACACTGTGTCGTCTTATATTAAAAAAAAAAAAGGAAAAATCCATTTCACATGTCAAACAGTGGTTGTGGAAATGTTTAGTTTTCTTTTCATCTTTCACTCACTTGAAGTCTGAATAATAAAGCCCATTACATGTGTGCAGGTAGGCCCCACTAAGCTGTAGCTAGCAGCCGTGTGGTAACTTTGAACTGAGAAGGTACTGGAGGCTGCTCGCAGTGGTGGGTCGCCTCGAAAAGTCTTTCGATTCCCAACAGCAAAGCAAAGTCAACCCACAGAGAGGAGCGATAGCACTCAGCTCTCGCCTAGTTTCTCTGGAAACTGACTGTGATGTTGGAAAGTGTTGCTTTACGACGCCTTCACACTCCTGTGCACGCACGTGTGGAAAAAGGTCAAAACACTGAGTTCAGAACAGCGTGTACCCCTTTGAAAAGGTTTGCGACGTGGCTTTCTTCAAACCTGTGAGATGACAATTTCACAGAAGCTGCTGTGAACTTAATGCTCATTTTGAAAAAAAAGTCTTATGATGTCTGTTGTTTATTAAACTATAGACAAATGAACTTTTATAAGGTTAAAGGTCCAACAGCCAAATATAATGGGATAAATAATAGATTTCTGAAAATGCTCCTGCATGTTAACCCACATTATGGCCTGGATGATTATAAAAACAGAGAGGACTGTGGAAAAGTCAAAAACTTGTCATTAACATTTCTTATATTTCCTGCTAATAGGGGTTTCCATCTCCATACAAGTCTGAAACTGTCTACAGTAGTTACAGTGTTTCCCCCGTGACAAAATCTTTCTGACAGTCTTGTACAATTAGACTTCCCCGTGACACTCACATTAAAATGAGCTCAGATTCTCTGAGATCAGATTCTTGCAGTAAAAATACTTTTCCACCAGGGGGCGGTACTCAAATAAGTGACTGCATTATTTATTTGTTATTTAAACAGAAACAACAGCCTGTTCAGGTGTATGAGATGGAAGTGAACTTTACTATGGGCCACTTATTAGTATCATATACATAAACCAGTAATCTCAAGTTCCTTCTTCATCCCTTTACAGTGCTCACTTGACCTCAGTAGGCAGCCTCTGCTGTCATGAAGAACCCTCTTCAGACCAGAGCGGATTTAATGAGAGGTGATCCATTTTAGATCACCATACTTTTGGTCGACTGTGCAGCCAAGTTACTGTACTGTCCTTCAGAAACTTGGAAAACGTGATGGAACCAATGCAAATCCAAAAGTCATTTTGGTAATTGAAAACAATGTATTTAAGTTTTGACTGGACTGACACTCTCAGAGAGACAAAAGCTTTTTCAAGATGTTATCATGGATGAAGATTTCTAAAGACAAGACATTACTTTTTGAAGAAAAGGAGAAAATGGCTTCAATACTGTACACAAGACAAGACTGTTACGTCTTTAAAACTGAAACATACAACATTGTTACTAATCTCTCTGTGCCCTCAGTCAACACCCATTCAGCTTGATCTAGACACCCATGACGTGACTCCTTCACAGAGATGTAGTCTGAGTCAATGACCCTGAGAGAGGGAGAGTTATGTCCCTGTGGGCCACTTCCAGCTGACTGTGGCCTCTTAACCTGCTGCCCCTCGACCTTTGCAAACTAAACAAACTCGGAGTCTGATGATTTATCACAGCGACAGAAATACAGACCAACTTATACAGTTAAGCTGCTGAGATGGATTTCCCATTTTGCGCAGGATATATTTTGTTCTCACCTAACTGAATAAAATATTGCTTCAGTTTTCAGCATGTTCTCAATATAAATAGTATGACACTAAATCACAGAACAGTGCAAATATTGCTTATGATAAACTTGCTTTAAAGGCTTTCAGTTCGACAGATACATTTTCACTTTCAAATGGATTCTGAGACACTTAAAAAGTATTAATTATTTGATTAGCAGGTAGTCTGAAGTTCATTTGAGAGATAAGGCTGAAATGTTGAATTTCTAGAATTTATAAAATCATTGTTTATACTGTGAGTGTGTACAAGGCAGTGGTGGAGGAAGCACTCAGATCTTTCACTTAAGTAAAAGTACCAATACAGTATTGTAAAAATACTCCATTACAAGTGAAAGTCCTGTATGAAATATCCTACTTAAGTAAAAGTACATAAATATTATCAGCTTGATGTAGTTAAAGTGTTTTAGTAAAAGTAGTGGTTTGGTCCCTCTGACTGATATATGATTATATATGACATCATTATATTATTAATACTGAAGCATCAGTGTGTAAGCAGCATGTTACTGTTGTAGCTGCTGGAGGTGGAGCTAGTTTGAACAACTTTATATACAGTTAGCTAGTTTAGTCCAGTGGTTCTCAACCTAGGGGTTGAGCCCCTCCAAAGGGTCACCGGATAAATCTGAGGGGTCGTGAGATGATTAATGAGAGAAAACAAAGTTCTGATACACAACACATTGAACATTTATTGAAATGAAACCATGTGAGAAGTTGAGAGGGAAAAATCACTTTTTGGTGGAGCTGTTAACAACTCCTAGACATCTGAAATGTGACCCCGACTAAACACTGCTTTTTGTAAGACATCAAAAGCCAAAAAGGTTGGAAACCACTGGTTTCATCTTTAACAATGTGTTGTATTTTAAAAGCTTGTTATATTATCCATTATGTCAAATTTTAATCCGAAAAATAACTAAAGCTGTCAAATAAATGTAGTAGAGTAGAAAGTACAATATTTCCCTCTGAAATGTAGTGGCGTGGAAGTATAAAGTAGCATCAAATGGAAATACTACTTAAGTACTTGAGTAAATGTACTAAGTTACTTTCCACCACTGGTACAGGGAGGCATCTGTCCAGGGAGAGTTTGTATTCTTTAAGCTTCAGTTTGCCAAGTTTTCATCAATATTAAACTCTTTAAAACAGCAATTTGTGATCATCACCACAGGGATAAGGCCACATAAACCAGAAATGTCATCACTATACCACCCATTATTTTCAGAGAGGACATAGACAGCTGGTGTTGTCACAGCAACTTAATCAACTCTCACTGTCTCAACCAGTCCTCTTTCCAGCCTTTTACTAACTTCTCTTTCTGATGTCTGTTTCTTTATGCTCGTCTCCTTCAGCACTGCGTTGCAGTGAGGGACTGTTGTTTTGTGTCTCCTCATTCTTTGCACACTTTTTGTGGACAGACTCTCTAGGGTGGGTGGGTCTGTTTCCAATTTTCTCCCCTTCCCCGTCCTGAGAAACAACACTTCCAAAACCAAACAAATAAAACCAAAAAAATGAGGTACCCTTTTTTTTTTCTGACCACAGTGTTCTTCTTGGCATTCTTGCACATTTTACATACCTACATGATTTAGAAGAATTTGCACTGATAACAATGTATATGGTATATTGAATCCAGGACAAACTCAAGTTTCTCATAGCTGAAGCCAACCAAAGCTGCCAGTGGTAACAGCACAAGACTCAGATGGACAAAATCAACAACTGGACCAAGAATCTAAAGCATGGGCAAAACATCTGCAAAACTACCAGAACAGCTAGAATTCTCTCTTCAGAGTATAGTACATAAAAGACTGACTATTTTGGTGATTTACAGTCACTGAAGGACACATTTTCTACATAGCTGTTACACATTCTTTTACAGATAGATATAATATGTGCAAATACGCAGTATCTCTTACCGGTTTTGGGTGCTGACATCCAGTAAGAGGTCCCTCCGTGTTCCCACAGCAGTCCAGTCAATCACAGAGGCAGCGGTCGGACAGGCTGGGAGGCTCGGGGAGAAGATAGATCCTGCTTTGACAGGGGAGTGGTGCTGCAGCACTGGAGCCCGGCTGTGAACTGACAGAGAGAGTCACAGTCAACTGCTTGACACAACGGGCTCTGGATTTTCTATGTCTTGCACTTCCTCTCATGTGAGCTAAACTTGCTCTCTCTCTCTCTCTCTCTCTCTCTCTCTCTCTCTCAATCACTCCCTCAGATTCTGTTTTTTAGAGAAGACACAGTTGCTCTGCCCTATCAGCCCCCTGTAACTTTGTCAGTGCTGCCCTTGCACCAGGAGCTATGGGGAGGGAAGGAGGGAGGGAGGTGTGTGTATCTGTATGAGTGTGTGTGTGTGTGTGTTTTGGAGAGAAAGAGAGAGTAACAGATGTGTGTTGTCGCTTGTGTCTGACAGACAATAGCAGGAAGTGTTGCTTTAGGATGCACAAAGCACAGAGGATCGAAATAAGAGAGCTGGATTGAGCAGTACATGTGTTAAAAGACATATTACAGCGGTATTACCCTTTGCTTTTTAAAGTCTGACTAATACTGTAAACCACCACCTCCAAATCAAGTGTGTTGTTTCGGTGTCGTCTTTGATTTGACACCATAGTGTAACTTACACCAGCTTTGGGGCATGAAATGTGTTCTGGTGGGACAAAATGGCTCTGAAGCAGCATCTAGACCCAGTGAAAGGCCAAAAAATAATTGATACCATTTACTATTTAGTGATGTTTTTCTTTAAATGTTGTTAATTACCCACTTAGTTTAATGGAGATGTTAAAATATATTCTCTCAACAGGAGAGATAAATATGATCATCCACACAGCTTATTTACCAGTTTTCTCTACTTGTAAGATAAACCTCAGTCCTAAAATATCCTTATTGTCAAGAGTTACAAACACACATTCGCTACTGGTTGTTTGAAAGCAGAAGTTGACTCATGGTGCTTATCAAAGGCAGATAACTCCCGTACGTAGCACAGCACTGAACTTTAAAAAAAACAAAACAACAAGAACTCTATGACCCAGTCAAGCTCTCACAAATGGAGCATTCAGTGTGATTACTTACACAAGGCGACATATTTCACCCCGGCAATTACATTTCAGCCTGAGTGAAATTAACAAGCGAAAAAACATCCTGAATGTTGGTGATTTAGGAGAGAACAATTCCACATTGTTACATCTAATTAATTACAGTAGTCTATTTGATTGTGATCTTATCTCTGCAGATCTACAGATCAGCTACTTACGTATACTTGGCCCGCATATTAATGAGAGTGAAACTGAATCAGTAGAAAAACATAGCTTAAAACTACATGATATCCTGTAAATGCACACATTTTCTAAGGTACAGCAACTTTGAGACACAACGTACTACAACGTACATTTCCCCGGAAATACGGGCGGGAAAGCCGAGTTACTGCATGTGGTTTTCTCACAGTTTTGTTACTGTGTCACCGCTGAGATCTGTGAGTAGCAAGAGATTCATTCATATAAAAGTACGGCATCAGAGAACTGACAAAGATGGAACATGTGTCTAATGCATTTTCATGCGAACTAACAATTAGTCATGGGATGAGGGTGGAGCACATGTATTCAACATATGTGTACTTTGGCTGGACCGGATTTTGTATTGTAGTGGAAACTTGGACACACTAACTTTTATAAGTATTTACAATGTATTAAATCATGACCCCAACCTCTTAATACTGGTCAATATCCTAATTTGATTACATTTTAAGAAAATATTCCAGTAAAACAGTAATGAAACAGTAATGTGAAGTTTTAGTTTTAATGTGCTGATTTAGATATGTTGCCCATGACTACTACGAGTTAGTCAAACTAGCTTGCGGAGCATATTCCAGGTGTTTGGCAGTAAAATAATTACACTGTGAGTAAGAAAACACTTTCACCACTGCATGCTTGGAGGAATGCAAGACCATCGTTTAAAAGTATGTATTTCCTTGAACGATGGGCATAATTTGTCAAACCTTCAAATAGTTATTGATCATTTTTATTCAAGAAAAATGGGGACGACATCATTGATTGTTTTGAATAACCGAGTGAAGTCCTCTCCATTTCTCATGACGTTCAAAACACTGCATGTAGAAATCTCCTAAAAGTATGAAGATCAATATAATTAGCATGTTTTTTTCTGCCCTTACTGAATCAACGCATCTTTCATCTGACCAAGCACAAGCTTTTTGGCAGACATAACAATGCCACAGACAGACATAACAAGTCAGTGGCCAACAATGTGCTGCAGCTAAGCCAACACACATTAGTGCTGTTAGTTGAATTAACCTGTGTTGACTTTTAGGGAGTGCATGCACCAAGATTTCTGCTGTCTGTGGAAGAGAAATGCAGCTAGAAAGGTCGACAGCCCTCCTGACCTTAACTGCTGTGTGGTCTGGCTTCTTTGCTACTGCACTAGCAGCAACGGATTAGCTTTGTGGTTCAAATGTAACTTCATCCATTGGGAAAACATACTGACCAAAGGAAACTCATGTTTGGGGGTTATGACCCTTTGTCCTCATGGCAAGTTAGAGGGATTCTGAGGTAGGCTTTTCTTGGTTTCAGTTTCTCCTCAAACAAACTTTCTAAAAAGAGGAAGATTGTGATGTGCACATTTCCAATCTAAAAAAAGCAATGAATTGATGGTTGTTTTTGAATTTCTAGTCAGAGACACTGCATGTTTTGTTTTGCTTTTGTCTGTCTTTCAGCATTTTCGATTTTTGATTTAAACTCCCTTGCAGAGATTTCCCAGAATTTCCACTTAGCCACGATGAGAGCATGTGGGTGCATAAAGGAAACAATCTGCATTAGATGAACCCACTTTTCAAGCCCTGTGAACACAAATTCCTCCAAATCTGGAATAATCAAAGGGACTTGGGCACCCATGAAGCTGTGGTTGAGTTGATACAAATAGCTAACCTGTTCCTTTTGGAGTGCAGAGAGGAAAAGAAGACAAAAAGAAAGCTGATAAACTGATAAGAAGCAGGTTATGAGTCCTTGAGGAATACAATGGGATCTGAATCATCTGGAAGCATGAGGTGTGCATGGGCCGTTAAAAGACCTTAAAGATCAGTGTTAGGAGGTGCAGGAGGACAAGGGGGGCGTCGTTATCTGCCAGAGCAGTTGAGACAGATCACAAAAAGAGGAAAATGCTGGAAATATCTTATCAGCATTTGAATGGCCATCTTTTTTCCCATTGTATGTTTCAACTTATCTACTTCAAGATTACCCCTTATGGCATCTGCAAGAAATTTTCTGCTATGTGAAGAGTGTTTCAAAACTTCCTTTGGTTGTTTGAGCATCAAAATTGCCTCCAAAAATCCTTTCCCCCATATCCTCCTTAGTGCTTTGCATCATTTGAAAGGTTTTGATAGTAGTACTGATGTAAAACCTGAGTTTTGGGGACCAACACCAAAACTAAACCTTTTTGATACCTTACTCCTGTTAATATAAACACATTTTTCTACACAATCCTTCACAATCAATCTTAAATGTTGTCTAAACACAAGCAGCTGTGCAAGAGCTTTGCCTAAAAGTGGCTTAAACTTTTGTTTTAAATTGGGAACTAAGTGATCAAATAAGTTATCAAGATTACAAAATTGGCCCAATATTCACTTGACAGACACATTTCAGACGATACTGAAAACATATTGCAGTACAATACCAAGCTCTAATCCTCCCAATGCTCCCGATAAAAAGTTCAATTAATGCCACAGAAATTTATTAAAAAATCCAGATTCTATGAATAGGCAAATATTTTTCATCTCAAAAGTTTAACTGGTAGACATGAGATGTCTTCTACATCTCTGAAACATCAGTATTCAGAGTATGTGCACTGGAGACAGCATGTTTCCTAATGAGTAAGTTGCATACTGCACCATGAATGGCTTCTGAACTAGTTGTGATGTCACAAATCATGCTTTTAGGTACACGCATTAAACTTCAAAGAAACTTTCCTCCTTCAGCGACTGAATGTGTCAAAGTCTGCACATTAATCATTCTGCACAGTGGAGGTCAGTAGGTGAAGGTGAAGTAACAAAAAGAAATGCACATTTTTAAGCGAAGCGGGACTTTAAACAACAAAGTCTCTGTCGTGACTGCAAAGTGTTGCCTTCTCATATGCGGGCATTGATGACCTCTTGAAGAAATACACCCGCTAACTGTGTTGAATGTGGTCACACACACTTCCAAGAACGCTGGCTGTTGTGCTTCTCAGCCTTCAGTCAGCCCGAGCGGCGAGCCGACCCCTCTCTCTCAGGAAGGGGGAGTTTCCTGAAAGGTCACGGTTGTTCCAGCCAGACCAAACACTGGCTAATTGCTTTGTTGTTTGTCGGGTCGGTGCCTGTTTTTGTGTTGCACTTTTCCTTTGTTTAGCATTCCCAAGTATATTACCTGAGCCTGTGGCCAAAAGATGGGGAGGACGGGGAGGGGAATTTGAGGAGTGGGAGACAAAGGGAGGGAGGGTGAGCTCTGAAAATACGAAGGAGGTGGTCGCACAGTGGATGCTGTGATTAGGCTGCCATTGGGCCCCCCGTCTCTCTTTTTCCTCTCTCAAGCTAAAAATAGCAGAAGTAGGAAGGTGCTTATGGGACCTGGGGGGAGGACCGGAGGGGACAGGACGAGTGGGGACCGCAGTAATTGGCAAGAGACAAACAGCTGGGGGAGTGTGTGTGTGTTTGTGTATGTGAGGGGGCTCCATGCAGCTGTACTCTGTCTTTCAGGCTCTAGATCCCTCTCAAATTGTTACATTGCCTCTTTCTCTCTCTCTCACACACACACAGCAGGAAGGAGAGTAATGGGTCTCTTGACAGCCAGAGCCCTAAAGAATGAAAGAATGTGCAACATGAGGCAAGGGAACAGCTGTATAGAGAGAAAATGGGAGGAGGGGGGGTGAGGGAAAGGAGGGTGGGAGGCAGTTGATTCACAGAAGAGGGGCGAGGTACAGCCGAAGCAGAAATGATGAAAAAAAGCAAGAAAAAAAAAAAAGAGTAATAGAATGCAGCAAGGGTGGACATTCCTGGAAGTGGAATCAACAAATTTATCGGTTTATGTCAAACGTTGGTCTAAATCAAACCCAGAGTGTCCTGGATGGGATTGGAAGCCGATGGAAGCAGATGTTTTGCTCAGCTGTTGCAGAACCGATCCGCTGTTGGGTGGATGTGCCTCCGATTAAGTGGGCTCTCTGTAATGAAACAGCCTTGGGAACTTGAACGGCTGAGAGAGGCTGAATGGACAAGACCAACACAAGGACGACAAACTGCAGATCCCTTGTGTGTGTGTGTGTGTGTGGGAGGACGTGGGTGGTAGTGGAAATAACATGAAGTCACCCTGGCAAAGAGGGTGCTGGCTATTTGGTTTTGGCTCTGTATGTACTACATCTTCATATGTGAAAGCTGAATCACGGAAAAATGACTTGACTTAGGTGTGTTCATTTGCTGCATACATATCCGTACAAATACACATCTCAACACTGTAATGAGCTGTTAACCACCTATTTTAGGGAACACCTGGTGAAGATAGACATCTTTACATTGTGTTTCTCTGCTTTTTTTGTTTAAGTGCTTTTGTCACTGTCTGGTTTTTTTTTACGCTAGAAAGCATCTGCATGTGGTTTATTGTGCCACTCCCATTTTTCAGAAGACAAGCAACATTTTTTGTTCTGCATGCACGCAGCGGGGAGAAAAAAATAGCATAAAAAAAAAACAAAAAACGGCACGGCAAAACCACAAACATCATGAGATAGAGCCAGAAGACTGCAGTACCACACGTGTAACGTAGATACAAACACGCACAATCATGCAAGCACACAGTAACACAAGTATTTGAGTCAATCATTTAAATGGACTGAATGAAGACAGAAAATCACTTTCTGTTTCTCTTCTTTGTGTTGCTCCTCAAATGTAGATGCTTACTATCGACACAGACACCTGAATCACACATGCACGCTTTGTTTCAAGAGGTTTCTATGTCTGAGGCCCACTTCTTGTGAAATCCCCTCCTTCTCCTATCTGTACCGAAATACCACTGTCGCCCTGGTTGGTGATGACACTTATCGCAGCATCTGAAGTGTGTTTGTTGATATGTGTTTGAGTGTTTATGTGTCAGTGTGTGTATGAGATCAAGGTTGTGCAGGGACTACATACCACCATGCACCTGTGTGCTGACGGAAATGTGATGCGAGCCCCCCCCCTGTCCTCCGCCCCCCATCACCACAACACACACTCACACACACACACACACACACACACACACACATATTGGCCACCTGTACTGTCTCTTGTCTGTCTTGTAACCTTAATAGCTAAGCACTTTCTCACTGCAATTGTGTGTTACCAAGAAAATTAAACTTATATCGGTTTGTCTTCGGGACACTGATGTAAAGACAGAGCGCATTTACTACAGATACAGAACTTGTTTAAGATACAGATACACAAAGATGCTATACACACGATTTAGATTATTAATTTCAACAATGGTTCATGTAATATTTTTTATGTGCTTTTGTTAAATAAATGTTTCAATGGTATCTGATCAGAGGAAGGTTCTGGTGTTGTCAGAAATTGATATCTGTGCACATTTGTGCAAAATGAAATGTAATAATTTCTCTGTAGGAATGTAGAGGAACAGGAACTTCAACATAAACAGACACACACTCAAAGATGTTAACAGGCACACACACACACAGTCACACAAATGAGTGCTTCAGACTCACTGTACATAAATGACACTCCAAGATCTTAAGAGGACAGCAGGAAAGCAGTAAAACTGTTTTCTTTAATATACAAATAAGTAAAAATGCAGTCAAAACTGAAACTAAATCTTCACAGTGTACGTGTGTGAAAACATGAACTTTATAACACAGTGGATGATGGATCTGAAAAGATATGTCTTTTCTACATAAAAAAAAAATCTGATTTTGTCTATTTTACAGTCAATATTTTCTTTCACCCTTTGTTAATATCCTTGTATTAGACATGTTTTTTTCTCTTGTGTGTGTCTCTCTGCTGTATGTAGGCCATGGTGACCACAGGGCTGATCAGGAGGTCGACAGGTGTCCCCCTGCCTCCAGCTGTGATCAGAAACTCTCTCTGGGGTTTTTTCTTAGAAAATGCCCCGCTGCAGAGGCGTGAACACACAGCTTCTGAACTGCTCATATTACACACACATCCAAAACATATCTGACTGACAATAAGTGTGTCATATTTCACAAAATGTCATTTAGTAGCTTGCATACATCAGAATCACAGTATGCATACATTTACATGGTACACATCCGCCCAACAAATGCATTAGGAACCAGGAAGCATTGACGTGATCTGGTTTGCATGGCCACTGTCCCACTGCAGAAAAAACCCCTATGCACACTTGCACACCCAGTAGCACACTCCAGTATGAAACTTGTGCTTTGGTTTATCCACAAACCTGCTCATCTGACATGTGGCTCATCTTACGGCAATGTTTTCTGTGCTCTACACCTTTGTGTGTGTGTGTGTGTGAGATCTCAGTCAAGCCTGAGATACTAAATGTTCAGGAAACCACAGAGACACTCGGCGTGAGCACCACACAGTGACATTTAAAATCATATCCAGACATACAAACACACACCTACTCACATGTAATAGGCACATACTAGTCATACTTTTATGTCAGATGTTAAAACTTATATATTGACTGCAATACTAAATATCTAGACAGACATGCTGTATTCATACTGGTCAATTTATGAATGAACAAAAAAACAAAAAACACAATTAAGACTGTTGCCCTAGCATGTTACCATGCTGATGTTTAGCAGGTATAATGCTCACCATGTACATCATCCTAGTTTAGTGTGTTAGCATGCTCACATTTGCTAATTAGCTTTAAACACAAAGTACAGCTGAGGCTTATGGCAATACCATTTGTTTTGCAGGTTATTCAAATACATAGGATGTGATTTTATGATCCCTTGTGCCTGTGGAAGGCCCTCCATACTAAACTAATGAAACTTTGTGTTATGTACAAATAGTGATAGGGACTGATTCAGTCCCTCACTGGGGTTTTTAAGTAGGCGCCTTCCATCATTAACATTTCGTCGATTTGCTCATCACCAGTGGATATTATCTGGGACATAATTGTCTACCTCAGCATTATTGGGTGTTTCGGCCTTTTATTCACAATACAAATTGTGAGCTGAGGCTGATCAGATTCGGGTGTGTGCCCCAGTCCTCTTGGGGCCCGACTAGGGTCTTTCCTCCTCCGCCATATCCACTGGCTAGAGTGTTCTGCAAACCTTGATGTTTCCTTGATAGTCTGGCGCAGGGCTTGGCCGTGGATTCCCAGTTCCTTCAGATGCCTAGTAGTGGATATTGCTACAAAGACCCTACAACCAACCTCCACTGGATGGACCACTGCTCTCCAGCCTTGCTGTTCTGCACCTCTTCCTCTCATTTTCTTCATCAACAGCATCCTCTCAGTTCTACAAAGTAGACAAGTTGGACCAGAGTACCAGGTCTGGTCTCAAGGTGGTTGTGACTATTTCTGATGGGTTATAAACCAAAATAGTGGACAAATTTAAATGAAAAGTCAGGGATCACCAAGGTGACTACAAATAATTGTGAGGGGAACCTGAATGTCTGTACCAAATCTCATGGCAATCAATGCAATAGTTGTTGAGAGATTTCAGTGTCAGTTTCATAATCTAACAGCATTGTTTTTTTCTTTGTCTTCTCATCATGACTGGAAACACTGTGAATCATGAAGGTGGTGGAACTTTGCTACAATCTTGTAAAATCCTTTACTGACTTAAACACAGAACCTTTCTCTTACTGTAGTTTCATATCACTACACTGAAAACTTTCATTCTTTTTCTAAACCATTCTAAACATCAAGTAGGTGTGAGCTTACTCCAGTTTTCAGATGAAATAACAACTCATCTTGGTAACAAAGGGACTTTTCACCGCCACCTTACATGAAATGACAGTAAACAACATACGACAGACGACATCAGACGACATTGCTGAGAAGATTATCATAATTAAGGTTATTCTGCCCATCCATTTTCATACTTGAGCTCATATCGTGAGAAAAATCAACTGAAACCTCTCAGCACGTCACTACAAGGGAAGGATTTTGTTTTTCACTCATGTAGGATTTTACCTAAACTCAGAAATGCTAATCAGGTTGCTGATTTTGTTCTTTTTCCAACTATTATTAATGAAGAAAAGCTCTGCTGTGCATGTAGGTTTTTTTTTAAAGCAATGCCCTACTTAAGATTCTCACAGATACAAACCTGGAACATGCTTTGTGCAAACAGTCTAACACGGTTCCAGTGCAGAGCTACTGGGAATTTAAATGCCTTGCTCAAGGCACACTGGTAGCACTTTGTACAGTTTCACAGTAATGTTTTCCCAGTTTGTGTTGAGATTGAAACCAGTGACATTTCATTTGGTTCCATCTGAGAAGTTTTAGAACGAGCTCAAAAACACAATATTGTATGTGATAGTTTCACCAATGCCTTTCAGCTGACTGTACAGTAAGAACATGTGTTGCTTGCTGAGCTCCTGGGAGTCTGCTTCAACATTTCAACATTCACAAAAATGAGTATTATGTAACATTCATAGCTTTGAATGTAATTAAACCAAGGGATCCCTTCAATTTGTATAAACTTAGCCAGGACATTTAGATAGTAATCGTATAGCAATAACAGAGTAAACACAAAAAAAGATGGATGACTGGATGACTGGGGTTCTCATTCATCAGTAATTCTCACTTATCCACAAATATATATTTAACTTACAAATACTGCAGTATATAAATACTATTTTCTATAAATAGAATGTTAAATCAGTGTTTATTGAGCGCACCTTAGAAACTTTCCACCAAAACTCCATGTATAATGAAATCAGGGCTGTTATAGAAACCACATGACTCAAGTGGTGAGAAAGTGAATAAACACAGTGGCATGCTGTGTATGTGTGTGTGTGTGTGTGCTCAAAGTATAAATATAGGGCAGGGAAAACATGGAGGAAATGTTTGGCCGTTAATGCGACTTTGCAGCCATTATTTTCCAAGGAGAACACTTCCTCACACATACACACACACACACTTGCACAGCTTCTTGCAGCTCTGCCCGCTTCCTCTTCCCTGGAAAGTAAGGAGGGCACAAGAACAATGTCCAGCTCAGGGGGGGTGGGGAGGATGAAAAAAAACGATGTGTGGAGAAAAAGAAAACATTCTTCATTCCAATGTTTTTTCTCTTTTCATTTTTTCCCCCTAAATCTCATTCTTTACAATTTCTTAAAAATGTGATGCTCATCCTGTTTCACATCAGTCACTCAGCTTTGTAATAATAAACAACTGGATTATTCACACTGTGGCTCATGTATCGAGCCAGTTTTTGCCTGCTATGCTTCTGTTAACAGTCAAGGAGTGTTTTCTGCCTCATGAGAGTTACGTCTCAAAATCGCTCTTAAAACGCAGGTTTATTGTTGCTCTGTATGTATGTATTTCCTTTCTGTTTCCACCTTCAGCTCTATGAGAGGAGCAAATGTTATTTTGCTACACTGAACGCCTGAGAGTAGAGAAACATCCATGGGCCATGCAATGCGTTCCTCACATTCTGAACCAAAACCACATGGTTGGTTTAGCTCTAATGATATTTGGATGACTTGCATAAAGGGCATCCAACATTCAATCTAAGTGGGCACAGAATCAATGGAAATGAGAGGAAGAAAGAGTCCTCTCTCTTTTACCCTGTAGGCTCATGGACAGACAGTCAATGTGTAGCATGAGCTCCACATTACTAATCTCACTGCATCGCTTTTTGCTTTGTCTTCTCATCATGACTGGCTGTTTAGTTTGAAATAAAACTCTCTCTCTCTCTCTCTCTCACTCACACACACACGTACAAGAGATATGCACACAGAAAACAACACGCCCTTGTTATTACTGGAAAGTCACAACTGACATCCCCCTGCAGGCGGCTATGTGCCATATGAACAGTCATACCCCAAGCTGGGGCGCAAAAATACAACACTTATTATGCCAGCAAACATTCTTAGCAAAACAGTTATATTTCATCCAGAGGCTGCTGTCTATCAGTGTGCACATGTGCTGCTTGAAGCTGCAGCATCTGATAGTACTTATATATTATCAGTGTTTGATAACACGAGGGCACCACCCGTTGGTATTAATACCCCCATAGACAGAAATAAATGCTTTTGAGGACCACCCTGTTGTGCTTGAACATTGAGGTCACTCTGCAGCGTGTGTGCATGTGAGGACGTCTTTATCTGGTACCCATGACTCTCTCTGCCTCACCCAAAAACCTAACGAAGTCATGTAGTATTCCAAGAAACTGTCCTGGTGTGACCCTGACCGATGAGCGCACGGTTCAATTCACCCAGAAGCAGCACAAACAGCCAGAAGTGAAATGATATTTTGAGATTTTCTTGCTATTATTTTTAATCACAGATTTGTTACATAATGTATATATATAATATATAATATACAATATCTATATTATATGTAATTTTACTTAAAATAATACCCATGACATGTGAAGAACCTGGTATCAGTATATTCTAATGCTGAATAAAGTTACATTTTCATTGAAGAAAAACTTTAAAGCTGCATGAATGTGAGTTTTTGATCACTTGTCATATTTTCACTATATTGAGTTTATATGTTGAATGTGTCAGTTGCCTGTTTACACATTCAGCACCATTAGCATTTATTTCAGGTTGTGTTTCTGGCCACCTGATGAATGTTAGTCCAATATTTACTGTAATTTCAGCTCTGTTTTGGTCTCCACCAACTCCTGAGGGAAATGTCTTTCTCTTTAGCTGCTAAATGCTCCACTATGTTCAACAGCTGCCTGCTGTGTCTGGAAAATTGGTCGATGAGAGCCGTGAAACTCAATCAAAACGGTCCAGGTACGAGCTGTGAAACCAAAACATTGAGCTGAAAGACATTAAAGCACTCTCTAGAATTTAGGGAAACTGCCACTAGTGTGATAATTGTCTGTTGGTTTGTCACTACAGGTGACACCTTTAACAATACGCTTTGTAATATTTTTAAATGTTAATATAAAAATATTGATTAGTGCAGCTTTAAAAGAAAAAATAGATATCATTTCCTTAGCTGTGGTCTAGAGATTAAAGGAACACATTTTTGTCAGCGGAGGGAAAAGTAGGAGATTTGAATGAATGTTCAGACTGATTTTAAAACATTTCATAGTAGAAACCTCATTAACTTTTGGTAGATGTAAATGTTGCTTTGGCTCATTCAAGTGCAAATCAGTCCCAACTGATTGAAAATTTAGAATAACATGAATGCAAGGTGGCCTGACTCCTTCACTTCTCATGCAGATGTGTTTAAATCTGAGTGTCGCTGGCTCACCTTTGCTCACCTGAACGTCGCTGCTTGTCAGTTGAGCTCATTATCTATGGAGGGGAACGTTCAGCCAGAAATACGTCCCCTGTGGAAAAGTACAGGGTGTTCAGTTTCTCGTTGCTCTGTTGTGAGATAATGCAGCCAGAAAGCCCTCACCTAAGGGATGTTGCTGCAACCAGAGCCTCTCTTTCCTTCATCTAACCTCCTGCACAACGCAACGGCTCAGCAGACCGCATGAGCGCAACCTTATCAGCAGGCAAAAGAAGTGCCTCTGCTTCGTACCAGGGCTGACAATTAACTGTCGTGCAATGACTGGATTTCTCTGATAACCTTTTATTTGTTCCTCCTGCACATTACTTCTCATGCAATCTCTCTCCATACATGACCAGCCGGAAAGATGTGTGCTGAGGTGAATCTCAAATCTCTTTTGACATATGGTACATATGTCAGATGTAACTTGATACAAACCTCCTGTGTGTGTTAACCAACTCTGTTGCGCTTCCTCACCCACACACACACCACATCCTTGTGGTGAAGTTGTCCAGTGTGACCTAACTGATCTTAACTGATTCTGACTGACATCAGTGCTGAATCAGAGAGGTCATTAGGTCAATGAGGGTGCGAAGGCACATGTAATGAGAGACAGTGCCCTCTGGTGGCTGAATGGCACCATGCAAATATTTAAAGTTGATCAAAACAGACCAACATTGAAAACCTTAAATGATAAAATTTAGAAGAAAAAATGAATTGAATTTGAGATCGAAAAAGAGACAGACTATAGTAGTTGTAACTTCCAAAAATATGGAGCAAATATAATGAAGAAAATAATTTATTTTCCAAGAATGTCAGTTTCTCTATGGTGTGAAAACATGTATACGTTTATTTCACTATGTTTATCAAGAACTGTAAGGACACAAATTCCCTTAGGGATGAATAAAGTTCCTTAAATTGCATTGATATGAAAACCTATGTAGTGATAGTTCATTTGTATTTAGGTAGTAGTGAAGTGGGAGTCCCTTTCTACCATCATGAAGAAAACATTTTCAAAAAGTGTTACCACAGTTCTACTCAGTCACTTATGTAGGAATTAAAGACTACATATAACAGCACACTTCACCATAAATCCCTTATAACTTGTATTGTGGATGTGCCTAGAAAGGTTTTTGTGTAAACAATTCGTGTCTTATATAAAAGACAAAAAGCAGCATTTGATCAGCAGTGAAGTGTATAAAGTGTATTAAACTAATGACATGGTATTATTAAAGATCAGCTAATATGAAAGACAGATCACACAGAAGCCTGCTGCTATGTACAACTGTTTATTTTTGATTTGCAAAACATCTGACAAAAATAACATTACATAAACACCAATTTATAATAGAAAAAAGAAGATCTTTGAAAAAAAATGAGACAAAAGGTAAATTGCAATTACATTAGAATTTAGGTGACTTTTTTTGATAATTGGAGCCATATCATGCTGACCTACACAGGCAGTTTATGGCTAGTAGATTCATCAGTATGCATGTGTTACAAACATTACATTAAGTGCTTTTGTTGGTTCAGGCATTTAATTGAATGTGGCAATGATTTGGGTTCACAACGCAGGGTTAGAAATTCAATGCCAAATTCAAATTTACTCTTTATAAAAGATCAATATACATGGCTGACAGAGTACTAAGCAATAAGCCAATCTCACACTCGGACAACCTTCCCATTCCAATGAAGCTGGGGAACATCTGAAGCCAGCTTCGTTAACACCCTCCCCCTGCATTAAAAGGGTCATATGGCACACAGCTCAGGGTAGATGTGACCATGGCGACATTGTTCCTTAGTATTCACTGATTAATAAAAACTCTTTAATTTCATTCAGTGTTTACCTGAAGCAGTTTGACATGAATACAAAAAAACTTGGTTTAAATTCACCAAAGTGAGTAGTTGCTCCGTTAATATGATACTAGGATCTGAATGGAATTTTTTTTTTCCAATAAGCACCACTAAGTTGCGTACATTTCAAAAGACACAATCTTCCAATGAGGCCTGTCGTGCCGCTGGGGGCCGACACTTTGGACGATGCCCACATTATGTTGTGTCAGTGACACGCGACTTGGTGATGCTCAAGATAAAAGCAGCATTGCATGGATACTGAGGATTTCACCTCTCCTAATTCCCCTCATTTGACCAAACATCGGCAGGGAATGATGAAGGTGCAGGAGCAGACTTTAGGACAGAAGGAGAGGTGAAGACATGGAGAGGTGTATGGAGGAAATGACGGGGCGAGTAAGAGGGACAAGGTAAGGATGGCGTACTACAGAGCAAAGACCATGCTAACAGTACCAAGTGGAGCGCAAACACACCTCTCATTTCTCCTACTGCCACAAAGTCTTTCAGGTTGTTCCTTCTTTACAGCCGCACTCACTCCGCAAAGTTCCTCTCCTCAATTTGCCCTTAAGAACTAAAAAAGATAAGGTAGATATCAGCAATGTGGCAACAAGATTAATTGCATCTGTTGCTGAAAACCACCTAGATATCCCAAGGACAAAGTTGCAAGAGAGAGATGTCACTTTTAGAGTAAGTGCAGCCTCATCCTAGCCAGTCTGAGCCCCGTTGGTCAGAGTGCAGGCACTATATTAAAAACACTCCTGGTATTTTGTGCGTAAAAAAAAAAGAAAAGAAAAAAAAGGCAATGCTAAGTCTGAGAAGAAAAACTGTACAAAAAAAAAAAAAAAAAAAAACTATGAATGACTTCATTAGCTGGACTCTCCCAAATCTGTGAGATATCTCTGAGGTAATCATTGAAGTATGACTCATTAGACAGCAATAAATACCAACATGAATACAAATATTACAAAAGTAAAAACAGAGGCAAATGCTTAATGCTAAAGCAAAATCTGAGCTAAAAGAGGTAGGTTTTTTAGGTAGATTATGGTGTACATCCATTGTGGACACTCCTTTTTTGTAAGAACTACATTAAGTTGATTCCATTACAATCCCTGTCCTAATTGGAGGAACAAAAATAAAGACTTGAGAGCCTTTAGCGTGGGAGATGGCCAGCGGTTTTTTCTGCAAACGATATCATACATGTTTTACAGACAGGGTTTGTAATGGCAACAGTTATACAAAAAACTTCAAAAATGTCTACTAACTTGATAAACTGTAAAGCTTGCTGGTGATAGTGTACCATGAGTTGTATATTGCATTGTTACTGTGTTACGTTGCCAATCTTGAGGGTAACGGGAATCTAAACAGAGATGGATGCATCTCATTTGTGGTAGATTTCCATCGCCGGATAGTTTTCAAGTTCCAATATTTGAACAACCACAATGCAGAGTTAAAACTTACAGATTCTGAGCAGCCTACCATGGTAAAACCAAACAGGAAAACCTGGGGATGCACCATATTTACATTAAACTGTATCTGCATGTTATGTATAGTGTGACGGATGAGGAAAAACAACAAAAAGGGGAAACTGGGGGTTTCCCGCTTACGATAAAACCTCCAGTCAGAATTTCCCTGTCACAATTAACGGCTATATGATACATCTTCAAAAATTTTCCCGTTCGGTTTTTAGATCCCCAAGAGCAACTCCTCTTTTACCCTGTTCTTGTGTGGAGGGAACTCTCCCTGTGGCACTTGCATGTTCACCAAACCTCCCACTGTATTAAACATACACAAATCAACACTGCATCTCTATCTCAAAGAAGACAATAGAACAAAATCAAACCAATATCTACATACAGAAGTATGTATTCAGAAAAATCAACATGGAGACTTTTCAAAAACTTCAAAAGTCAGTGTTCAGTAACCAAGCACATCATACCCCTCATCAAACTGACATACTATACATATGAGTGGTACTGCCTAGAGACACTCGAGCCTCAACTCCTTAAAGTTCAATCACAGCAGGGAAATTTGTGGGACACATGGAATTATATATATATATATATACACACTATATAATCCCGATGATTTCAGGAAGAAAACCAAACTCATGATTACAGGAATATGGAAACATCCAAAATCTATTTACTATCTGGGCTATACAAATCATCTATACGTTAAGCCCCGACTGCCGGCTTGCAGGGTGTCACAGTGACTGGTAGCTGATGTTGGAACAAAGCCACAGTGACGGGAGAATGGACTTGAGATCCTACGGTAGAACCCATTTGGGCTGAACAGATTAAAGCGCCAACTGTCTCAACTGTCAACGGATGAGTAACACATACACATACTGTATGCTCTCTCTCACAATCTTCCACTAAGATTACAGAGTAGCCCTGGTCTGCTGAGATGATGTCACAGGAAGCTCTAGGCCTGACATAGGAAGCCCGTATGGCCAATCACAGGAACCGTTTGAACAGATGTCTTCTGCCACACAGCAAATAGAAGACAAAAAGAGACCATCATCATCATCATCATCATCATCATCATCATCATCATATCATCTCTGCAAATTATTTCCCTCTCAAAGAGACTTTTTTGGCTCCAGCCAAGTGGCCTCTAAGGGAAATCATCCACACTGGGAAGGAAACTGACTTCTTTGGGGAACTGTCTCGACATAAGAGACGTCACTTGATGTAAATTTTACCATACTCCCAAATGCAGCAAGCCATACACAACTGGCCTCTAAACCTAAGCATTTAAATTCTCTTGGAAGTTTGGTTTATAAGCCATTAGATGCTGTCTGATGAAGCATAAGCCAAAGATGACTGACAGCAGAGAGAAGGCATATGAGTTCCTACTGCAGACAAGCTTAAAAGAATCTTCCAAAGCCATAGATAAATAGCATATGAGTTTAGTAGATATTATAATGAGAATATCCGAGGCTCTGGAGTCATCATTTCGATGCACGGTAATGTATCGGTGTATAACTAGCTTGGTGATCTATATGGCTTATATTAGAGAGCAGCACGGTATGTTTAGCTTGTCCTCTTTCTGAAAATAAACCTTGGAAATTAGTCAAATACATCAACCCACCACTAAACAAAATAATAATTTGACTGTGTCAAATACGCAAGCAATCCCTGTTTAAGCCATTCCTAACTCATTCTTACCAAATACATGTTCAAAGTCAAAAACAAAGAGCATAGTGTCTCAAAACATAGTGATAATGAATCAAAAACAAAAAAGGGTCAATATTGTATTTGCATATATATTTTTGAAAAAATTAGCCTTGAGAAATATCTATGTAGCCCTATGTACAGCGGCGGACATATTATATATACCTGGTATTTACATGATGCAGCCACTAGAGGGCTGCGCAGCATACATCATCAAACAGGAGGGCCTGGGCGAAGAGGTGCGCACCGCCGCCACAACCAGGCCCTCAGACATTCTAGAAAATCCACTTCCCAGTCAGAAACGAAAGGGGTGTGATATTTGTGGAGGTCTGAAGCAGCTTCCCAAGCTCTCCACCCACCGAGCTCACTGTATACTGAGGAGGAACAATTCATGGAATTGTTTTTAAAGGTGAAATGACGTAAAAAACAGAACAAAAAAAAGCATCCATTGCAATTACATCCATATCTATGCCAATTCCAAGTATGGTATGCAGCTATATATTAAACAAGTCAGGCCTCTTGCTTTGGCCTTGATTTACTATTCCAGTTAGATTTGGCATTTTAGCCCTTTAAAATCTGTGATAATATAGATACTGTATATCAATACATAGGCTTGAGTAAAAGGTGGTATAACAGTGCTTAGGATACATGTGGTAGCAATTAACTATTTACAGGGAAAACAATTCAAAAAAAAAGAGAAGAAGGAAAAACAATTACAAAAAAAAGGAAAAGAAAAAAAAAAAAAAAAAAAAAAAAGAGTAACAAGCCATAATGCGGACTTGGTTTGATTGACAGTTAGCAGTGTAAAAGTAGCTAACACATTTAGTGGCTAATTCTCACCTCAAAACCAGGCACCCCAAAATCAAAGACTATATATTCTGTACTCTGCATTATAAACCTAAATAATGACATTTTTCCTTCATAGGTTGTGATGCTAGTCAGACAACTTGCTAGCATGTCGATTGGCTGCATGCGTGAAAAAAAGCCACGGAGCAGCAAGGTTGTTTTTAGGTACTGGAAGCTTTTGAGAAAGTAGTTGACCATACCTTTGGTGAAAGGTGAAAGGCATGTGTTTGAATCGTATACACAGTCATATACATACGCTGCCTTGGAGAGAAGCAGATGATGAAAAAAAAAACAAACAAAACAAAACATAACAAACAATAATAACAATAAAGTATTCTGAAACATCAAACATTTAAAGTAATGTGCAGGCACTGCTTTTGCACTGATAAACTGAAATGTCATCTTTGCTGTATCTAAATTGTTCTGTGTAAAAGTTACTGTTTCACATAGGTGATGTAAATATAAAACAACCCCAGTAAAACCAAGAGGTAGCTCAACTGAATGGCTAAATGAATAACTGAGTATGCTTGTTGTGTGGGTGTGTGCACGACATGTACACACACAAAATGTCCAGGCATTTGAAGCAGCTGTTGGTTGATTTAAATACAGACAAAAACACTGTATATAGGCAGACATCGTATGTATAGTTTAATTTGTATTATATGAAGTTCCCTTGTTTACTGTGTCTCTTAACATCTGCTTGCTCTCCATACAACCTTGGCCTTTTTGCCAAGATAAACTTCTTTAAACATGACAAATACACGAAGACACACACACACACTCACTCACGCACTCACTCACACGCACCACTTTCTTTCTTCCACTTGCTTCATACTCCACACCTGCGTTTAGTCCATCCAGCACATCCTCAGCTCCCTCCCTCCATTTTTTACCCCCAGGGGACTTGTCTCCAGCTTCCTCTCCACCGCTGAGGTTCAGAGGCAGCCCCCTAGGACACTTCACTGCCAAACACCTCCAACACCAGCGGGGTGAGCTGCATGCTGTGCTCCGGCTGGAAGGAGAGTGAGCGGTACTGCTTGGAGTGCTCCTCGTTAAGGCTGCGCAGGTCGGCCAGCTTCTGGATCATCTTGGCGTAAAGCAGTCTTCCTCCTGGGTGGTGAAGCTGGATGTAGGCCTGTAGGGTCTCTGACAGCCGGTCTTGGAGGGCTTCGATTCGTGCGTGGTCCTGCACACCTGGGCGGTCTGCAGGAACAGAAAGAGAGACTGGTTGGTTGGTGTGTTGAGATAGTTATGGTCGTTACACAAGTTAGAAAGCAACAGAAATTGTTAATTAAAATTGAAATGTTGTTGGAAAGCTGATGATTACAATGTTTGGGTTTATTATGGAAATCAACATAAAATTGCATTATCTTTGTTTGTATTTCTACCATTCTGGTCAGGTGGTTGGCTAATTTTAGAACAGGGAGAGCACATCTATGCAATGTTAATGAAGTGCCTCATATACACAAAGGGATGCAAATATCCACTTAGTTACACAAGCTTGCTTGCTTGCATGACTATACATGCATAATATATGCGCTATATAGCCTGCCAATGCATACTGTATGCATGAATGTGTGTTCAGATAGGCTAACTCACACGAGACATGAGACCCTTCGAGCAGCTTAGGCCTGCGCTTCAGTGCGGTTCATGCTGAGTGACACCTGGCAACAATCTTTCAAACATTCACTAATAAAAATGGTTAAGTTGATCTTTTGCCTCAAATATTCACTAATCAAAAATGTTTAAGATGATCTTTTGCCACAAAAAAGGTTCTCTTTTGGCAAAAAAAAAAGAAAAGAAAAAAAAAAAAAAAGAGGCAAACCAGATCACTCATAAACAATTCATGATGACCCTCTACACGTTCCCTCCTCCACAGTCAGACCTACAGTACCTGGAGAAAGCAAGCAGATGGCCATCAGCAGCACATGTTCCTCCTCGTGCAGGTTAAGCTTCTTCAGGCCCACCTGGAACTTCACTAGCGGCTCTAACAGCTCCAGAGTGTGGCCCGCTATAGGAGATACAACACATCATACATACATAAATACACGCACACATCTGTGCAGCATATACAACTAGCTCCATACTACATCACAGAAAGAAGGCCCTCTGGGGAATGTTACCATCCCTTTTACTCATTAATATTTCACTTTGACTCTTGGAATCATCTCTGGTGAGGATTTGTCTTGTATGCATTCTCATTTGTAATCACTAGAAACTTGGGAATTTCTTTTGAGGTGCAAATTTGAATTACAATCAGCTTACATTTTGTTTTTGTTTTTGTTAACATTTGGGGTCTTAAGTGGATGTGTAAATGAAAAGCCATACAAATACTGATCAAACATGCTTACTGATTATGACGACTACATCCATTTTCTCATTTTACAGCCGTGGCTGTGTATTGAACCTCAGACCAAGAATGCTTTGTCAGATTAATCTTTCTAATTAATTATTCAATTGTTTTCTAATTGAATAATTTTCTTATTTCTATTCTGCACTTTATTTAGGCAACAGTCTTACTTCTGACAATATGTTGGTTTGAAAAAGCTTAGTTTAAAAAAAAAGCTTTTCTTGAGAAACATGTTTATACACGCAAAATGAGGTATTGAAGTGTTAAAAATCATGGGCAACAACATACAGTATGTACTACTGATTACTGCATGAGAAAACCTATCTGTATTTCACCTATTGTCATGTTCAGGTCAAGTATACAATGGATATTTTAAGAAGAGTACAACAGAGCTGCGTCTCCTGGTCCAGACGGTGGTTATTTTGTGCAGTGAGCAGGTCAGGAGTGACATTCTTTAGTTGATCCCAGAAAACGGGTTCTTGTTTGAAAGGCAAATGAAAGTCATGCCCATGGGGGCTTCTGCCTCTGCGGATATGTAGGACTGGTTTTGCAGAAATATGTGCATTAGCAACCTTTGCCTATGGGTGTGTATACAAGCCACTGCCAGTAACTTATCTAGACTCCTACACAAAAGATCCAGTCACCTCCTTAACGCCGGGCTGCTTCCTTCAATCTCGAAGTAGGATTGTTAATGTGTAACAAGCACGTCTTTTCTTCAACTATCAGCTGTGAAAAACTGCACAGCAGTCACAGTACATGTGGCAGCATTTAGACTGACCTTTAGTGACATCACTGATCTGGTATTTAAAGTCAGGCGCACCACAGCTCCAAGACATGTCTTCCAGGTTGAAGCTCTGATTTGAGCGCAGCATGATCACCTCAATGGCGCTGGACTTGAGCAGGGCAATCTGGTCCTCCGCAGTCAGCTCCCTGCAGAGAAAGAAATCACCTAATACGTTTGTGTGCCACAAATAGTAAACTCTTAAATCAAATCACCAAACTCTCAAATAATTTAGTGTTGATTATGTTAAACATTACAGAAAAATGATGCAGCCACCGGCAAACAACAAGGAAAGATGCAAACCAAGTACCTTCCCACTCAGTGTACTCTATTACACCGTGTGTGTGTGTGTGTGTGTGTGTGTGTGTGTGTGTGTTTATATCTGAACTTGTCAGTTTCTCATTTGTATATTTCATTACACAGGATTCTGCTTATCAATAATTTACTGACTATGGGTTCAAGGTCAGTCACATTTTATCAGGTATATGGTGTGCATGAAGAAAAAAATAAACATCCACATGTTAATTTATTTTTTCTGCTTCCTGCTGTGATGGGTTACTGTGTATAGAAAACTCATGTGATAAACATTACTGAACCTAAAGACGTTTTAAGCATCATCATTGTCAAATAAAATCCTGCATCTAGTAATGTTATGAAATGTGTTGAAATGTTTATGAAATGAAACGACTGGACCAGCAGGAGAAATAAGCTGAAGGCTTCTAATCTCTAGGGGAGGTCTGGGGTGTTTTTCAGGGCTTAAGAGGGAAGATCATACGCGGACAAACATTCCAAAGGTAATCCAACCACGTCCATCACTCGCTGCCAGTGGGAATGACAACTTTCAAGAAATACAGGCACCGACTCGTTTTAGCCTCGACTTTGGGGTGACCCCCTAGAGCATTTCTCCCTGTCAACACACTGTGAGACAAACACGCTGCAAGGCAACAGTTGCCATGTTCAAAACAATGAAAAAGCTCCAGCCAGCCATCATAATGTTGCCTTTACAGTCACAAATAATGTGCTGGCTTGTGTCTTCTACTGGCATAATCAGGGGACAGACATTAATAATTCTTAAGGATTGTTTTGAACTATTCAAACTTTCACTAAAAGCATTCTTTTCTGTTGTACGTCTGTCATGTGCTCACTGTGAAACTTTGTATATTCATCCTGAAGACAACCTGAGGGTGCACATGTGAGACCGACCGGTGACTGTCGAGCACTAGAGCGGCGTCTTGCTCTGAGGTTAGGCAATCACCTACTAACATACTGAAGTGCTGAACTTCACACGAACAACACGACCATGGCAAATGAATAACCTAGTCCAGCGAAGGAACAACATAACAAACAATGTTCTAATCTGAAGATTTTCCACAAGCTACATGTGATATACAGTCTATCAGTAATCTATGGCCTTTAGACCAGAGGCATTACTGTGGCACAGTATCGACTCATGAGGTAGAAAAACAAGTCGGTGTACAAAGTCTTCAACGCACATTTAGGTAAAGAGTCACTTGGAGATATGCAAATAAAAAATACATGCAAAGAGGATATCTGGAAGTTGTGTCAGTACACCTACGTTTAGGCAAAGATTTTATTCTGCCAGAAGACACTGTTTGGTTACAGGGTTGCAAACAGGTAAGGGGTAAAAAAGGTGAGAACATTGCATGGATAGAGAAAACCTGCCACAAGAAGGGGGGTCCGGGGGTATGCCCCCCTGGGAGAAGACTTTGAAAGATATCGGCTAATTTTTTGCTCATTTCTAGTTACTTTTAAGTATATTTGCATCTGCCTGAAAACTAATTCTAACAGCCATTATGGGATAAAACAATCCTACATAAAACACATAAAGGGAATCAATAGATGTGGGAGCTGAATACAGCAACAAGACAAAAACAAGAAGAATAATTAATATTATTATTAAATTATTATTATTAAAGTTAACACAAGGAACTTTTAAAGGGTTATGAAACAGTCCCATGATGCCTCTATATGACCTACATAAGCACACGAGACCATCAGCGAGAAGATTGGCTATTTCTATATAGTTAGTATTCTAAATGCCTGCTACCAGGTCAGATTTCCCGCGAAATTGGATGAAACGATTTACGGCATGCAGACCGGAAGAGCCTATGTTTACATCACATGTAGCATCGTGGCATGAGGAAGAACAAAGACTTTACTAGGACAGGGGGGGAGGACATTTCTCTTCGCTTGATAAGGTTACAAGTAAAGTTAGACTTCTCGACATGAGAAAAAGAGAGAAAGAGCGCGAGCGAGCTGAGAACACCAGTGAGAGAGCAAGGGGGAGAGAGCGAGAGAGAGCAAGTGGGAGAGGGGGAGAGGGAGAGAGCGGGAGAGGGAGAGAGAGAGAGAATCAGTGAATCTGATTGTTTCACCGCAGTTATGCTCGAAAGCACAAATAAACACGCCCACACTTCCACACAACCCTGCGGGAAGGTGCTGCATTGCCAGATTTGGTATGAATGCAGCCTTACAGGTGTATGAATGGTACGAAAACAAAGTTTACTTTGCCTCACCATCGTCATGTTACAATTATTAATTTTACATAGCCACACAAAGATACATTACTTCATTGCTATACGTCCTGCAAACAGCTGTGTTTAAAAATGGAAAATAGTATTTAAAATAAGTAGCATCTTTCTTTCCCTCGCTTCCAAAACAAATGCACACGCTAGCCAAGATCTTTACAACACAAGGCAGGTGCTCATGAGAAATGCAGTCTTCATTCCGTGAAAACACTACTGTTTTTGTCCACAGGGGCCGCTAAAAGAAATACACCAAAATGACAGTTCCTTGTAGTAACTTTAACACAGGCATGTAAAGCTTACATCTAGTCTATATGCAAAATGACATTAAAAGTAAAATAAATGCATACGTGAATTCAAACATTTGCCTTTGTTTGCTATAATAAAACTAGGAAAAAAATAAGGCTATTACCAGTACGACCGGCCCAGAACTGACTCAAAACTGAATATGTATGCATATAAATGCATCAATATGGCACACTTCGAAGACAAAATTAATAGAGTTAAAATGAACCAATTCTGCATCTAACCCGATGTTAACCTTTCCTGCTTCAGCGTCCAGACCGTAGTCAGGAAGCACAGGGGAGACTTTGTGTTCTGCTCCAGGGTCGAAGCCAAACATTTCTCCGCTCTCTGTTTAGGAGCGGCTGAGATTGTCATTAAAATGAGAATAGCTGGTCCACCTTAAAGGTCAGTCCACCTTTTGTGAGCCTGGTCAACCCATTGTCGCTAACTTTGGGGCTAACCCTCCTCACTTCAATCAGCAGGTGGGAAGCATGACACAGGAACTTGGCTTGGGTCTTGAGGAGTTGTGGCATTTATTCACCGACAGATAGCCTAGACTGTACATGCACTGCACTGCTACCTTCACAGCTATACTGCTAACTGCATACTCATTGCTCTGGTCGCCAGCCTCAACTCTCTCTCTCTCTCGATCTCAAAACAGCGAATTTTGCCGAAAGGTGAGGAGTTTGCATCTCTGGGTTACATAAGCAGGACTATTCCTAATGCAAAATCAACAAAGAAATCCAGTTCAACAGAAATTCCTCTGAAAGACTGAAAGACAGAAGAAAATGTGTCTCTATCTCTATGTCACAGTGTTGTCAGCTGCGAGCTTCAACAAATTACTAAACAAAAAGTGAAAGTCAACCGTAAACTCCAAATGCAATCCAGTACAGATTGGAAACTTACGTAACAAGGACACAGAATTGGCAACATGTAATTATTGCGTTGGAATTATTTGTGCTGACCAACATTTTTTCTTGCCATCCTACATTGGTCATTGTCCAGAATTTAGTGAGACCAGCTTTTGTGCCAGTTTATAAGCCTAGGAATCAAATTTTCCAGACAAGGCATGTTTTTTTTGGGTCAAAATCAGTTATCAACAACTAATGCAGAGTGACACATTGAAAACTCTGACAAAAAGATAAAAGAAGCTCTTCTCACACAAACACACACACACACACACACACACACACACACCTGAACCCGGGGATCATCTTGGCAAAGCCAATAACCTTCTGGATGCTATAGGAGACCAGGTCAGCCAGGTGGGGCAACATGGAGAAGCTGGAGCCCTCTTCCTCACTGGAGTCAGGGCTGCTGCCCTGCTCCTGGTACATCATCAGCAGGTTGTTGAAGTTCATTTTGGTGTCTACTGACTCTGCAGTGAGAAGAATGAATGCAGCAGAAAGGAGACAAGAGAAGAAAAGAGGACAGAAGAGAGTAGAAAAAAAGGGCAAGACAAGTGTTTATATACACACATACATGTAGACACAGCACAGCAATGTCACACTATTCTTTTATTAATACAAATGCTCTGTGCTGAGAGAATGGGGAGAAATCAGAAAACTACAGTAGATAGGGGGCTTGTTGACAGAATGGATTATCTGAAAGAGTGTCAGGTCAGTAGAAATGAGATAAAAGCTTAGATGACAGTCCTGACAACATGTGAAGCATGTAGAGCTAGCTGGGGTTGTTTTGAGTCATTTGTCTCCGCTGATAGTTGGCGGTAAGCCACGTGACTGTGTCTCCTGCTGTGTTCACTCCATTAGTGATGGATGCATTAATTAACTGATGTTTACTAGTAGGAGTCAGGTGTCTACAGGGTGCAGGTTATTCACAGGATTTACACTGGATTCTGAGTAAAGCAGTGTAACAGATTATATAAACCAACGTGCAAACAGCTGAAAAGGAAAAAAATAGCCTGACTTAAGTCAAGCATTAACTCTTTTAATATTATTATTCTTGCTGTTTTCTTATTGTCCTCGAATTGTGTGATAGTTTCCCTTTCTGATGCAAATTAAGTTGTTTTTCTTTAATAAGTCAGTTAATATTTTTAGTGATGTGAAGATCTTTTTTCAATGTAATATTTGATTGAGGAGGATTCTTACAAAAGTGCAACTGTGCATGAAAATCTAGTTTAATTATTTCTTACAGCAATCGATATTTTCACTTGATTTTAAGCGTGTTTTTCTTACCTGGAGAGTGACTGAAGGAGTCAGAGGAGGCATCGGATAGAGAGTGGAGAGAGGCAGCTCTGCTGGCGCTACGTGTCACTGGGCCCTCGCGCACAGGAGGCTAAACAGAAGAAAACAGCACATAGTGAGACCCCAGAACATATTTTAGATTTATACAGAAAAATGCCTCTTTCTACACTCTTCATTTATATGAAAATATAGTAGATCAATTAGAGTTCATTATTCAGATTCTGATTTGAAACAGATTGCTGGTTTGAACGGCCTCTCAAAAAAGAACAAGGTTAAAGAGGAGCTCTAGTAGCCTTGGCGTTAAGACATTGACCATGAGCCACAATGTTCTGTTTCCATCCCGCTGTCATCTCTTTATGGTCTGCTGTATAATAAAGGCATAAAATGCCCAAAATATAATAAAAAACAAATAAATAAAAAAAGAGGTTGAACTGATGGATTTGTGTGGACAGGATGAAAATGTACTGCACCACAGGTTAGATATCTGAGGAGCAGGGGTGTTTGAGGGTAATAAACACAGAGTTTCGGAGGAGAAATGGCTTAAAGGACTGCTGGGTGTGAGGCTGATGTGTAAACCAGACGAAACATGACTGCTGCTGATGGAAGCAGAAATAAGTTCTGATTTGAGAAATCACAACAGTAAAATACTCTGAGTATGCTAGATAACGCATTGCAGAGTAACAAAAGGATCCCAGTGGTCAAAGTAATGTCAATATTGTTATTTCATTGGACTATGGAAGAAACAAACGGTAAACCTAAGGTGGTGTTCTTGTTGATACTGGTCCAACAGAGCTGAAACTGTTAACACTATCATAACAATATCAGCTGTCTTTCTGTTTTTATCTATAACAAGCTATGTGAAATATGTTTGGAATAAGTTATGCTGAATAATGATGATTTGATATCAGGCATCATGGCATTGAGACACGAACCCTAAAACGGCAGAAGTCAGAGTAGGAGTCATCATATGTTTTGTGGTGGGCCTCCACCAACGTGGCGATGACCTGACTCTGCTCCTCAGAAAGCCGGGGCCGCCGTGCCTCCCTCTCCGCTTCGCGCTGTGCCTCCTCATCCTTTCTCCGCTGAATCAGGTCCTTCTTCCTCTGTACTTCCTCATCTGTCAGAATGACTGAAGGCGGGGGGGGGACAAGTGTAAAGAGACAAATCGTTAGGATTTCAGACACAAAAAAAACACACATGGAGAGCACAGTTTTTGCATTAAAATTACATTAATAAAACAATAGGAAACATGTGAGGTAAAGAGACAGTTAAAGATAGTCCGAGTCACATAATTCAGGTGTATCACATCATATATCAGTTGAAGGAACACAGCCTCTAAAGCTTTGCAGTATGTACTTATGTTTTACATTGCAATGACAGCTATGTCAATGTGGTGCAGGGTGGTGGTGGGGAGTTGTTATTCTCTGGAGGAAGAGAATGGGAGGGGACCGGTCCATATGGAGACCCCTGCTGCACTGAACAACTGAGCGCATTGTCTTTGTTCTGTTCGCTCCTTGTTGTTGTAGCCACTGAATTAGCTCACAGACAGAGAGAGAGAAAGAGAGAGCTGGGTCTCAACAACATGCTGCTGTTTTTGCAACAGTTGTGGCAACAGAAGTGCATGCCACTGGCTCCTGTTCATGTACAGTGAATCGCAGTGTCGCTGCCACTACTCTTGAGGTATTCCCACAAACGCTTATTGGGGGGGGGGGGGGGGGGGGGGGGGGATTCAGCTGGCAACGGGTGGCCTTTGCTTAAAAGAGGCCTGTGGACAATATCCGGATATCAGGAGAAAACAAGAAAGATGTACATGCTATTTACAGACAATGAAAATAAACAAGACTGTGTGGAAAGCAGAGACCTCGCTAGATTGTACATAACAGCAGGTGTTTAAACTTCAGATGGAGTATACTTATTGTATACAATGTGGGGAGGTTCCACTAGTTCAAATAGAACATGTAAACACTCTAATGGGGGCAAAGACCCAGGGATACGTGACCTCTGTCCAAATATTACATAATATTTACAAGAGGGACAGTAGGCCCCCAAAACTGCAAACAGCAGTTGTGTAAATTTTTACTATCAATCCAAGAGGAAGAGACAAGATTGAGTTTTTTAATATTTCTGTATATAATGTATAAATATTTTATTAATGTCTAAATTGTGGATGGTGACCTTGGGTTAGTTCAGGACATAGTTTGATCCTTATTCTGCAATGTTGGGCAGCTACAAAAACTGCTGGCCTGATTATCCAACCCAAGCATTTCATACTAATTAATAGAATAAATTATTCTTAGAAACAGGTACTTAATCTAAAAGGGCCAAACTGGGATGAAACAGTCACTATTTAAATAGATACAGTAAACCACATAGTGTAAGGTCAGAGTGATGCCCGTAAGACATATGGGTCACCTGCCATACTTACACTCTTTCATCATGCCAATGTCCACACAGCGTTTGAGCCGGCATGCCTGGCAGTGGCGCCTGTTGTCCTTGGTGATGGTGCAACTGCCGTTAAAGGGACACGTGAAGGACGCTTTGCGCTTCATGCTGCGTCTAAACAAATTATATGCATGTTACAGCCTGTTAAAATACACAGATATTGCAGTTTATATAACATAAGGCTGAGACTTGCTGTAACATAAAAACCATTTAAAATTCCAAGAATTTTCTCAAGTTATTAAGAATCTAGTTACAGCTCAATATGTGTGTCGGAACGTTTGTAACTATGTGGACAATAGAGCTTTGTGCAAAGGATGTGAGTTTAGATGCAGCAGTGCGGCACTTTTGACAGTGTATTGCACAAATAATAATCCTGGTAGAACTGGATAAATATTTTTGTCCTTCAAGTCTGGGGTTGGCTGAAACAGCAAAAATATGGATGCGTGCCAAGGAATCCAGAGTTAGAAGATAAACCTTGCCAAAAGGTGACGCAAAGTGTAATGATTTAGTCAGTGATGGACATGTATGTATGAACGTTTATACACAGTCGTGAGGAAAAACACACATGCTTAGTGAGAGTTCAAACAAGGGCCAGTTCAGGGACGAGGAAGGAGATTATTAAACATCCGTCTATTTCATCCTCTCCCTTTAAATACACTGCCGAGAGGAACAGGCGCAAATGGACGGATACATGAAACGCACACAAACTCACAAAATGATGACTTGCTCTAGTTTTGTCTTAAGTTAAATTGGAAACTTATGTTTGCGTCGATGAGCAGGCAATGGCCGAGGCATTAACTATAGTATTGAGCTCTTTACCTGCTACCGGGCATTAGTATGAACATGAATGCTAACCATAGTTTTGCATGTGCTCTTATGTAACTGTGGGTGGCAATTACATTTAATGTGTGTGAGAGTGTGGGTGGCCGTTACATATGCTAGTTCAGACCTGCGTATGCATGCTAATGTGTATGTGTGTCAATAACTTGGTCAATGTGCATCTTTTTGTTCCCATCAAGGTGGTATGAGCTAGTGTGCTAGCCACACAAAGCATACTAAGCGTGTGTGTACATATCTTTGTGTACTAAATGTGTCCATTTACATTTGACTGTTTGTAACTTCACACACTGGCGCATGTGTTTGTGTACCTGAAAAAACCCTTGCAGCCCTCGCAGGTCATGGCGTTAAAGTGGAAGCCGGTGGCTTTGTCACCGCATACGCCGCAGATCCGAGGAATGTTCCTATCGAACTCATCAGGGGCCAGAGTGGACGTACTCACAACCGTGGGCTCCATCACTAAACAGAGAGAGAGGAAATGGAGAAAGAAAAACAGGAGAGAGAGAGAGAGAGAGAGAAAAAGACAGATGAAACCAGCTCCTTGTTATCCAAACCGTTCACTTACTCAATAACTTTGCCAGCAATGAGCACAAAAAAGGAAAAAAAGAGAAAAAAAAAAATGAATCAGGCTGCCAACTTCTAACATTTGAAGTACAATTAAGTATATTTTCTTAAATTATAGTCTTTTTAATTTTGATGTATTCTGTTTTGCACTAGATATCTGTGAGAAAAATGATCATGAGATTTTTAATAAAGTGATCATGTTTCAACTGCCATCTGTTTTTATCTTATAAAGGTTATTTTAAAAGCCCTACACCAAGTCAGACACATTTCCTGTAACCTCTCTCTCTATGCCAACCAAACTGTGTCCCTTCCTGCACGAGA
Source organism: Thunnus maccoyii (assembly GCF_910596095.1). NCBI lineage: Eukaryota > Metazoa > Chordata > Actinopteri > Scombriformes > Scombridae > Thunnus > Thunnus maccoyii. Next base: position 12,778,599 of record NC_056535.1, on the reverse strand, counting down.
GACTCAAGTCCACAGTCTACCCTTTGGAGGTGAACTCAACTTCAGTGTTTTTGTCCTGGGGCAAGGAATTGGAGCAATATGAATCAAGTGGAAAAACCCTTGTTCCACTCCAAAATGCTGGATCTGGGTTACATTTGATTACATAGTGCTCTGAGTATCTATTTCACTTAACAGCCTCGTGAGAGGGAGAAAAAAGGCATGTCACCGCAAGGCTAGCATCCTCATAAACAAACAATCACTGTCCTTTTCACAAAGCTCCTTTCTTACTGTTTTCTTTGCTTCCACTGCAGAGTGAAAGCGAAGCAAATGATGGAAGGAGATGGAGAGAAGAGGGAAGGGAGGGGTGTGTAACTAAACCGATACAAACCTCAACAAACTCACAAATCAACAGCCAGAGAGGTAAGGACCCAGCTGAATAATTTAAAATGTTTTGACAGATCACTCCATCATTCACTTCTAATTAACAAAAAAAAAAAAAAGCTTAAAGTCCTCCTGTAAATGCAAAACCTGTATTCTTATTTCTGTTGTTTTTCTACTCAGTACAACCGTGAATGTAAATAATATGCCTTTAAACCAAAGTGTGCTCCTGACCAATTCTATTAACAGGACATTTAGTTCTTATTTAAACCAAAGGTCAAAAGAAGAAAGCAAACAGAGCATCTAGTCATTGCCTTACTGCTGCAGGCATCACGGACAGCAGTAGCTCAAGCATTTACAGCATGTTGACGTCTTGGATCACGGCACCACATGCTCCGACCAGGAACATCTGATACGACGAGGTTACGGTACAGTGAAACAGTAAGCCTACACACAACTGGAAGTAGCAGCAACTAACAGCAAATATTTGTGGAGGGAATTCAGCAAATGGGTTGAACAGAACTCTGATAAACAACAGACCACAGAGAAACTTGTAGGTTGATGGGAAAACACTTCAGACTGCTTGGCCACATCACTGAGCTCCTGAAGCCGTGAGCTCTGGCCAGTTGATGTAAAGAAAACTCTGAGCAGACAAGTCATTTTTTTCACATTATACAGAGGGAAAAAAAAAACAGACACAGCAGATTAAATCTACATTGTTAAGCCTAACGAATACAACATTTTAATTGCACTTGACAAAGTATTAAGTATCAACTCTGCACAGTGATTCTAAAAGTTTCTGCGAGCACTGTTTTGTTTTGTTATGATGACCAACTAGCCTCTAGTGACAGAATAGGCAAGGGTGTGTCCTAAACTCTCTTGTTTTCCCTGATTTTCTCAGTGTAGAACTTGTTTCTTTCTCTTCCACTCACCCTTTCACACATCCCTCGTCTTTTCAAGAGCAGAGGTAAAGTACACACGGTGAGTCAAAGGTCGTTAAAAATGACATACTAGGCTACATGGGCTGCACGTTTAAAAGGTGACTTCTTGAAGAATTAAACCGTGGAATAAAAGTAAATCATCACTCATATTCCTTCATGACAATATCACAACAGGGTTTATCTATGGCCACATCAAGATAAAGCCTCTAGGCTATTCACTGTATGATAACACTTGCCATCCAGGTGATGTAATATGAATGGGCACAGGTTTTACATTTCAAGCATTCACACTCTTTGTAGCCTGTGCTGCTAATGTGAGTTGTTACCCTGCCGGCCAAGACTCTCAGGCTATTTGGATTTTCTCTGTCTAAGCAACAACATTATAAAATACACACTTAAACAGGAGATTTCCAATGCAAACTGAATTATCTCATTTTTACAGCTGAGGTTTACACAAAGCTTCCTGGGTAAACCCCAGAAGTTGCAGCTTTATTAGTGTCGTGGTTCTTTAATGAAACAGTTTTCATGGAAAAATACAACTTTAATATAAAAGGCCTAAAGTTCGGTTCCTGATTATTTTCTTTATTAATTGTTATGAAATGTTAGAAAATAGTGAAAAAATGGCATTCACAGTTTCTCAGAGGCCACGGTGATGTCTTCTATTTGCTTGTTTTGTCTGACTGAACCTAAAATGTTAAGATATTCAAATTACTGTCATATATGACAAGGTCAGACAGCAAATTGTCACATTTGAGAAGCTGGAACCAAAGAACAATTGGCATTTTAGCTTGAAAAATGACAAAAAAAAACGATGAATCGATTATCAAAATAGCTGCCGATTAATTTTGCTGATCAATTAATAGACTTATTGTTGCAGCTCTAACCTAAAACACTTGCTAAATGACAGGATGGCCAATTCCGCTTTCACACAATTGGGACATAAACAAGACAACCAAGAGTTGTAGTAGAGTTGTAGTTGTAGTAGTCAAACCACCATTGTAGTTGCCCACCTGTGTTCCACACTTCTGGGATGTCTGTTATCAAAAATTTTAGATTTTTGTAGAGTGAATAGTTGTACAAGTTGACCTGTAAACATGAAATTCATGAAGTATCGCAACCAAAAAAAGACTCCCCAAACCCCCCCCCCCCCCCCCCCCCCCAAATTATGCCTGGCCCAAGACATTAGTCCTGTTAGTCATTTCTCATATACAGTATTAAAATGAGTCCTTCTAGAGGTGTGCTGATATTTTGAAAGACACATAATCAATATATGGATAACCTTTATAATCTAACAAGAAAAGTGCTGTATCTATGGCTGGTTAAAACATACTAAATCCTTTAAGCAGGTGTTATTTATTAGCTACATAAAGCATAATATGTGTTTTGGTGCATGTAGGCAAACTAATCCCAGCAGACATTTACACTCATCACTCACAGTAAACCAACAGGGAAAACACCCATTTACCTTACAACATCATCAACTGATCAGTGAAGTCAGTCCTCTGTGATTCCATTCAGCCTTGACAGGCCATTACACTAAATGCACAGTAGTATTGAGAGAGCTCTAAATAATGCATCAGGTTATTAGACCAGATCTGTACTCATTCCAGTCTCGGGCACGCAACACAAGGGAACAGCTTTGAGCTTTGGGCTTCTACTGAATGTCTCACTCTTGAATGATGTACATATTGTGTGTATGACTTTCGGCAGCATCAATCAAATTTGCCATCACCGTAATAACGCAGTAAATATTACTCATAGAGCCACTTCCTTGTGTGTTACATAAAGCCAAAGGATAAAACAGTAATACTGTGATTTCTGATTGCTTGCAGGGTTGAGTCCTGCTCCATAACAGGCGACCACTTTTGAATTTTTCACCTGACGGCTGGCTAATAGAAGCCGCTATGTACTGTATAATTACAAAATTTTATGAGAAGCATCTAAAACCAATGTGCTTGTTGTAGCTTGTACACAGATAAATTTACCAATTAGGGAATTACTGCCATGTGTTTTGATTTGTGCATTGCAGCGGGAGGGATGTTATGAACTGCCACTGACTGTATTAGCTGAACAACTTTGAGTCCAACAACTTTTGGAGCTGACAACTGTTGGACCCCTTACGCATGCTACATAACTGCAACATCCACGGTTCAGTGCCAGCAGCGGACTGTGTGTTGTTCCTCATCTCCCTCTCGCTCTTCCCTTTCCTGTCATCTCTCTAATTTTGCTATCTAATAAAAAAGAATTAAAAATGCCCAAACAAATCTTTTTTTAAAAAATTCGATGTTGGGAAATTAATCTGAATAATAATTAACCCACTGAAACTCTGGTAAAAAGGCAACAATGTAGCACAATGCTGGTTGACCCTAAAACCAAACACGTCTGAAAATCTTTATGAAAAAGTTTTGTAGCTATTCAGTCATGTCACTGACTGTTCATTTATGTAGATCACATCGTAAAACTATCTAGTTTAATACTTGCTTTAACATAATGATCTTTGATAAATTGACCTTTGTTTTGTTGCTTTTTTTCCTATTATTATATTTCTCATATTTTCTTTTGGCTAAAACTTTAACTCAAACAACTGTTGAACTTCTTTTTCTGTTTGTTTTTTCCACAAAAATCAAAGTTCCTGAAATATTTTGACTGCAGGGGCCATAGTGCTGGCTCCTGAAGAAGTCTCTACTTCTGAGATAGGACTTGGTCCAAGAACTATTAATGTGTAGTTTTGTAGTACTGAATGTCACTGACTGGTCAAACACAAGCCTCCAAGACTGCAATTACATATACAGCTTTAATTCACACAGAAACAAGCACTGTTTCTGTCTAGTAAAAATATTAGTACTTGGAATGGGAACTTCTTGTAATGTCATTGATGTTAACACAATGTAGCCGACTTCCAGGCTACTCTATACAAAAGAAAGAAAGAGACAGAGAGAGAGAGAGAGAGAGACAGAGAGAGAGAGAGAGACAGAGAAAGAGAGAGAGAGAAAGTAGACAGTAAATGAGAAAAAACATTTCTCTTCATTTCCTAATTGTTTCAAAGGGGTTATGTACTACAAGAAAAAAATAACCAGGAATCACACAACAGCTTTGGAGATAGAGATGGTCAGGTTTTTTCCAATAATAAAAAGGATACAGAGGATAAAACAAGGATTATCATAGTCAGTGAGTGACACTGCCATCCTCGTGAAGTGGAAAGCTTCTGAGCGTAATTAAGGTAGCTCATTTCAACCACATGACTTGTATGAGTAGGAGTAAGCCTATACCAGCGGAAGGAGTCAAATATCTTAAACATGAGCAACTTCTACCAGATTTTGAAGGCGGCAACATTGGTTTATGTAAAATACTTTGAATTCCTTAAGTTGCCAGGGCTGTTTATCGAATGCTCTCTCTCAAAACACTGGTAACAGTGTACATGAGTGATTTCATAGCTTTGTGCTCAGTTGAACCACTTCATACTTAGTAAGTACAAACATGCATGTTTAACATTGTACTATGCTAATGAGAAATGAACAATTTCTCAAATTCAAAGGAACTGTTCTGCAATAGAGCAATTCCCTCTGGCTTCTGTGATCTTCACACCATGTTGCTACTGAAACATCACACAGTAGTAGGACTGCAATTAACAATTATTTTCATAATTGATAAATCTGCTGATTATTTCTTAATTAATGTTTTGTCTGTAAAATGTTGGAAAATTGTGAAAAGTGCCTGTTGCCTTGTTTTGTTTGACTCACTATCCAAAATTCAAAGAAAATCAAATTACTATCATGTTTTATAAAGAAAAGCATGAAATCACCACATTTAGGAAGATGAAACCAACTAATGTGTGCATTTTTGCATTAAAAATTGCTCAAACGATTACTCCATTATCAAAATAATGGCTGATCAATTTTCAGTCCATCGACTTAATTGTTTAAATCGACTAATCTTTGCAGCTCTACGTGGCTGACAATGTTTTCACTATGCTTATGTGTCAATAACGCCTCACTACACAGATAGTTCAGTTGAGCTCTCATCTACTGCTCTCTAAATGGCTGTTTGCTGTTAGCAGTCAGAGAGAGGAAGCGCCAGCCCACAAGAGAAAGCAGTGAGAGTAGTGTGGGAGGAGAGAGTGATGCACGACAGAGTCAGACCAGGGAGGAGTGGGGTGGAAGGGATGCTGGAGAGATGGAGTGATAATATAGATATATACATAGATGCAGCAGGTGAGGGAGGGGTCACCTCTTTGTCACAGTGACTTTCTGTGTCACACAGCCCCGTTGTAGCCTGCTGGATGCTGTGGATATGAGTGAGAAGTGGTATGAGGAGCGGGCACGCAGCCGTGGCCCAGAGAGGAACCATCAACACAAACAGCCTGTTTTTGTTATTTAAAAAGCGGGCTAAAAATACACAGTCATAAGCCACTTCAATTACTGGCTAAATATAAATAAATGTCTCATCTCTGACAGCTCCTCATCTTCAGAAGTATCTGGGGAAAAAGCAATTTGCTTTTCATGTTGGAGTCACATTTATAGTAAGATTTATTTCTGTTGTTCCGGCTTCATCTTCATTTAAAAATTGAGGAGCTGATTTTGGTTTTACATGCGCGCGTGTGTGTGTGTGTGTGTGTGTGTGTGTGTGTGTGTGTGTGGGTTTATCCATGTGACTGGATAAATCTCTTGGTTGGCCAACTAAATTCTATGAATGAGAAAGACTGATGTATTTATTTTGATTTAATTAATCTTAATGCAAATCTATTTTGGACTGGAATCTTGTTGGTTCAAGGCACTGGATGTGGTGGATTTGGTAGGCAGGGGCTAGCCCCATGTGACGACCACCACACCCCCTGCCCACCCAATGAGTAATACTTCTTAAGCTTTTGAGGTTTGTTGGAGTGATTGAACAAAATCCAACAATGTAATAACTAGGGCTGCAACTAATGCTTATATTCATTATTGATTTATCTCACAATTGCTTTCTTGATCAAAGGATAGAATGTGAAAAAATAATAAAAATGACTCATGATTTCCTACAGCCCATGATGATGATGATGATGATGATGATGATAATGATGATATTATCATTCGACTGATCAATGATGAAGGTGAAAAAGCCTGAAAGACTGGAATTTGGCAATCTGAGAGACACAGCGGCAGTGGCCGATGAGCAAGAGATGAGGCCTGCTGTAATTATGTGCTACACCACAAACTGACTCTAGCTTCTCATTTTAACTGGGTGGTGAAAGCTGCAAAATAAAGACATTACCCTTACTTTGCTGGTGTAGCCGGAGGAGAGGCTAGGGAGTTTCCCCCTTCTTTTAACCCAACAAACTAGCCGATGGAGAACAAATGCTACTTAGCATGCAGTGGAGCAGTGACTCATCTTTTCCTCTTTTGATTTATTCACATCATGGCTGAAATGACGTGCATGTGTCTAATAATCCAGGGACTGACATTAGAACTGGTCCCAGGTTGGAATTGAAGACATCACACTGTCTGCAGAAGCCTTAATGTTAAAAGCTAATAGTTTGTCAATTATTTAAGTGGCCATATTATGCTTTTTGTGATTTTATATCATTTATATACTGTTATGATGTTGGATTTCTATGTTAAACATGGTCTAAGTTCCAAAACTTCAGGTTAAAGTATGTAGGAATGCTCCCTGCAAGTCAAAAGTCCAGGCTTCAACCTGCTCTGAACGCCTCATTTGCAATGATTTTTTCTACTTTGCTGACGAGCTGACGTCAGCTTGTAGCACACGACCATAAATTTCCATCCATTCCATAGCCTTGGTTGCTAAGGTTTTTCCATGTGTTGTTTGCACTGTGTCCACTATGGCTGTAGTCAACCAAAGTGGGGAGTGCACAGTAAACTCGGCAGTCACACATTTCTCTGTTCTGTGTTTCTCTGTTTTGTGTCTTCAGGTTAGGCTAACCCATTGTTGCTAACTTTGGAGCTAACACCCTTTACTTTTCCAGCACTTGGGGAAACAACAGACGTGACTTTTTAGCATTTATTAACTGACACACTGTAGTCTGTACTGTACATTTACTGCCAGACTGACAACTTACTACTAACCTTTTCCTCTGCTCCGCTCGCATTCACCGTCACTTCTCTGCCGCTCTTTCCACTCGCTACGCAAACATACTCCTTAATGGAGCCACGCTACCAGTGGTTTCCCAGGCAATGACACAGAGGTTGACTCACGTACTGGAACAGCACCGCAGAGACTCCCAAACGCTATCAATTTCCGAATGAATGTCCATTCATTCGGAAATTGATATCAAATGTTAAAAAACATTTTTTTTGGCCTGGCGGGGGTTTTCGTTGTGTCATTATGGAGAAACACAGATTGAGTAAATGTTGAATACAGTTAGACCCAGCAGTCTCCATTAGGTTGGGTGAGTTCAAAGTTGTGAAAATAACGGGGGTGTTTTGAATACAACCCCGTTTTCACAGGTAATTTGTTAGTCTGTCCCTCCCGCCGCCTGAAATAATGGATTAATCCTGGAGAGCTATTGATGTAGCACTTTTCTCCTTATGAAAATAACATGGAGATTATTCGAACAATGAGAATTTTGTTGGACGAGAGCATATCGATCGACTAATCGACCGGCAGACAACAGCCCTAGTGTCCACTTTCATAATTTACATCGGATTGCGGATCAGAGTCGCCCGTGACGCAGCTTCTGGAAGCTAACCAATCAGAACAGAGCAGGCCCATCGGGAAGGGGGAGACAGGAGCTAAAACTGCCTGTTTCAGACAGAGGCTGAACTGAGAGGCTGTGTAAAGGGCCAGTATAACATAAATAAGGAGTTTTTTTCTTTACTGTAAATCATGAAAAGATATTCCAGTAGAGCCCCAGAATATAAATAAACCTGGAAATGTGCATAATATGTCCCCTATTTTTTAAGATAAACGGTCTAATGCTGCTGGAAGTCTAGGCTGAATTAAGAACAACATGTCTGAAAAACAGCCATATAACCAAATACCCATAACAAAGGGTCTAACCTACACTACATAAAACTGAGGTGATTAAATAGTCATAAATTAACACTTTGCAAGTTTTTATCTACCAATGAAGTTGATGAAATATCCCACCAAAGTTTGTTTGTGATATCCTCAGAAGATGACATAACTGACTTATCGGCGCGAACTGTTTGCACCATCTGCATCCTGGTTTCCCAAATGGATACCTCTAACTTTCACTTTCTAATTAGTTGATGAAGATGTCAGTCAATGCAAAATTGAATCTCAATTACAGATGGTGTGAACCTGAGGAACAGAGAGCAGAGACTTGTAAAGCGCTACTATGAGAAATAGTAACACTTCATGCAGATGTTGCATGATGAGCGCTACTTTATAATATAGTCATTCAAAAATCTGTGTATTCCTGCTGCAGTTACTGTATCTACAGGGAATGAGCTGCTGTGAGATATTCATAAAGGGATAAGTGCCAAGTTGGCCCATGGCAGGACTCCAATACCACTCATAAGGTAGCTTATTTCCTTCTGTTCTACTCGGCATTTCATTTCCAGCTGCACCATTGTCTGAGTATATGATTACCAAACAGTAAAGTGGCCATTGGTTTTCCTTGTCAGGTGCCCTGTTACTTACCAGAAAACACCTAAATGAGACTTCAGCTGTGAAAAAGATTTGGAGCGCAGCCCAGATGTTAGATTAACTTTCATCAAAGTCAATATCAAGTTCACCGACGCCCACCATCTAACAAACCTAATTAAGTGGTGCCATTAGGACCTGGGCGTTTAAATGAAATGTGATTGAAGACGGAACAAGTTATAACAAAGTGGGCAAAGAGGAGGATCCAGACAGCATTTCGAGGAGGCATCATTTTAACTGCACACAGACATGCAGAAGAGAGAGGGGAAAGGGGGAAATAAAAAACCTCTGGCATCACGTCCCAAGAATGTCAGCAATGAACTTACAGACCACATCCCAACACACAAGAGTCAGAGTCAGAATCACATCCAGACCTATAACAGCACTGGAAGAAAGAGAGGGATTGCTGTGGAACGCCTGAGTGAAAGAAGGAGGCCCTCTCGGAGAGTCCAATGAGCATCCTCCTTCTACATCACATGACGCAATCCTGCAAATGGTTCTGAAATTGTTACATGCTGCCAAAAGTTTCTCTTAAAGGGAAAAAAAAAGAGAGAGTGAAAGAGTGAGAGAAAGATATAAAGGAGGAGATAGAGAGAGATAGACAGAGAGAGAGAGAGAGAGAGAAGACAGGGAGAAGTTGTGGAGAGAGTTGGAGGGAGAAGGGAGAAAACATAAGGCGATGTGTTTTACTGCATACCTCGGGCTGGGTCACTACGAGTACAGAAGAGACATAAAACAAATCAGATCTGGAATGACCCGGGCTGCAGAGAGAACTGGGCTACAATGTAAATACACGGGCGCCTGATTCACACGTAGAAACACAATAATTGCAGAAAAGAGAGTGAAGAAGGGAAATGTTAAAGCGGCAGGAAGGTGGGGGTGAAAAAAACAAGTACCATTAAAAAGAAAACATGATCTGGAACTTGTGACAGAAGAAGTTTAATTACAATCTGCTTGATGTTTAGAATTTTCTTTAGAAAAAAAAAAAAAAAGACAATACATAGGGAGAGCAAATAGAGGAAAGAGAACAATGGACAAAAAGAGACAATGTGGACCTAACAACAACAAAGTAGACAAACTGAGTCTGTAATGCAGCTAAACAACTGGCTGAGCAGACTAGTCCAGTCCTGTCCCTTCGCTTCCCTCTCTCATTCTCCCTCCCGCAGCCTCCATGAGTCTATCTCATGCTCTTTTCCTATGATCACAGGGAGCATGTTACAGCAACAGTAATAGCACATGACAAGGTGACCTGTGCCCCACACAGGATGGGCTAAACTGGGGTGGAGGGGGTGGGGGGTCCCATGTCCCGTGTCCAAACCTATGGTCTCTGCACCACTCCCCCCCCTGCCCCGGCCCCACTGCTGGCCTGCAAGGGGAGAGAGAGCCAGTGACGGCAGCCTGCCCCCTTATGCTGGGCCCCTTGCTGGACTCTGGAGAGGGGAAAGAGACGAGGCAGGGAGAGGCCCACTCAAACACACACCGAAAGTCCTGTTTATGTCTATGCCGAATTTGACAGAGAATGCACATTCTCAAGCACACACAGTCATGCACACACTGGACCAACTGGACAGAACCGGACAGACAACCGACATGTGGGTGAAACGGGTGCAAAACGCACACAAGTCAAAGTTATATAACCTCCATAAAATGCTGTCTCTCTTTCAGGAAATACCTCTCTAAAAAAAATGTAAAATATAAGAAATGACTGGCATTTGTATTCTAATTTAAGTCTAGCTGAATTCTTCTTAAGTGTAAAAAAAATATTAATACGTAATCCATTTATATGCTGAAATAAATGTTAAAAAAAGGATATACATTCACTGCCCTGCATATCATATAGTGACATATATTTTGCTTTCCAAGAAGAACTTGTTCTGCATGACTTGCACCCCACTTACAACAAGTATTACCTATGTGATGTGTTTGGCTTAGAAACCATCAACCACAGGAGGTAATTGAGGACCCAAAGACATTAGGGGGAACTTAACACTTCATTAGTTTCAAAGGCAACTGAACATATGTGGAAAACAGCACGCATGTACCGAGGTACATACAAGTGGGTCTTTACAGTTAAGTACAGCAGCCTCTTTCTTTCTATAGGGTTACATGTGAGAGGAAGCAACCAATTACTGTAGTCACGAAAGGGGGGAGGGGGCGGGGTATTTCACTGTATAGCAGACCTAATGGACTGTACCATCACCACAGCACACAGCTCCATAAACAACCTGATACAGTTACAGTTGATAAAGAAATAAACCTATTTTGTAGCTTCCCATTGCAGATCTATAGTTAGTTCAACTAACAAACTAATTAGATACTGAGTCTAAAGCTGAAGTATATGGTTCCTTGTGTCTGCAAAGTCTCTACTTTCTGTCCTAAATAATACAGGTTCTCTTGTAAATTTCCATTTAAATTCAGAACATATGTGATCGTTGATCGTAAGTCAGCTAAGATGTTGGGAAGTGAAACCCCATTCATTTTTTCCGAACTCGGGCAAAGAAGCAGCTGATATAAAAACAACATCATACCTGCTATATTTCAGGTGCCCAACTGTTTCATAAACAGAAACGGATAGGTGTGAAAAATCCAGTCTACTAAATCACTGGAAAGGTAGGTAGGAATACGTACACCTTGCTGTTTCAGATTTTCTTTTAAAAGATGAGCAGAGAGACGGGGAGTAGAGGCTGTTTTATATTTAAGACGTAAAACAGACAAGACGCTCTTAATTCCTGATGATGGTTATTATCATCATCCAGTGGCTCAGTTCTCCATTACTATTTAACTAAGACTAAGAGTCCTATAGGTGTTAAAAAAAGAATAACTAAGGAAGAAAAAGATTCTCTCCGGCAACGGTGTGTGCTTGAGATAATGATGTATAAATCTTTCCACACTCATATAACAGTACATGGTCTCATACAGGGAAAGAAAGTGAAATACTGAACTGAGTAATCAGTTAAATGTCTTAGTTGAGACAACAGCAGGTTCAGCTTATCAGTATATTGTTGTTTAACAACACAATATAAAAGCAATATATAAAAATGTATTTCAGTGTGTCATTAAAAAGTGACTAAACAGGTGGTAGTTAATTTTCTTTTTTTTTTATAGGGGAATTTTCATTCTTTAAGTATATAATAAACTGTCTTAATTTAGACAATAACACAACTGAACAGACTGTTTTGAACGTTTCCTTGTCAGGTCTGCAGATTTCATTAAACAGCCCGTCAAAAGTCAGGCCTCGGTCCTCTGGTTTAAGGAGCGTCACTGATGTATGTCACATCTTGACAGGTGACATTCAATTTATCAAAGTTTTTAATTACTGCTATTTACAATTCAGAAAATGTAAATATATTACTAGAACATGCTGGTATTACAGTGTTAACAATTGTAATATTGATAATACTTCATACATTATGTGCTACCTTAGTTCTCTAAGATTTCTCTTCACGTGTATGTATGTAAAACAACGTTAGTAAATAACTGTGACATCACAAGACTGTAACAGACCTAGAAAATTGTTAGTGCACAAATTTTAAAATTCAGAGCAATGAGTTATAGCATATCTAAAGGTGAATGGACAATTTCGCAATGTGTCGTTTCAAACACAGATTATCAGTGTACACATGTGTATATTGCCAGGTATGACTTGAAAGCAAAAGAAAAATGTCTCACCTGAGGTGTTAGCATGCCCTTGTACAATAGGTAAGACTTGAAACCTCTCTTCAGTTAATCCCAAGTTGTTAATCCTGTTCAATACAAAAGCAAAATGGCATGTCGCAAGTCACAGAGTGGGCCTTTACCCTAGTACCTGACCTGCTATTGCTCTGTTTATGTAACGCTGAACTATTTTCAACAGCAACATACAGCACTCACTGATAATCATCATATAGCAGTTATGGCAAGTAGTTCAATTACGCAGGCAAACACATTGGTAAAAGGACAGACTTAAAAATGTGCTAAACCTGTTTCTTGTGTGCTTACACTAACTCAAGTCTCGACTTTTGCATTCCTCCTGTGCATGCGAGTTTCATACCTTAGCTCAACTTTTCCCCCATCAAGAGCGAGTTGCTTTTAATCCTCTTTAGTCGCCGTTCGTCGTCCTCTTTCATGCTCTTGGAAAGTGTGTCCCCTCCATGTTGACTCGGTGGGGTAGCTTTGAGGAGAGAGGACCGCGTTGTACCAAACTCAGAAATGTGAGGAGACTTGGGGGAGAAAACGTCAAACTCGTAACTTACGCCCTTCCAGACGTTGGCTCACACACACAGCAACGCTGGTAGTAGCTAACGTTAGCGGGGCTAGCTGGCTGCTTTAACCCTAAAACGCGGCACCTAGTTCTGCCAGCTTATTAACCGTTCTGCGGCCGCCGGCAACGGACAATTAACGGAAAAAACGGCTACAACACAACGAAGGTATCAATGACGGTTAAACGCACTCGCTAACACTGAGACAACTAAATCACACCTACGGTAGTCCGACGAGAAATATCCCTCCTTCTTCAGGACCCAAATAGATGGCCATTACTTTTTTTTTTTTTTTTTTTTTTGTTATGCACCGCCCCCCTCCTCAGGACCTCTACGGGAAAGAGGGATTTCCCCCCCAGCCCCTCCGATAACCAATCACGGGTGGGCTCGGCGTGTCTCCCGTGTTGCGGTTGGTGACATTTCGGTCAAGCCCAGCTCTGTTTGGTCGGCCCCGGTGCCCGTAACGCCGAGAGCCGCCCCCCTCAAACAGGGGTGTGTCGTGACGTCAGAGGTAACGAAGAGGTAAACAACTTTGACCGCGTGAGGTTTAAAGCTACATCGTTTTTGCCTCTGATCTCTGAATCAACGGAGACCCGGTGTGGGGATTACCGTGCCAACATTAGATACGGCGCGGTGTGGCGTCTCAATTGGTGGAAGTCGTCCTGTTGAGGCCGTGCGCTTTCTCTCTCCCTCTCTCTCTCTCTCTCTCTCTCTCTCTCTGTCTCTCTCTCTCTCTCTCCCTCTCTTTGTGTTTTTACAGCCACAGGCTTTGAGCCCTGCAGGCTGTGTGAAACTCAAACAAGCCACAACATTGTTGCTTTCGATATCACACAGTTGAAATCATAATATGAGCTGCGTCTGGTCCAAAATGTTTCGATTTATGTATTTTGCTTCATGATTTCTTTGACACTTTTTCAAATGTGTGCAGTGAGGCGTGTGTATTGGAGGGGTGTGTCTACTCTGCAGTACAGTGGTAGGCTGGGGAAGCAATGCCGCTGCATGGCGATGTTGCCATACATTTGCAATGCATGAGAGACGACCGAGTATGCTAAAAATAGACGATTAAACAACTCCATTACACCATCGCACCGGGCAAATATTGCTGATATTTTGCGCTCCTCTCCTTGACAAAATCTCTCTCTCTCTCTTTCTGCAGTCACCTATTTATTTAAGTGACATTTATTCATTCACGGTTGTGTTCACTGCACATAGGAGCTCTGGTATGTGGTGGAAATGATGGTGGTGGTGGTACTGTGTGTGTGTGTGTGTGTGTGTGGTGTTAGGGCCAGCAGTGGGGGCTTGGGTGAAGGTCAGGGGTGTGTCTGTAATGTAAACACAGTAAAGGCGACAGATACGAAGGGGAGAGGGAAAGGGAGAGGAGGGCCCCATCCGGTCCCGTATATCCTCTTCTTGCTGCAGGCTGAGAACAAGAGTGCAGATTGTAAGACAAAACAGAGCTCGGCTTTGCAAATTCCTGTGAATTGCTTATGACAAAAGAAACAAGCAATGCATATTCATTTCTCACGTTTTACAAGCCCTTTTTTGGTATAATATGATAGCTTTTACAAACACATTTTACACCTTAAAGTAGAAAGATTTTCACTCCCATCTCTAATCTTTTTTTTTTGCTGTGTTGAATTGAATTGATCTTATTTCGATCAGGATAAATAATTTAAACCTGAAAACAGTAGTGCACTAGAGTACTTAAACAGCCACAGAATAATGGCAAAAACAGATTATGGCGGAAGGTGTAGGCTGAAGCCAAAGCTTATTACACCTACCCTTCTCAAAATATATAAAAATTACAAAATGTATGCACAAACTACACAGTTGTTTCTGTTCAGTTTATCAAGTGTGTGTCAGGTATTTTGCAGTCTCACAGGCCCTCCATTTATCCCCTGCATTGATCTAACAGTCAGCACTGTGCTAAAGCTACAGTATGTTGTAGACTGCTGTCCAAATCCCCTGCCAGCGCTGCCTTGCCTCCGAAACGACAGGAATTTTCACAACAAACATTCCCTAAATATTCCAGTCTTTTCCACATTAGACAGTTGTACATTTTGTGCCCGCTGTGTGGCTAAAGAGTACAGACCACTCAACAATTAGGGTCACACTGTAAAACCCAAGCACGCAAAGTTCACTGTCAACTACAGACCTGTTTATGTCCACTTTTGTATTCTGTCTCAACCTCAGAATTAGCATATCCTGAACCCTCCAGCACCTTAGACATGTCATAAGCCTATTAACAGTTGATTCATATGCAGTAACTGGTAGTAAAGTGTGTGGGTGTTAGGTTCATGCTCATGGAGAGCTGATCCTTGTCCTGTGGCTTGGGCGGTCTCCAAGTCTGGCACCAGCGCTGGATCAAGCTGTTCTGCTAACAGGGATTTATTTGGCTCCACAACACCCATGTCAGACATGTATCCTGGCCCAGCCATTTTGTGTCCTCAGATGCTCCGACTTTCACAGTGAGCTAGCCCGCTGTTTGGAAACCAGGAGAGTGGAAATAATAAATCAGAAACACTTGACCCACTAAAAATACGGGAATTAGTATTCGTGGCACCAGTGCAGAGACATAAATAACTTACATAGTAACAGAGCACATACGGACATATGCCTTAAGGACAGCCAGACTGGACTTTCCTCAGTGCAAAGGGATATCAGTTAGTATTACTATGCACATCCAAGCAGTAATGTGGCTCCAGAGGAAGCGTATTTACATGTGTGGGATATTGGTCCAGTGCATTAGAGTTTCTTATTCTCACCAGAGTAAGAGGAAATAAAACATTATAGACAAAGGAAAAATCATTTGCTGAAGCAGCGTACGGTGGAAAGTGAATCATGCAGAACTGGAGGCGTGACTGCTGTGCAAAATTCTGTTTATGTATTGTAACACAAAGGTCAAGGTCATAAATAGTAATAAGTTAACAGCCATGAAACCAATCAGCTGAGTGTAAATGGAGGTGTTATCAGGGATTTTAAAGTTAGCTGGCACACACACACACACACACACACACACACACACACACACACACACACACACACAGCCTCATCAGGTACAGGCTCATCAGAAAAGGTAAAAAGAACAACATTGAACAACATGAACAATTAGCACTCAGTTGTCAACGTCTTTATTTACGGCATCATGTGTTTACAATATGTCTTGATTTTGTCAATCCGACATTACTGAGGAACAGCTTTGGCGGTCTGAGGATAATCACAGAACCACAAAGGGAAGCCTATCCGCATTCCTCCTAAAAAAGCTGAACATGCTCTACACATGTTTTGAAAATTACAGTCAGAGTCAGCCAGTATGTTTGAGAACAAGGCCACTAACAACTATCATGTGAGGAGAGCCTTGAGGTGCACCAACCCAGAGTAAGCAACTGAGAACATCTCTGGTCAAAAGCGTGTGTTGATCAGCTGGCAGCTGTCCTCATGGATACACTCAATCTGTGCTTGCCCCAGTTTGCCAGTTTAAATGCTATACAACATGCATTCTCATTGCGCCTATGAAACCCAGGATATCCTGCCTTAGGGACTACCACCCTGTTCCACTTACATCTGTCAAAATGCGATGCCTCGAGCTGCTGGTCGAAACCCACACAGACGCATTTCCCCCAGGCCATTTAGACTCTGCTGTTTGCATGGAGCAAATAGATCAGCTGAGGATGCCATCACCATAACCCACACATTCCCCTCTCTTAGTTTGACAAGAGCATATTTATAAGACTATAATTGATTACAGCATAGCATTTACCACAATTTCCTTGTCTTGAGTACCATTGTGTGCAACTGAATCTTGGACTCGCTGACAGGCAGACCACTGATGGTGAAGATGGGCATTAGCACTTCATCCACTCTCATTTGCAGCACAGGGGACACCCCAGACTGCGTGCTAAGCCCATGACAGTATTCCAAAATCACACACAACTATGTGGTACCACTCCATCTCCATCATCAGTTTGTTAATAACACCACAGTCACTTTCCTGGCTGTCAGCAGTGTGACCTGCACAAGGCTTTTTTTTGATACAGTCAATCACTCAGTACTCCTCTCTAAGTTGTCTAAATTCAAACTTTCTGTTAATATACTTAATTGGATTCAGTCTTACTTACTTGACCTCATACATACATGAATGATGAAGTTGCTGCCAAATTGTCATTAACAATGGAAAAAGTTGCAAAGTGGCTCAGTTACTCATGTCTCACTCTGAATAATGAGGAAACAGTGACCATGTATTTTTTGAATGAACAAAAACAAAAGGCTTTTCCCAAATATTTATGTAGATGGACAAAAGATAAAAAAGTCAAATACTTAGGTGTTACTGTAGATTATACTCTTACATTCAAAAGGCATATTAAAAAGATGTGCCCTGTATTGAAATATAACAGCTAACTTTAGACATATTAGGGATTCGTTAACAGTTGAAGCCTCTAAGACATATTTGAGTGCAATGTTTTTTCTTATTTTCACTACTGCATATCATGTTGGCAAACAAGACTGTCTTGTTAGGTTACTTCATTAACAAGCCCTGAAAGTCCTGAACAGGAAACCACAACAGTATTGTCATTGTGACATACTTGTTATATATAAAATGTTAAGCTTTGATGACTCAATTTTGTATTCAGATGTCCGTTGAGTGCATAAGATAATCCATAATGCTGCTCCTCCACTGTTGAAGAGCTTGGTTCAGCTCTGCTCTGAGCAAATGAGCAGACCTTCAAGGTCTGCTTCAAGGGGAGAATGTAGCGTCCCTAAACGAGGCTCTGCCTCTGCACAATCTGCTTTTTCTTTTAAAGCCATTAAAGAATGGAATAAGCTCCCTGTCAATCTGAAAACCTGCACAGATTTCCATATTTTTTCCCATGAAGTTAAAAAATGGATTTTAAATAACCATTCTTGTCAGCACTAATTTGACATTTTGACGACCTGTTTTTATAACTTTAGATATATGTTTGTAATATTTTGATATTTATATTCTGCTTTGTGTTTATTCCTATGAAATGGGTGTGTGTGTGTGTGTGAGTGTGCATAAGCCTGCATGGATGTCAATAGGTTGTTTGTCCATTTGTAGTGGAGATGATAGGTTTTGCTCTGTGTTTTATTGTTTCTGTTCACCTGCCCAGGGACTACAGATGGAAATTAGCTAGTAGCTAAACCTGGTACAAATCATCTTTTCTCTTTGTTTGACATTAATGTATTTTGTACAAGGTCCCTGATACAAATAAATTTAATAAACCCAACTAAACTAAAAAGCTGCTCCTCTCCCTTTTCATTGGGCCCTGGCTCCTGACATTACTAGTGTTTTTGTGTAATACCACTAATTTCAGTCCAATTTCAGTAATTTCAGTTTCTGTTAATTTGTCAGTCATGTTGCGCAAATAGTGTAATACGGGTTTCAGGTGGGTGGTTTGGGTTTTGCAAAGATATATTTTGTTGAAGGGCTGTCCTGCTGTGATGTTTCTTTTTTGAGAGGTTCATGATGGTTAGCAGATGGTCTGCTTAATCAGTGATAGTGACAACAGGTGTGAGTTGTTGTCACTAGGCACTGTCAAGTTGAGGTAGGAAGGATAAAACTGTTCTGTAGTAAATGGCATTCTGTATGAATTGGTGCACTCATGGCTGTATGTGTGTGATAATATGACATTGTGATTGTTTGCAGTAACAGAGAAATCCCACATCAGTGTAGTTCTGTATGTTTTAAAAGCTTTGTATCAGTCCAGCTCACCCTGTAGTAGCCTGAGTAAATGGTATGTTCCAGTTAGGTGAGGCTGAGAAGGTAAAAGGCAAGTTTCTGGATAGCTGAGATAGAGTAGGGAAGAGAGTAGGTTGCTGCTTGCTGTAAGGCTGCAGATTTCATTTATTTGATTGCTTTGGCTGAAGTTATTGGTTGAAATTCCAGGGATTCATTTTTGCTTATTTCATTAATATATTTGTTAATAAATATATTTGTGCACGTATTCCAGCCTTGCAAACTTCTTTTTGTAACACCCCTGTAAAGGTTTCCAGTCCTGAGTACCATCTTCTGCCCTTTATATGGGGTGGCGGCACCACAAGCAGTACCCTGATTTTCAGATCCCATTCACTGAGCAGTAGGATATTTTTAAAATTCAGACATGTGCACAGTAAAGAATAACAGGTTCCTCAGGTTGTGTAAAGTTAACTTTTGTATATATTTTATATGCCACTGATGGTTAATAAATATGGTAGGGCTATGAGACAAATCTAATTTCTTGTTATTTTCTTATTATTTCTTGCTAAAGATATTTCCCAGTGACCTGGTTTTGTGCATGCATATAAATATATTATCTGAAAGTGGCAAGTCTGCATACAAGGCAGAGGTGAGACCCTTTAATATGGTCTTCAGGAAGCAGCAAATGTGAGGAGGAATCACCCTCATTCTCATCGATATGCCTTAAGTGGAGAGAGTCAGCGGTTTCTGGTTCCTCTGGATCAGCATTACGGAGAAATGTTAACATGGAAATTCAGATCCTCACTTTCTACATGCACTACATTGAGAGTGTCCTTAACAGCTGCATCCGAGTTGAGTATTCTGGACTGTAAAGCTGTACAGCAGGTGATGTAAACAGCATAGTTTCTCACAGGCAATAAACTACCAACCCTCCAGGACATGGGAGGCTTGAAGGAGGCCCACAACATTTATCCAGGACCACACATCCCAACCACAAACTGTTCAGTCTTTCACTGTCTGGAAAACATGAGTATTACTTCTACAGAGCCAACAGGTTCAGGGACAGTGTTGTCCTCCAGGCCATCAGACTGTTACATTTATAAACAAATATCACTTGCTCACATCTTGCTTTTACTGCCTGCATTTTACTGTTTTGTACCATTTGTATTTCTTTCTACTACTTGAGACTGTTCGGTAGTTTGTCTTTGACTGTCCTGTCCTGTTCTTTTAAAACTGTAGCCAGTCCAGTTATGTAATATTGGATTGTTTAATCTTCAGCAGTTAAAAATGGAGTGGGGTTTATTACTGTCTGAAATAGTGAAGTAAAACGCTGCACAAAATTGAAATATTGAAGTCAAGTATAAGTACCTCAAAATTATATATAAGTAAAGTACTTGAATAAATGTACAGTCAATAAAATAATCAGTGAAGTAATGTATCATCACATGCATTAATATTAAACTGATACAAATATTTTTCTTATAAAAGCAAGTGGGTATGTGAGAAGCTCTATCAGTTATAAAAGTAAACAATAAACGTACATACAATATTTGTTCTAATGCGTGACTTATAGTGGTTTAGTATTAGTGTGAGCTCATAAGATTTACTTCAACAAACAGATCTCTCATGTCTTCAAAGTTTTGTATTTCAGTAAATCTTCTGCATTGTTGGAATTCATTTGTCTTCTTTAAATATTTACTTAAGAGACCAAAGGTTATTTTTCTTTTTTATAATTCCTCAGAAGATAGCCAATAGGGGTGGAAGCTGTTCCTGGACTCCTACAGTTCTTAGACTTCATAATGCATAGAAATAACAGCACTTATTGAAACCAGGTATCACAGTTGCTACATGATCCAAAGATATGGGGACGCTGACTGTGATTCTTCATTCACAGACAGAGAAATCCTACACCTTACACCGTGGTTCAACTGTTTTCCTCTGGAGGCCCAACAGGAGCTGCAATATGGAACTCTGACTCAGAAGGACCAGCACCGGCATGGTCCATTAAAGTCCCTCTAGTTTCCTCCAGTGGGAGAATGAAGGACAATGGTCATCACCCATTATTGTACTATCACACATCAGTCCCTGTGCTATCACAACACTGCAGTGCTAATCTTACAGTTTTGCATTTTTCAAAATGGCATAATGGAAGTCAGCCTTGAATCCCTGAGTGCCTGCCAGTGAAATGTACTGCTATGCGGTACCGTCTCTGTTTCTCAGCAACAAAGGAAAATGAATAAGCATGAAGATCTTAGGATATTAAAGTATATTACATAAGTGGCTACCCCTAACTCATTATATATCTTAGCCGTGTCAGCTGAATCAAGTGTTGAGAGTAGAGCTGGAGTAAGAACCTACAAAACAGCTGGGCCTGAGAAACACATGCGTATCTGGTTAATTATTAGGTCTTTGGGAGCACCTAATCATAGGCTCTATATGTTGGTTGAGTGTAATGTACACCTGACCAACCAACACCATTCACACCAGCACAGACAATCTTTACCCATGGCCACTTTGCTGGCACCTAGCCAGCAAATACTAATGCCTGTCTAATTTTGTTTTCCTGTCTACTTGTACTTTACAAATCATTTCCTGGGAATCTTGCCATTTTTCAAAGGTGATATAAGCTTACTCTCTTAAAGGACCAGTGTGTAGGATTTAGGGACATCTAGTGGCAAAGTTGCAGATTGCAACCAACTGAATACCCCTCCCCCTCCAAGCGTGTTGGAGAACCTACAGTAGCTGTGAAACTCACAAAAAAACACAAAAGGCCCTCTCTACAGCGGATATCCGAAAAATGGATATCCGGGCCAAGACTTCCTCTTCCATGAACCAGTTGTTGTTTACAGTCCGATTAGCAACTTGAGATGGTCCAGACGACTTTTTGGCTAATCTCTATAAACAGATATATGCATATGAACGCAGATAAATAAATAAAAAAGCTAATAAAAAGCTGAATCGTTGTAAGATGATAGATTAGATAGATAGATTGCATTTCAGCCAATGCGTTCCGCCTCTTTTGCTCTCCACTGTTTACCTGCATGCAACCAAAGCCTGCTCAAACATGATTGGTCAATACTACTCAGACTACAAATGGACACCAGAACGCTTCTGGTACCAAAATCATGTCCTGTTGCCTACAGATTCTGCATTCATATACAGATATCTGTTTATAGAGATAACCCTCTGTAGAGCCAGTGTTTGGTTTGTCAGTTCTGGGCTACTGCAGAAACATGGCAATGCAGCATGGTGGCCTCTGTGGAAGAGGACCCACTCCCTATGTAGATATAAAAGGCTCATTGTAAGGTAACGAAAACACAACAATTCTTATTTTCAGGGGATCACACCAATTAAAACATACTTATGAATATTATATTCCATTTCTGCCAAGTCTGTTTGCCAGATGCTTCTAAATTTTACACACTGGGCCTTTAATGTTGATGCAATCAGTTGAAACTAGTAAGAAATGTTGTGGTCTAGCCTCGGCAATATGGACAATTGGCATTTGGAAAATGGTTGTTGACATTCAGCAGCCCGCATGTCTGGGTATAAAGATCTACCCTTTTATTTTGAAATCAGAGCTTTTATTTTTAAAAGCCAGACCGGATATCAAGCAGCTAGCTAGCCGATCGCTCTGTTGAGGCCAATTAACTTGACTACAAAACCCTCAGTTACACAATTTACGGATATTTCTCGACAGCATCGGATAGACAGCAACGTGGACGCCTGTCTGCGAGCTACCTGTCTCTTTATAGTCTGTGACGCCACTTTACACACACACACACACACACTTATATACACACAGAGACACACAGTAGGTCAGCCATTATAGTTAGCTAGGTTAGCTTTAGTTAGCCAACGAGCTATGCAGAGATACTTTTGGTAAGAAATGTAACCGGGTAGCTAATGTTCCTAATCATAACCGAAACTGTTACATAAAAATAACATAAAGATACTGAACAGACGGCCTAGTAGAACATCAAATATAGATTTATGAGGTGTATATCGGCGTAGTTGGTCCCATGGTGTAATGGTTAGCACTCTGGACTTTGAATCCAGCGATCCGAGTTCAAATCTCGGTGGGACCTCATCCTTTTATTTAGCTGGCGTCATATTATAATGTATTAGTACATGTGTCAAACAGTATTGTGTTTGGTGATGGTTAAGTACAAAAGCTGAGAATGTGTGAATAAGAGTCCCAAATTGTGCAGCAAATGTAATGAGCTTCAGCACCATTATCTGTCTCCAACAAGTAAAAAAATGTAACTGCAAATTTATGAGACAGGCTGGAAAATTAAGTAAAATATCTCAATATGTTTTACATGAAGCCTTGAAATGATGAAGCATACACAAAGATTGATTTAATGACTTTAATTTCCTGTCAAATATGACATACACCATACACCTTCTCATCCACCACAGAGGCCTAAAATATATTACTTCTTTTACATAAAAATCCATTATGAAAAATAATAACTGTGCTGAAGTCATCTACTGTCTCAGTTTATAGAAAACACACAAATACCAAACAACAAAAAAAGTACTGTTAAAAAAAATCGAACTTTCAAAATATCTTTACATTATAATTAAGTCTTTGGCTTAAAGTGAAACTTGACTCTAAAATATAATTCACTAATGTGTTGCCAAGGATCTTGGTTAGTTAACTATGGCCTGTGAGTAAAGCAAATATAACAGGACTAAGAGTAAGTGTCTGTGTACATATGTATGTATATGTTACGTCTGTTTGACAGCATAATTTTACACACTGGCTTGTGATATGGAGAGTCTTTGATGTACTTCCTCTGTTTAAAATGACATTACTAAGGTTGTAGACATTGTAGTTTTCCTCAGATGTGAACATCCTTTGATTTCATGACATTTTTAGCTTCACAAAGCAACGCTTGATTTTCTTATTTATAGCTGTAGGAAAGTTAATATTCATGATCTGTCAAAATTTTTTGAATAACATTTGTGAAGTAAAGCTGACCTCCTTTTACTTAGTGTTTTGTTAAATCATTAACCTGTCCTGTAGGTCGGTTTATCATAATGCGTTTGACATCTCTACAGCTGCGGTTATCATGCCAACAATAATACACTCTTAATAGTATATTTGCATCAAGAACAAAATGCTCATTGTTACAAATGTGTATGTAACCGCAGAGTTCACATGTAGCCAAATACACTTCCTGTTAGTTAATCAAAATACATAACCTCTTCATTTGATCACATACTTAACTCCTCTTCATATTGCGGTAGGTCAGAATTTTTCAATAAAACCACTGTCCACCTTAAAACATGACTCTTGCATTCAGCTAGATTACCTACCTTCTTTATCATTTGCTTCTAGACTTAAATACAAATAACAATCTGTGCTAAATGGATTGTCAATCATGCAGTTTGTAAAATTTGTCATGTGAACTGTTTTAAACATGATAACAAATGTCACACAAATAAAATGACAATGACTGTATCAACAGCAAAAAAAAAAAACAAAAAAAACCTGTTCTTTGAATCTCATTTGGCAATGGTTACCAAAGTTAGGTCAGTCTTTGGCTTATCAAACTATCCCTCTGTAACTGTTTGCTCTGTAAACTGACATATAAACACTTTGCCCCACAAAGCAGTGAGCTATCACAACTGGATTCTCTTATAAAAACAATCACAGGGCCGAGCACAGTGGTGCCACCTGCACAAATGTAGTTACAAACACACTTCATTGAAAATATGTAAGAATCATATGAATATCTGCCCTATATCTCCAATAGTCCAGAGTTTTCAAATTCTCTTGAATCTTCATCTGCGTAGCTGTGGCCCCAACATAACCTTGTTGATAAAGTTGACAATGGCTACAGCAGGTTGTTCAGGGTCCATCTCTGCAAATAGGTGACACACATTCTCTGTAGCACTGCCTGTCCGCCTGGCCACAAAGCCAAACATCCTGCAGCAAAAAGCAGACATGAGAGGTCAAAAGACAGGAGAGCAAATAATATTTGACAGTAAAAAAAAACACAGTTCTGTCTCAAACTGTTCAAATAACAAATCTGATGGGGATTAATTGCCATGCAAAGTAGCAGTCGGTAATATCCCTTGAAAAAAAAAACACAGTGACACAAGCACTTACTTGCTTGACGTGCTATCACAATTAGTCCACCTGAAGCACGGGCACACAAGTAGAGACACAGAGACAAAACACAGGAATACATGAATAACAAAGACATGGAGGCTGCTTTATAAGACTATGTACTAACTAGCAATCTGCATTCACCTCTCAGGGTGAAAAAGCAGACAAGCAAATCACAAACAGAACTTATATTTAATAAAATATAAGTCAATATGAGCAGTATTTGTGCAGCAGCAGCAAGCACATAGATACTACCACCTTTACTAAGCTGTTACATGTCCAAGCACATAGTTTTTATCAGCAGTAATTTTTTTTAATGTCCCACCTCTGGTCTTGGGGGTCAAGACTGCTGAAAGTCACACTGCTGATTGGGTAGTGCCTCCTGAAAAATAGCCTGTGTATACACAAACAGTAATATGACTCTTTGTCTTACATTGACATTAGTCTCACAACTATTGTCTGAAAAGTCTGTCAAACAGGTGTATGTACTGCACCATACATCAGAAAATCCCCTGACCAGAAAACAGGATGCTGTTGCAAACAACTAAGATTGCAGTGTCTAAGATGTACCTTCTTTTGCTGTCAGTTAGAGTGATGCCCTGAGCAGACACTTTGAAGTGGACCACTGTTGCCATGGGACGTGGACTCAGAGCCAGAGTGCATTTGGTTGCTTTGGAAACCGCCTCGGGCCCCGTCAACGATTCGGTCTCCACAGAGTTCAGGTAGAGCACGTTGCAAGCTTGGTAATCAGAGACATGAAAAAATGTTACGGATTAACATGAACAGATGTGTCATTATGGGCCAATGCTATGAAATGATGAGGCTTGAGCAGTCTCTGCTGGTCAAAAGTAAGAACTGCAACTATTGCGCTGCATCCGATAGGGTCCTCTGTAGAAGTTCATGTAACAGCAAAATCACCCATAACAACTGTTTATGCTACCTGCTCCTTGTTTGAGGAGGTCAGCCGCTGTGCTCGTGTTTGTTGCACTCTGCATCTCTTGAAGCTCCCCGACCAGATCTGAAATATCACAGTCTTCAGTTACATAACAGCACTGTCTAAATTATAGAGGATCCAGTCCGCAACTGTTGTAATAACCCACTCTTGTTTGAAGTATTTGTTTTCTAATAATATATACAGCTTATATGAAAAGGTGGATATTAAATTCTTCAGAATTAAAGGTAATAGTACTGATATTACCTTTTTCTGGAATGCGAAGGGCACATGGCAGAGAGATGGGAGTGATTGAATGTTGGTACACCAGGGCAGATAAACTTCCTGACAGAGACAGAAAGAGAAAAGAGGTAAGAAAGATTACAGTATAAGAAAGGATTAAAAGAAAGAAAACGGGGGACTTGGAAGGAAGTTTTACAGGTCAAAATCATCATCCAGTATATCATATATAACTAAATACGTGCAACATTTGGCAGCAGTTATGTCTACCACATAACTGACCGAAGTAGGACTCATTCTGACAGCCCTTGATCTTCACTCCCCGTGGCCCAGTCTCGATGAGGAAGTGTCTCACCAGCTGTTCCAGGGGATCCCCTGGGAGAGAGGAGAGGAGGGTGGGAAAGGGAGGGTGTGAAGATGAAAAATAACACAGATTGTCACTGCAGATCATTATAAAGCTGCAAGAACAGAAATACTAAAAATACAAATACAAGATTTTGATTACTATAGACTTCCCATAACCATAATTTCACTACCTGTTGTGATCAAGAGGACACCCCCTTTTTCTCTTTAATTTCACACATTATCAGAATGCATCAGAAACAAATAGAAATTGAGCATTTATCATCAGCTTTAGTTGTTTTACTGCAAAAAACAAAGGGTTGGTTACTGTTTGAAATGTTTTGGTACCTTTACCATTCATTTGACACTCACTTCAGAACTGTTTTATTCATTATCAGTGTTCAATGGGAAATTATGTTATGCAGTTTTTCACTTTGCAGTGTTCTCAACTAAAACAAATAGTTTCAAATGTTTATGGATTTATTTTTCTACCATATTGTAGTAGTATAAAACAGGCCTGCATGAACAAATGACTAAAAATGCAAAGTAACAGTAAATAAAAAAGTACACATTTGTTAGATCAGACTTACTTAATAGTTGTTTAAACTAAAAATCTGGTTTTGTTGGTTCCTGTGTTTTTGTGGACTTACTACTACCAATCCGCAGATGTGTTTAGTTTTAAAACAGCATTAGTCAGTAAACATTTTATCGAACATTTATGAAGCTCTTGCCAGAGGCACAGAAGACAGTATGCAACTGTTTTCACATGGTGAGGAGTACTCCCCGTGACCAGTAAACTACACTTAATGTGTAAAGATTTTTGATGGATACCTTTGCTGCCAGTGATGTTGGCATTAGGAGGAGGGGTGGCCACCTTGAGGGCCAGGCCATAGGCCCCCTGGAAGGAGTTACTGTCTCTGATGAGGAAAGTTCCTGGTTCCTTGTCCTTCAATACAGCTATGGCTATGGAAGAAGACACAATAGAGTAAGGAGATGCAATGACAATACATGGACATACATGGTGTCACTATAATTTATCACCTCACCCTCAGTTGTCAAAGAAGTTTGGTTTGATTGGTAATGACTAACATTGTATATCGCTCACCGTACTGCATTTAACCCTCACCTTGGTCTCTGGAGATGCCTGGTTTGTACCAATACTTGGAGCTGTCCTGGACAAACTTTGCATTGACCCTGATATCTGCCTCCTCCTTACTGCTGGACTGCGCAGACCCTCGTCTTTGCTCTCCCACAGAGGGGGAGAAACTAACGTGGTGCGTTGGGGAAGGAGCTGAGGAGACCCGGAGAAGAGAGTTGTGTCCATTCAGGGATCCTGGTGTTGATGAAAGGCGTTTCTTCTCTGGGAGCGGTGGCTGAAAGGCGGGGATAGTGACTGCAGTGTACCCGGTGTATGGGACATGGGGGACATTTAGTAATGGGTAGTAATAGGATGCTAAGGGGAAGGTTGGTGTATGATATCCGTCGGGCACAGGTGATGGCGGTTTGGTGTCAACCGAGCTGTCTCTGTCCGGAGTCAGTCTTTGTCCTGCTGCGTCTGTAGCCAGCGAAGAGCGTTGAGGGGGAGACTGAATGTCTGGGGAGTCAATGGGAGAATTTGGGGAAGTGGTGGAGGGGGTAGAACTGAGACTGGGAGAAGGATTCATGGATACAGCTTTGCTGCTGTTAGATGGGGTATTACCAGGAAGGGTCGAGCCATTGAGTTGCACTTGGACTGGGGTGATGATGATCGCGGCATGGGTTGAAGTTTGTAACTGATTAGTACCCTCTGCATTTCCTGTAACCTTGGCTTCTCCACTCATACCCTCAGAGCTCAAACTCTGAGAAGGCTCACTTGATTGTTCTGTGGAGCTCATGGATATGTTGGAAGATTGGGTTGGGGTTTCTGTCAGTACTGGTGTGGTAGTTTTGTTGCTATTTGTGTTGGATTCCAGAGGTGTAAAGCTTTCGTGGCTTTGAGAAGTGCTATCAGCGTTTACACTGAGGAAAAGGCAAAGTACAGAAAAAATTACAGTTATCACATTTGGATGACTGTAATTTTATTTCCAACATCAGTAGAGTAAAAAGCAAAAAGAAAGTTTCACCCACCTGTCTTCTGTGTGTGTGGGGCTGCTGCTACCAATAAGTGTGTAGTCATGATCAGAGTCAAGTCCAGGGGTGCTTGACTGGCCATTAGAGTCAGATTTACCCTCTGAACCCTGGGATATGTCATCCTCCACACCAACCTTGGCCTTTTCCACTGTGACAAGTGAAATAAAATAAGATGAGATGGTAGAAGGAAGGTAGAACAAATAATTCACATACAAGAGGCAACAAAGCACAGTATTTTCATTTGAAAAACTAATCCTGACTGTATCCATCCCGCTGGTCCGATCCTCATTTACCTTTGTGATGCTCAATATGCTGTTGTTCTCTGGCTACAGAGGGGGTTTCGGGCAGCCTGCCTCTTCCAGGAGAGGGGCTACTAGCAGGCAGAGGAGAGGCTGACCCAGAGTGGTACCCTGAGGCGTAACCCCGACTCTCGTGGCTTTCGGCTGGAGATGACTGATAAGGAGAGCAGGGGCAAGAGTGGCGGGGAGGTGGAGGGGTGTGGTACCCACTGCTGGCTCCATCCCGCATATCCATCAGAGACTGGGGACTGGGATAGCTTTGGTGAGGTACGAGGGCAAATCTAGGCTGCTCCGGGTTTGGACCCTGGTCCAAAGTGGAGTGGCAGATGCGAAATGCTGGCATGGCTGATTTGCACTGCCAGAACTCTGCCTCTCTTGCCACTTCCCATGGATTTTCACTTTCCCATAGAGGAGGCGCCTCTATTGTCTGTTGTATCCCTGCTCCTTGGGGCCAGTGTGGGTTTTCTGATTGGTTTGGGTGCAATGGGTGGAATGTTCTGACTGAGGCTGACTGGTGCTCTCGCCTGCTGGAGCACTCACGACAGGGACAACCAGAAGAAGGTGTTGGAGAGCCGAAGAACATTTCCCTGTAAGGGCTAGAGGGCAGTGATTGGTGGGAGAGATGAGAGGATGGGGCATGGCTAGAATAATGGAAGAGGTGACAATCGTCCCCACTGCAGAGTCTGTTTGAGGCTGGGAGGGTATGACTGTGTGGGTGTGGGTGTTCAGGAGAGGAATAAGGGAAACATGGCCTGTGGAGACAGGGCAAGGCTGGGGTTGGCGGTGGACGTTCCCATGGTAACTCTGGTAAAGGGTGGGAGCTATGGCGATGGCAGAGTTCCATACGAGTCAGATGAGGAGGAGGGGACACAGATTTGGATGGTAAGGCCGGCAGAGTTTGACTTTTTGGATGTTTTTTAATACTGTTGCAACGTCCAACACAGTGACCATTAGAGAGGCAGGGCTCTCTCTCCCTCTCCCATCCCACATCGCCACACTTTGTACCTGCTCGACCACAACATGAATGCTCTCGCCTCAACCCCCCTGCGCTTGACGGGTCTCCATCATCTAAAATCGCTGTCTCTCTATCCCTTTCTTTCCCTCGTGATTTCTGTCTTGTTTCATCTTCTCCTCCACTCCTCAGTGAACAGTCAGTGTTTTGTCTTTCAAGGTGAGCTGTAGAAGGATCATCCAAATGATCAGAGGGCACTGAAGAACGGCTGGAGTCAGGGGTGTAGGTGAGAGTCTGGGGCCGGCTGGGAGCTTGTGACTTCACTGTTGGGCTACTGGTAAGGCAACCGTTGGGTGATGCTGCTGAGGCAGTTGAGCCCGGTCCACGACGCTTCCTCACTTGGGCGTACAGACTGCCGTCCAGAGGGCCCCTCGTATGAGCGATATCTGGTAGAAATGAGAAGGGGAGTGTGATTTGATGTTTGGTCTTACCGCATACATATAAAGCATTGTTCTTTTTAGACTTTTTACACCTGTGTGTGTGGACATTTCTTACTTTCCATACTGTCTTGGTGGTGCAGGTTGAAGTTCTCATACGAATCCCATCTGACCACAGGGTCTGAAGTGTTGTAGTCCACTTTAATGGAGGCGTCATTCTTGCGGTATTCGCGACCTTGTAAAGCAGACATTTTGATATAAAGCATATGAAAATGTGAAAAGGAAGTGATTAGGTGCATGAAATTTGCCAAAGGATTCAGTGACAGCCAGACAGATGATAATATTCACCTTTCATTTTTTCTGGCCCGTTAGAGAAGATAAACTCGACTGTAGCATCAGGAGGGAACCTGTCATCTACAGAAAGATGAGCATAAAGACAATGTCTAAAATATCCAGAGAATAACTGCAGAGAGTGATAAAAGCATTCACACAAATGTGTGATCTGTGAAGTAGAAATAACAAGAATCACAAATACCAAAGACAGAAAATAGCTTAAGTAAACAGAGCATAACACTTCAAAGAAATGTATCATTTGAAATGAGCCTTCTTTTTTACTTTCACTCAAGACTGTGGGTAATATTATTTATACATTGTATGCGTCAGCATGTAGCACTTAGAGCATATTCATCTGTCATGAGACTGCTGCTTAGTGAGATATGTACAAGCATTTCTGTTTCATCTAAACTGACACTGTCATTTGCTATTTATCTCAAAACACACACAAGCACCATAATGGTCTGGAAAATAAGTGGGTCTTTATTAATTAATCATCATGTAAACTATTTCAAGGAAGCACAAGAAATAAACAGCAGGAGGTTTTCCATTTGTTCATTCATTATGTTAACCATATATTCAAAAAACATTTGTGTAGTATAGTAGTATAAGTAGTACAATAGTATAATCAGCCACATTGCAGTGATATAGTATGGCACTATGGTTTTAAAAACCTTCACTCTACTCCCTTCTGTAATGCCTTCATGACTGTCCAAAATTTAAAAATACTCCTACTTGGTCTCCATCCAGTTCCACACAAGCTATTGAGCTTCTGTTTTTATACCTGTGCAGGCTAGGTCGAGTTCAGTCTTGCCAAACCACAGCTGGGCTCCGTGAACGGTGCAGGTATGGAACTGGACCCTGAACATCACCTCTCTTTCTGCTGCTCGGCTCCGTCGGTGGTAGCACTTTACCTGAAGAAGAAGGAGAAGAAGTACAAATTCTGAGGCTCATTTCTCATTGAATTTCTAAAAATGTTGGTGTTAATAGACTTGGTGATTGCAAATGTGACACAATGGTAAATTTAATTTTTATTTGCTTGGTTATAGTTTGTTTTTTTTTTAATTTTATTGGATTATATGCCATCTGTACATGTCATTGCTGTGGCAACTGATTACACTGA
This sequence comes from Thunnus maccoyii, assembly GCF_910596095.1. Classification (NCBI taxonomy): domain Eukaryota; kingdom Metazoa; phylum Chordata; class Actinopteri; order Scombriformes; family Scombridae; genus Thunnus; species Thunnus maccoyii. The sequence goes on along the minus strand of NC_056535.1, from coordinate 12,746,876 downwards.
GATAAATAAAATACATACATGTCTTTCTAGGTTGCTAAGGGCTTTGAAGGTTTTGACCCCCTCAAAGATAAATGCCAGACAGTAAGAAAATGATTAAACATGCATTTTCTCAGAGTACAGAGGATTTGGAGCTTAAGTAGTTTAAAAAATTTTTTAAAAGCAAAGTTACAAAAGTTCATCAAAGTCAAAGTCTATTTCTTAAAGCAGTTTAGTGAGTGAGAACATGAGTCTTTGTCTACACAGTTTAGGAGTAACAATTGGTACATTTACAGTTATTGCAGTGATGTACTGATATGATTCAAACCAAAGTACGATTTCCAATTAGTGCTATTTCTCACCATAATGTCCCCCTTTAATAATAGTGCTGGCTCCATAGTCACACACAGCTTCCTTGCCCTGGAGGTCTGGGGATCGCTGTACACACACACACACACACACACACACACACACACACACACACACACACACACACACACACACAAACACTGAATAAAAACCGGGTACACCACCTTAAAACATACATAAAATCAGTCAAACATGTCTCAGTTAGGTAAAACAGTGGTAAACAACATTAACTTTAACATAAGCACAGACCAGCCTACGCCTAAACACAGACAGTGGCCTGCATAGACAGTATCTGTCAGAGGGACAGGGGAAGGAAAGAGGAAAGGGTTCTTCCCGTAGGAGGTAAGTAGAGAACATAGTGGCACAACTGGATAACTGACCAGGTACTTACTAGACGCCTGAGGTGTAAACCAGCTGTAGAGACTGGTAGATCTTCAGGAATGGATAGAAACCTGCAGATGCAAAGAAAAGTTGAGGAGAAAACAATAAAAAAGTAGAGGAGCATTTGCAGACAAAGGCTTCATTGTTTTTTTTCTTTGACATTGTAAAACACTTTTGTTCAGTATTCATAGGCAAGAATTACCATAAAAAATACTACAACATTATGTAAAACTGACCTCCTCCTGCCTGGAAGTTTGGTAATGAGGGGATGAGGATCTGGTGGAGGAACAAAGGACTGCTGTTCATTTTGATGGTACCTGACAGCAGACCACCAAAGTAGTAGATGTACCTAAAGAAGAGAGGTGAGGAAATGAGCTGAAAGCAACTGAGGTGACCACAGCAGCATTACAAGGAGTGATATATGGTAGAGGAGCAAACACAGATATATGAGTGTGTCAGACCTGTTCTGCGAGGGCTGTAGGGAAGAGGAGACTTTGTCTTCACAGAACTTCCTCATGGCTAGTGTGGTGAGAGCCTGGTCCGCTCTGTGGACACACAACCAGAAGTATATTAACAAATGGTTTAGTATAGATTTCTGTGCTTAAAAATATATATATAGAAGTTAGAGTGTGTATTTTGGATGGTGTGGAGTGTATGTCTAGCCTAACAGGCTGTTGTTGGTGACTTTGTCCACCAATTCAATCTATTCTACAAGTACTGCTTTACGGGCATTTTAGACATTTTCCCTGGCAAACAACAAGTTGTGAATGCACAAAGGACAGTGATCACATTCACCAAATTATCACTGGTAGGGTTCAAGGATGATTTTGAAACATGAAACAAAATATATCAGTAAAAAAAAAAGAAATTGAAGACACACATAGATGATTTAAATAGGAGTATTGTTGATTTGATTTTAACACAAGAAAGATGTGTCACCCTGGTGATGCATTTTGGCAATTTCTGAGGTAGAGATCCAGTTCTTCTTGGCTAAAATTAATCCTTAAAGACAGTTGAATGTGAGAGACATGTTAGTATAGTGAAGGCCCTGTTATTCTAATAATAAATGAAAGATTACCCTGCTGATATCTTGCTGTAGTGCATGTAGGCTGCCACGATGACCCCTGTCTTCCCTTTGTTTCCCTGTCAGAACATAGATCAAAGCGGCAATGAAACAATTTTTTGCACAGTTAAACATTTTTCACAGCAAAGCTAGCAGATGTGCATTCATGTTACACTGACCTTGCAGTGGAGGACCACTACATTATTGGGGTCAGAGGTCAGCCAGGTCTCCATGGCCTTACATACAGCACAGATCCTATCCAGAGGTGGGGCATGAAGATCAGGCCAGCCATAGTCCTGCACCTGAACCACAGAGTAGGAGAAATGTCTAAAATTCTGGTGGTTTTCAACTAAAAAAACCTTTCCAGTAACCTTGAAAATACATAGTTTATGTGTCTCAGTAGTGTTATCTTTTAAGATGTAAATACTACCTTTGGGTTCAGTCTGGTGATGTCATGTCTCTTCTCTGATAAATTCAGGAGCTGGAAAAGGCAGAGATGCATAACAAGATATCACAAATCTTACATTTTTCTCATCTGCCTCAAAGTGAGCAAAAATATTGCAAAACACAAAATTAAAGGAAACCGTGGAAGGGAGGCAGTTTAATAGTCCCCATAAATCACATTTAAGGACTAAAGCAACAACCTTTTTGGATAGTTAGAAGAATATGCAAATAAATCCTCTTTATTTTGTTTTTAATAAAACTTTTAACAGCAGCCATTACCTTTGCCTGACTTTCACATTTCTCACTCAGTCTTTTAGGAGACAAATTCAACAGTTTACCGTATATCAGTTATGTTTTAAGCTTTTTTGACTGACCAGGAACTTGTCTTGGTGCTTGGATTTAAGCATGGAGGCCACTTCCTGTAGGTTTCGGCGGTACCGCTGTTCCTCCAGGTCTGGCAGAAAGAAGACAGAGATGATCCTCTCCGTGATGTAGGTGAGGTCAAAATCGTAGTGGCGCTCCATCACACGCTCCATCACTTGTTCCACACTTTTACTCCTGAACATTGGAAGAATTCATCATATTAGTCCAGCCAAAAACAGCCATTAGGCAATTGAGGTAGCCAAAGTTTAAGTCCTTCATGTTTATTTTATATATGATAACATATTAAATATCATTTTCTTTATTCTTGATGTCATTCAGGCTTTGTGGTACCTTGGTATGGAGCCTCTTTTCTTCTGTGATGTTGATTTAATGGAGTCCTGCTGAGAAACAAACATAAAATAGTAACTGTATTGCAGTTTTTGCATTACATAATATAAAACTACTCTCTAACAAATACATGTACAAACTTACCTGGTCCGTTGTTGAGATACAGGTGGGAGACACCTGAAAGAGAGAGTCAGCAAAGGGTCAGTCTATGCAGCAGTCACATATGCACACATATACAGACACACAAGCACACTGGGAATGAAGCAGCGCATGCCAAGTCATGTGTCTGGTTTAACGCTCTTGGTCCTGCTCCAGTGGCACAGATGAAGGGATGGAAGGATGGAGGGATGAGGAGGAAGCTGAAGAGCTGATGGAGAGGATAGAAAGATTCATTCTCACTCTCCCTCAGTCAGCTGCAGCAGCTGGTTTGAAGAAGAGGCTGTCAGCACAGATTTAGCCGTTCCACATGATGGGTTAGTGACGCAAGATGTCAGACACGCACACACATGCATGCACACACACACACACACACACACACACACACACACACACACACACACACACACACACACACACACACACACACACACAGATATATACACATACAGACAAACCTTGACATGCAACAGCAGGCATGCATGTCTAAAGAAAAGTAAAAATCTATACATGTGACGCAAATGTTTTGACTTTGAACTTCTCTTCCTTGTTATGTACTGACCGGTGTTCATTGTACTGAGCAGGCAGTTGAATAAGCAGATGTGTTCAGTATAATAAGAGGTACTCAATAAAAATGATTGATTGAGCTTTTTGCCTCATAAATATGGAGAGGAGAGACATGGATAAAGTTTACTGTAGGAAAACTCTACATGTGGTATGCAGTCCTTGTATTGTGCTAATGAGCCAACATTAAACTTGCCAAAACCACAAACACACGTATACAGAGAGAGAGAGAGAGAGAGAGAGAGAGAGAGAGAGAGAGAGAGAGAGAGAGAGAGAGAGGGAAGGCTGGGGTCATTCAAACAGGCTACAAGCACTAATATTCAAATAGACTTGAGACATGAATACAAGCTAGTATGTTGTCCTGAGGAAAGGACATGTGCTGTTTTCCGATTAATGAGATGATCTCATCAGATAAAAATCTTTTAAAAAATGGAAATCTCATAATGTTATCACAACAACAAGGAGAAAAATAAACAATAATACACATTACATCACATTAATAGCGCCTCCAGTGCTTAAAATATGAAATGAGCTAAGGAAAGGAAGGAAACTCCGACTGTAAACCTTGGCAAGTGACAGTGTGTCAACTTTTGACCTTTGAACTGTGCCATCAGAGTGATTGACAGCTGAGCTGCCCTATGTGGCTGAGGGCTGGCCAGTGATGACAGGTGTCAAGCAACAGGTTAACAAGTCAAATGCCTGGTAATCACAATGATCTACAACTGAAACAACCTCTGGAAAACAACAGCGACCGCACTGTAATACACTCATTGGGAGTTTTTTTTATAGAAAGAACAAGCCAAGGCATTGTCAATACTCCGGGGATATTTTCATGACCAAATTTTTTTATTTCAACTCATTTTTAATTGATTTTATACCTTCCAGAGAGCTATTGGTTTTAAGGAGTACAGTAGTTTGTAGACTGTCCATGCTCTAACTAACCCAAGGTTTATTACAGTTAATTACCTATCTCTAGCAAGTTCCACTCTCAGTGTCAGAGGAAACAAATTGTATTGGGTATTTGATTTCCACAGGCTGGCCCTGATAGCCGAGGTTGAAGAAGTTCATGCTGAAGTTCATGAAGTTCATGATCATGTCGTGATGTATTCAATACTGACTTGACATTGTGTTGACGAAGTGGAAGAATTTGTAATGCAGCTGCTGCATCGTGACCCTCAAGCAGCTTCTTTGAAAGAGACGATATAGATACGGGATGTTGATTATGACTTATAACTTACTGTACTGAGTGACTGTAAAAAATGGCCCAACTGTACTGTATTCCCATCAGCTGACACCAATGTCTCACTGAATTATTATCCAGAGAAAAAGAAAAGCAATTTATTATTTCTCTTCAGTTCATTTCACTTCATTGTAGCACTGTGGATTTCCAAGGTGAGAACACTGCGACTTGGAGAATTACATATAGTTCCTGGTAAAAATGAGTTGGTCAAAAAGATTTGTCATCAGTCCAAAAGGTGGATTTTTATTACATTGCATAAAACGAAATGATAGCTTTCTTACTGTTTTTCATAGCACAAAATGGAGATGGCAAAGGATAATACAGACGAGGCATAGAGAAAGACTGACAGAATGTTTAGGAGAGTGTGACGGGGGAAAAGGGGGGGAACAACAGGCATGTGATCCAGGGAGGAATGAGTAAAAGGAGGAGTGAAGTGGAAAAGGGAGGAGAGAAAGGCATGCTGTAATTGGTTACAGCATGGCAGAGGAAAGTCAACAAAATATGCTACTGTTGAACTGAAAGATGATGTCATTACATGATTATTGTCAGGCAGCCAACATACAGTACTGAGATTCCTCATTTGTTATTTGTTAATATCTGATTTCCCGGATCTTGAGTGAGCTCTGGACTGTAATAGTCACATCTCTGTGGCTTCTTTGCCTGAGTCGATCAGTTTTTTTCACATTCCACCCTGGCTCCTGAATAATCTGAACTCTCGAGTGTGTATAGTGTGCAAGGACAGATCACAAACATGTTGTAAAACCTACAGTAGGAAATGAAAGGACAGGGAGATTCAGCCATAGGGGGAGAACTCTTCTCTTAATAGGTTTAATAATGGTAGTTAAGTGGATAAAGTGGTCGGCTCAGGAAGGAACAGTAGGAGACAACAACATACTCGTGTGTACCAATGTAAACATATACAAACACACACACACACACACACACACACACACACACACACACACACACACACACACACACACACAAAAGAAGACCAGAGTTGAACCTAGAGGCAGAGAGCGCTGACATGCAGCATAAAGGCAGAGGAGGAAGACACTAGAGTCAACAGGAAGCAATTTGCAACCGGATGCCAGCGCTGGTCAATCTAGGTTCACGCGTACACACACACATAGAAACACACACAAACATGTAGAGTGTGTACACGTGTCTTTGGTACCCTCGCCAGCCGCAGGGTCTTCATTAATGCATGTGGACTGTATGCTGGAGCCACTGGGAACTGAGCCATCTGGTTCAGTTTGTCTTGTTCATCAGCCAGCTTTTACTGAGGTGCCAGTGACAGCACTCGATCCCGCCCTCAGGGACTGACTGTCTGACTGTCAGTGGACCAGATGCCTTGTCTGCACAGTGGTTCAGTTTGCCTTGTTCATCAAGTAACATCCACTTTTCAATTATCAAGCAAAAATGGCAAACATTTCCTTGTTACAGCTTCTCAAATGTGAGGATTTGCTGCTTTTCTCTCTTATCTTTGGCTTTTGGACTGTTTGGACTGACAAAACAAACAATTGAACTTCTTCACATTCTTGAGAAGATCAATACCACTCTCTTATTTAGGATAAGTATGAAGCTACTGCCAGCGACCAGTTAGCTTAGCTTAGCATAAAGAGTGGGAACAGGGGAAACAGCTAGCCTGGATAGGCACCTCTAAAGCTCACTAACATGTTTAATCAACATTTCATAATCAATCATTTGTTTAATCCGTACAAATGCCAACGTCTAAAATGACAGGTATTGGCATGATGGGGAGTTATATGTGGGACTATTTCTTGCCTGGTGGGCACAGTGTCTTCCTGGAGTCTTAATGGTTGCTTGGCATCCTAATGGTGATATCATTTTTACAGTTCTGGTTTTGTACAGACTAAACAAACATGATATGACGTTAATTAGTGAGCTTCAGAGGTGCTGGTAAGCAGATTTTGCCACCTTTGGACAGAGCCAGACTAGCTGTTTCCCCCTTTTCCAAGTCTTTATGCTAAACTAAGCTAACTGGCTACTGGCTCCAGTATCAATCCTCTCATTTATCTCTCTGCAAGAAAGTAAATACATGTATTTCCCAAAAGATCAAACTATTCCGTGAAGACATCACCTTGGGCTATGGAAAATTGTGGTAGGAATTTGTCACTTTCTTCTGGCATTTTAAGTCTAAACCTTTAGTGTAACAGCGGATCTTCCTTAAGAGTTTCCTGGCAGATAATCCCTCCACAACAAAGTGACTTTGGCACAGATCGTAACGTTTTCACTGCCACATCTTAAATCATCACTCCTACTTCAGGGAGAGGAAATCCAACACAGAGATGTGCCGGAGCAGCTGAGTCAGTTATGGGGAAGCGGGAGATAAATGTGAGTGTTTGAGACACAGGCGTCCGTATGCCATCCAGGAGGAGCGACTTTCATTCTGACAGTCGACTCAGAGCTGACATCACACTCTGGAGAGGGAGAAGTGAGTAAGCCTTCCCATTTGAAACTGGAAAAGCAAAAATAACCGTGGCTTATTCCAAATTCCATACTCTCACAAAAAGACACTAATGCCCAAAGTCCACTGAAAGCTAAAATAAAATCTCAGGCTTTTTATTTTTTTGCACAGAGTTTTAACATTTCATTCAGGGCACCAGATTCCTCATCTCCCCATTTCCTACCCCCTGCAGTCTGTCACTCCCCTCTGCTTCACCTTCTCCTACTACCTCTGTTTCTCTTTCCCTCCACTCCCAAAGGATTCAGCGCCTCGGGACAGGATGACCACAATCATCTTTGCTGTGAGATAGAAATATGTCCTCCTCCGAATAAACAACATCAGATGACAAAGGACACTTTGATAAACATCACACATAGCTGTGGCAAATCACTAACTGGCTCGGGGAAGAAGGGAAGCATGGACAAAGGCTCAAAGCATAACACAAACTGTCTGGGGAGTAGAGAGATAGACAGAGCTCAGAGGAAAAAAGACATCAGGAAGACGGGAAGAGGAGAGGCAGACAGAAGGCGAGAGCGAGCCCTGGATGGGAGAGACATGTCAACAGCTGAACATGCCTCCTGACCACTGACATAGAGCAGAGAGATTTCACAGAGCTATTTTGATAGAGCTCCTTATTTTAGACCATACATCCCTCAGAACACTTAAAGGCTCATTTCATCTATTTGTCTATCCATCATCTCTCAAATCCACTTGCTTTTCTTGCAGCAGCAGCAGCACCAGCACCAGCAGTGACATTTTCAAGAGATCTAGCAGTTGAAGTCTTGAATGCAACATGGTTGCAGTCAGCAAGCACACACCTGGATGGACTTTGGCGGTTGCATTTTTCTGACAACATATAAGACTCAATATGTAAGTGACAGCAATATCACATCAATGTATCATATCCTAATATCTATCTCCATCAAAAAACATAGCTATCAACAAAAGAAATATTTAAAGTCACACCCTGTAATCTCACATTGTTGACCTTGCCAAATAATTGAAACAATATAATTCCTGGAATATTAAACAAGGCTTGCTGTGCACCTATCACTTGGCTTAATCTCTCAGGAAATGAAAAGTAGTGGGTAAATATAAACAGTATGTGCATGCATCCGTGTGTGCGTTTGTTTGGTGTCCCTGTGTCACTTCATTATTGATAAGGAAAGGAAAGCAGTTAAATTAACCATGATAATTATTAGTACACAAAGCATCATGCCACCGATGGCTATAAATAGCTACAGCACTGGGACGGTAATAAGTAACTACCTTAATCAAGTCACACAGATGTTCATCTGAGAGGATTTTCTATCCACAAAATCAATTTCCATCCCACTGAGTTTTCTATCTCTATAGACTTAGCTTGTTTCTACCTTCCCATTGATCTGCAGTGACACGTAGAGCTACCACAGGACAGCATGTCCACCCAGTCACCTGTGGTGAGATCCGGACAACAACAAAGCTTGAAAACATGACGCATGCTGCCATGTTCCTCAAGACACCAGAGGCCACAGACACTCACAACATGCAAACAGCATAAAACAGTTTTGAAACTTTGCAGAGTCCCAGCTTTATTGGCACTAATTAGCACAAATGGACAACACTATTAAGTGCAGCACTTGCCTATTACACAAAGACATAGTCCTTATAGCATCCTAATAACTATATCAATTCGTAATCAGCATGACACATTAGCAGAACAGCTGCTGTGTATGAGCAGACACTGTAACCATCTGTATTTCACTACGCAACATTACGATCCATTAGATGATGTTAGGACAGCTGATTGAGTCTGGAGTACAGCCATTTGTCTCTGTCAGGTGCCCTTTGGTTATAGATGATTGTCTGTACACAAAATACATAGATAACACATGTATATACAGTGCTGAAACAGATAGATACAGTTGATAGATACTGTGGGAAATAGCCTTTTCACAGCATCATACACAAGTTATAGAGAGTAGATAGTATAAATCTTGATACAATTAAGCAAGTACATACAGATACAGATGCACTCTAGTGTAAGCAGACACTCACAGATGCACACAGATACACAGTGAGAGAAGCAGATAGACAGGAACCGACACATAGCCACAAACACATCTAATCTATGACAAAACATGCTTGCGCAGCTTGGTTGCAAGTTTTTACAAAATTCAGATATAAAGAATAGAGTTGTGGGCACAGTTTCCACTCTATAATCTGCAAACCTGCACATAGTGACAACTATCTCATTAAAAAGTAAATCTTATGAATTCACTGTCTAGTATTAAAAATTAAAATCTGTGTATGTTTTTTAGGTCACAGCAGGAGTCTCCTCTTCATTTTCTGCACTTGCCTTAATCACAGTAAATTAAATCCTCTTTCTGGGCAAAGCAAGCGCACTCTGGCTACAGATTTAATGGAATAATGCACAATCACATGCTGCATTATCAGAGTAAACACTGTGAAGAGGCTTTAAGGTTGTTAGATTGCTACTGAATAAAAAAGAAAAATACACAAAGTATATGAAAAGTCCAAACTAAAGTGCTGAGAATATACAAGTAAACTAAACCCAAAGCTTTACTTAGTAAATACAGCGCAGAGTGTGTTTTTTTTTTTTTTACCTCTCAACAAGCAGCTTCAGTCTTTCCCTCTGCCTCTGAGCAGTCCAGTCTGTAGAGTGGGATACACTACCTCCCTCTCTCTCTCTCTCTCTCTCTCTCTCTCTCGCACACACACACAAACTCTCTGCTCACTCTCTCTCTCACCAACTCACTTTACCCCCCTCCCTCTCTCACCATAACACACACATACACACTCCCACTGTGCCAGCACCATTTGCAACATAGCTTTTCCATCCCGCTCTACCCGTGTCGTAAGCACAGAGACAGTAAAGCACGTCAACTGTACAAGTACTTTCCAATAGCACGTGCGCTCACTAACACAAACATCAATACACCAAAGGCAGACACCGGGCAGCCTGCAAAGTCACAGAGTGCCGATGTCTAGTGACCTCTCTGATAGCCTCCAGGCTGAGAGAGAGAGAGAGATGACAAGAGGCAGACTGAAAGCTGCAGCAGCACAAAGAGGAATACAGTTGATTAGAAAGACGGGAGAGAAACAGGAAACGCACAAGGGATAATGGTGACAGTTATGGAGATGGACCAAGGATAGCATGACACAATAATGAAAGGATTAAAGACTTGAAAAGGAGGAAAAAAATCTAAATAGAATAGAAATAGAATGCAATAGAAGGTGGGAGATGCTTTAACTGCAACTATAATGCATAAAGGTAAAAAAAAAAGATGATGAAAGTGAGCCGCAACAGATGAAACAAGTTAAAAAAGAAAGGAAGCAATATGTTGACATGTGAGAAGCACATAGAAACCGCAGTGTGACCTTAAGCAGGCAGCAATTTGCAGCCTTGACCCAGTGTTCCCCTTTATTTATGAATACCCCCAAATGGGACTGATAACACACACTCACACACACACGGTCTGCCTCCCCAGCTGCCTCTCACTTATTTGTGTCCCCCACACCGATCACTCACTGCCAGGCATCTACGGCACTCTTGTTATTTTCTATATTTACCCACTCTGACTTCTCCTATCCAGATTGATCAATGTCCTGTGTGACAATGTCCAGTCTCGTCCAGAGCGCCTGCCTCTCCTGCAGCCACTGGAGTTGTTTTTGGCTATCGCCGTGGTGACCAGGGGACGAGTATGACAAAAATAATAATCCTCTTTTAATACATGCTGCTAAGGCACAACAGCTGGTTGTGCCCAGTCAGTCGCACACCATTACAGTGCGTGTGCGTTTGTGTGTGTGGAGCAGCAGGAGGAGGGGTCAGGAAGGCAAACTTTCTCCCCCTGTCATAAATCCTGCAGGATTTGAGTTGACCTGAAGAGCTGAGTAAAGGTGATGGGTCCCTCCGCGTGGCAGTCAGAGTGCAAATGTGCTGTTTTTGTGTTTGTGCTGTTAGACAGTGAGGCACTACAGCACAGTTACAGCAAGGTCATGAGCTCACTCAGTGGTGTTTGATACTGAGCTGCTGTGAGTGGAGGTCACATGAGAGCAGAGGCGGCTTCTGCCAATGCTTTGACATAAGCTGTGGACAGAGAGAGGAGAGAGAGGGCCTCTCTCTTACACAGTGCACAAATGCCCTTTTAAAATGAAACAGCCCACTCCTGGTCCCAAAACAACAAAGACCAGACACCTTACTCAAAACTCAGTCTTCTGCTGATCTATCAAGGCAACTCTATGAGGGAGAAAGAGGTATTTCTGCCTTTTCTATGATGGATGTCAGCATGTATGATTGTTAGACGACAGCGCAAAATAGTGACAAGAACCTCTCTCTCTTTGATTTTGAGGGACTGACAACAAAATCTGTCATTTACCACTGATGTAATGCATGAAAAATGTTCTGCGTTCCTGAGCTCCTTTGTAGCTGCGCTGGAAATATCTCAATATGTCACATCATTTTTTTTTTCCCAGTCATTGAAGTGTTTTTGTATCTTACATTTCCATCTGAGTCAAAAAAGCTTATAATTACTGTGCATTATTACTTGTATATTGTGATATATTGTGGCAACATGAAAATATGATTCAGTTCACATGGCTCATATATTGTGTGTGAATAGTATGGAGTGTCAGAGGTCAAAGCCATACTGCCCTGACAATACTGCTGCACATACATAATGATCATTTCACAGGAAAGTGATATAAAAGATGCTATGGGCAGGATAAAAAAAAACAAACAAACAAGACTTGAGTTACATTTCCTAAAACAAGTGGAAATCTTTCCAGTGGGGAAGATAATTGCAGTTGCGCCAATACAATCTGGCTCATTTTAAAAATTTTCTAGAGACAACTGTCAAGCTGAGTTTAATGAAACACAGCATGCCACTTCATTGTCTTTCTCTTGTTTCCAGGAACATAACTTGTTAACACTGACAATTATTTGCCATGTTTAAGCCTGCACATACATAAATATACATTATCCTCATTAGTAGTTGTTAGTCTTTCTCAGGTCTGTCACTGTGAGGAAATTCACTGGACTTAAATGCTTCTATCAGTCAAAACAGTGAGCGAAAGAGTTTCCTTTCAGATTACCCACAAAAAGAAAATTGGACGCTCGTTGAATATTCAACAAAAAACATCTTTCATCTTTCATCTTTCATCCATGCGTGAATCTTCATGTCCTGGCTGCACCAAGACATGAAGATTCACGCATGGAGCCCTGAATGCACTAAGCACACTGGCTATGTGTGTGCTTTTGTTCATGTATGTGTATTAGAAAGCATATTTCTTGCAAGCAAGGAACTTCCAGTTATCCTGAGCCAGTTCAAAAGCCACTGTACTTGACTTCCTTATTGCCAAATACACAGAGCTGCTGATCTGACCTGACAGACAGACAGGTACATAAACAGACATCTCTCTGTAAGGTGTCATCTCCTTAAGCTGTCCTCCCTCTTCAGCTCCCCCCTCCTCAGACCCCAACTGCACATACAGACCACCAAGACAGCTTAAAGCTCACTACTGCCCCCTACTGATTTGTCTCAGAGCCTCCTCACACACAATACTAATGAGCATTGGATTATTGTGTAAAATATATTATTCTTTTATAGGCACAAATGCTTCAAATAAAGCTGTATCAAACAGTCACTTCAAACTACAATTGAGACTTCATGGATGCTTGAGGACTCTCAAGGGCTCCTGCTATGCAACGTTACCACATGACTGAATTACTCATAGCAACCTGGCTGGCTACAGTTCGAGGGGGAGGCCTTCCTTAACCAGACATCTAGGTCAGTGCACATGGCTCGCTTCACTTAAGACTCACATCGTATTAACATCGCTACCCAAGAACCTCTGACACTGGAGCACAATTTGCTCAGGACAGTGGGAAGGTAAAATGTGTAATCTGTGATGAATTTGGGAAGGAAACATACAGCTTACCTTGGCTTCACATGTTTTGTGAACTGCAGTCTTGCACTCTGCAAACAGTTGGGAGAACACAGAGGTGAGGAGCATGTTTTAAATCTGACAATCAGCTTTGAAATGACAAGGAGAGAGGACTGTCAGGTCTAGGTGTGTATCCACGCTGGTCAGTTGTGTCTCTGGATCTGCTTTCCTGATCTGACTTAGATGTGGACTCACCCTTGCAGAAAGCCCCAGGGTCGTCGATGTTCTGCTTGCATACATCGCACAAGCGTCTCTTCTTGAAGCTCCTCTCTGTGAAGGCGTGGCTTCCTGCTTTGGCAAGCTGCAAACACATAGAGGAGTCAAATCTGATCATTCTTACAACAAATGAATAGAATTGATGAATTCTACAGCTTGAAGAAGATCCAGAGAAGGGACAAATTGAAACCCTTGAACATAATTCACATGTATTTTGTCATAATTTTATACTTTATAATAGGTGTGTGCCATGTTAAGCAGTTTCCTCTATTTTTCCCAAGGCATTTGATCCCAGTATTGTTCCATCTGAAGCACTGGACATCCACTGTTCCCCTGTGTGGCTGCTGTCAGTACAGATGTGCACTGACTCAGCGACACACCAGCATGAGCGCTGATGCCCTACCTGCTGTAAATTCAGCCTCCTCCACTAAAAACACCTGTCATGTCATGCTGTGTTTTAAGGCATCCTGTTGTCTTTTAACTTGTCCTGATTCTGTCTCAGTCTGAGGGGCAGCCACTGTAAGATGATGATTGTGTGTTTTTGTTGCATGATTTTATTGTTTTAGTGGTGGCTTTTGTGATACTGATGGCTTTCTTTGGGTCCTTACAGTATGTGTCTGTGTAGCTCATACCCATGCTGCTTCATTGTCCCTGTCAACACTACTGTTTTTATTGATTTGTCTGTTGAATTCTGTGATCAATTTGCTCTCTTGTCTCGTCACTTGTCTTATTTTTCTCCCAATCAATAGGCCTTTTGCCTTGCCTCAGTCCAATGCAATAAATGTAAGAAACCAACATTTTATCTTATTGACAGATCTTTTGTAATATGTCCACATAGAAACTGAACACCCAAGCAAACCAAATCAAATCTAAACCAGGTTTCTAACCAAACCCAAGGTAAATAATGTGACTATATAATATTTAGCATTTCCTCACTTTTTGGTCTCACTCTAGTCTCTCTTCAAGTCTGGCTGAGGTAGCTTGGATCTCTCAGCCCTGATGACAAGCTTACTATAAATTTCCTTTCAACACTGGAAGGTTGTACCACACCGAGCCATCATGGCAGCTGTGTAAACATGAGACATGAGCTTCTGTGGACAACGACAAAAAAAAAAGAAAAAAAAAAGACAAAGGTAAATCTGACACAGACAGACTCACCCTAACTCCAAAATCTGCTGGTACTATATGAACAAGATGATACTTGATAGCAGTATAAATTTAAATGATGGAGAAAATATGAAAATAAAGCTTTAACCCTGGAGAAAACTCTGCAACATACATGTTTTACACATAAACACACTCCCATTGAGAATATTCATCCCAAAAGGGAATAAACGTACTGCCCTGAGTCATAATCCATGGATTTCTTTTTATAAACCAATACTCAACTGTCCCAGTGAAAAGTAGGTAGGACAATGTTTATAGAAAGCTAGGACAACGCCCTTCTGACAGCATGTGAAGCACATTAAACCATTAAATCTCTCCTTGAGCAGAGAAGGAGGTGGTGCCTGGAAACAGGAGGGAGATAGTGTTTGGTGGATATGGATATGTGTGTGTATGTGGCAATGGGAGAGGTGGAGGGCCACAGACACCATACCTGCACACACTGATGTTTCTTCTCCTGTTGAATGGCTCAATGCATTTCTCTGGTTTTAAAAAAACATTTCTCAACTCAGGGACACTTTTTTTTTTTTTGCTTTTTCCGATGCCTGGGTTTTCCAAACAGGAGGGGTATTGAATTTAACCCTGGAAGGTGAAAGTGCATGCTCGCAGGTTTGGACACACTCTGGCAAACACTTATTGACTATCCAACACTACAGAGTCTCACTTCTCCTCCCACCATCTTGAATTGTGAGTGAAAGCCAACTCACTCACTTAACCGCACTGCATTATAAAACATCCATGTCTCTCAGACGGAAAGTACGCAGTCTAAATCCTTTATGAATAGAAATGTATAATTAATGTATTATGCACCCTCACCTTGAGCTTTGTCTGGTTATATAATGTGAACACAGATGCAGCAGATGGGCTCAAACTACATTTCACAACCCTCAATGATATAACTCCACAGACTTTGTTGCTTGCTTCATTAAAAACTGTTAATAATTGTGGTAAATTAACACTGAATCCCCACTAAATTCAAGTGTTGTTTAATCCACTTGCAGGTGATATTGGAAATTTTATGAAGCAGTAACATTTAAGTCAACAATTAAAGCACCTCATTAGTACTAACCACAACTTCATTAAAGTCAGCAAAGAATAGTTTGACATTTTAGGAAATATATTTAGTTTTAGATGAGAAGACTGATACACTCTCATGTGTGTGCGCTAAATATGATGCTGCAGCTAGCAGTTGGTTAGCTTACATAGACTGTAAACAGTTGGCCTGGCTCTGCGCAAAAGAAAATCTGTTTTTTGTACTGAATAAAAATATATTGCTGAATAAAAAACAATATATAACATGTCAATTAGTGAGCTTTAGGTGTTGGTAGGTGGATTTTGTGACCTTTGGACAGAGCCAGGCTAGCTGTTTCCTCCTGTTTCCAGTCTTTATGCTAAACTAAGCTAACAGCTACTGGCTATCATATTCAGGGTTGCCAGGTCTGTGTGACAAAACCAGCACAATAGCCAATCAAAACCAGTCCAAAAGCCAGCGCAATACCAGAACTCAAAATATGCCTCAGTCAAACCATATAAACTGCTTTTGAAGTCCAACAGCATTGCTATCATTGACAAATGTATTGTAATATCTACAAAGTAACACCATAAATGTCTAGTGTGCCAGCATTAAAAGCAGTTTTCCAGAGGTGGGATCAAGAGTTGGGCATCCGGTGGTGGAGAGCATTATAGTACATTGTGTGTGTGTGTGCGTGTGCGTGATCTGGAGTCAGTTTGGTAGTATTTGGGTATAAATAAATTATTTCATTTAAAACATATTTTTATTTATAGATATTATTCATGTAATTTGCATGCAAAATAGGTCTATCCAACCAGCGGAAAAAAAAAAAAAATCAACCTGAGGCAACACTTCAAAAGTAGCCTAATTTGGCAGGAAAACTGCAGACCTGGCAACCCTGATCATATTTACCACACAGACATGAGTGCTACCTAAGCACATAACTAAATGCAGCTGATGGGCTCAAACTAAACTTCACATCCCTCAGCAAAATAATTCCACAAAATTTGTTACTTACTTCATTAAAAACTGTTCTCTTCTGTGCTCTTCTTTCTAAAATAAACATTGAATTAATTCAATTCAATTCAATTCAAGTGCTTTTTAATCCACTTACATGTGATACTGAGAGGTTTATGTTTAGGTGTTTAAGTGGCAACAATTAAATCAACAATTCAAGCACCTCATCAGTTATACATTCTAACAATAACTAGACAGTCAACACAGAATAGTTTAAAGGAATAATGTGACATTTTTGGAAACATGCTTAATCACTTTTTTGCTTTTAATTTTAGATAAGAAGACTATGTACACTCATGTGTATATGCTAAATATGGAGCTACAGCTGGCAGCCTGTTAGCTTAGATTATCATAAAGTCTGGAAACAGGGGGAAACAGTTGGCCTAGCTCTATGTTAAAAAAAAAAATTAATAATAAAAGATATTAACATGTTAATTAGTGTGATTGTTGTGCTTTTTGTCACCTTTGGACAGAGCCAGGCTAGCTGTTTTGTCTTTTTGCTATGCTAACAAGCTGCTCTCTGCAAGTTAGTCTGTGTTTCTAAAAGGGTTTGATGATGTTAGCCACTGTTGCAAATGTGATAATAGATGATTATTTGATAAACAATATCATAAACCGTAAAGTGTGATTCTGCAGTCATGAAAACTGCACCATGTTTTGTTTTGTAGGGTGGGTAGGGTGTGGTCCACCAAATAAAGGCCTTCAGTTATATAATAAATTCATTCATGCAGTCAACAACTATAATGTCATTCTTTTGTCATATCTTTGGTCACTGACCTGGACTGATTAGATGCTCACATGTCATGGATGGGACACGTTACCATTATGCTGTATGTATGTATCGATCCTATTATCAAAGCAGCAGAGTAAAAAGTCATTTGACTATTGACATACCTCTGCTGTTATGATGAACGGCTGCTACTATAAACTGTGGTATCCACTCAACGTGTCAAATCTGGGTCTGTGTGTGTGTAGTATACTTGTGTGGGAGGGATGGGGAGATTTAGGCAGAGTTAGACTCATGGACCTGACCAAAGAGGGGATATGTCTGGAGAGGAGGATCATCCTCCCCTCCAGCCATTCACATCTTAAATGTTATTACATAACTCGTGAATTTTGGAGGTTGAATCGATTGGACTTACGCAATGGCTCACTGAGCTGTAACCATGTGTCACCTCATAAATCTGACCTGCTGCAGGATGAAAAGTAGACTGGCCGGTGACCACAATGGATGGAGGAGTTTGACTACTCCCACAGTGAAGAAAAGCCACAACTTTTATTAGAATCGTGCATTCACATTCTTCAAAATGAAAAAAAATTAAGCAGCATGAAATAGTCGGTCTCCAGTGAATGCTACACCAAAAGAAAAGTATAACTACTACTAATATATTTTAAAAGCAGAAATACTACGGTGAAACTCCTCCTTTATTATCTAAGTATTGTATGAATGACATAGTGTTCTTACTGAAGTTTCAAATATCATAGTAACATCAATACCTGTAAAGTCACAGTTGAGTGGCATGTGACTAAAAGATATTACATCAGTTTTTCCTTTTCCATTTGCTTTGGATCGACTGAATTGCACATTTTCCCATGTTTATACATGTATTTGGATTTTGTGGCTTCACATCTGAGCAAGCTGCACAGTTGAATAAAAATCTCTTTAAATGTGGCTTTTATAGAGACTTGACTCACAAATACTTAAATGCCATCCAATTACATCTTTGAGACAGCACTAGATTGATATAAATGCATGAATGTGTCATGCACTGAGGTCTACAGCAGATATTGGCCCAGTTAATCACTTGGATTACGGTGTCTTTTCCTCCTTTAAGTGCTGTGAATTCTTTCAAGAGACAAACATCTCAAATGACAACTTTAACATTTCAGTTTTGATGAACACCATTTCATCACCTTTCAGCTAAAACCTCATCGCAATTACTTATCTTTTGATGCCAGGGTGTCAGTTTGAAGCTCAAACTCATAACACAGGATGAGTAAAGTGCACCGCCCGGTGGTCAAATAGTCACAGTGCAGCTCACTTTCATACTGAGGACAGAAACCTATTTCTATTCTCACAGGAAACTCACTTAGCTTTTAATGAAATGCAGACATTGTGGTATCTGTGTCTGACACTTTTTTCAGGTGTTTTTGTCACAAGATCACAAGTGGACAAATGTCCTTTAAAATATCTGAATCATCTCTTTGTCTACACATACCCACCAATTTAAATCTCTTAATTTCATTTCCTTTACTCTGGCAGCTTGGGGGACAAGCTTTTTAAATAATAAATATACCTCACATTAAGTGTTTCAACATGACTTGCAACTAATAACATCTCAGGTTTCAATTCCAGGCAAATGAACAAATTATCTCACACGTTTGCTTGTTCTTCTCACATTTTACGAGTGTATAGGTGCAATATGATAAGTTTAAAAAGATTCTCTTTCCTAGTTCAAATATCAAATGCAATGAAAAGTTGGCAATCAACCACCTCTGCTTTTGAAGCAAACAAAAACAACTTAAGATATTTCACAGCCTGTGATCAGAGTTGTTTGCTATGGTGAGTTAGTAATCAAGTTAACCCTTACATACTGTTCGGGTCAAATTTGACCCATTTTGACAAAGCAATAAAATTGCCTAAATAATATTCTTTAAGCCTGAAATTTGATGACTTTTCCTAAAGTGGCCCAGAATATACGAAAATGGAAATATTTCTTATTTTTGTGCAGTTGCTATACATCAATCTGCAGAGTTTATAGGGGACTAGGGGACAAAAGAGAGGGAGATGCAACTTCAGCACAACAAAAAAGAATTGTAAAAGTCATGTTTTTTGAAGTTTTGTTTAAAATTTACAAACCAGTTTGTTGTTTTGCTTTATGACTAATACACTCAATACAGAAGTCATTGTGTACAATTGACAGAAAAGTAGGACATGTGGTTTGCAGGCAGTGTTGATTGATGGTTTTAATGGTTATGATGAAACCTATCATTCAAAAATGTTGATGCATTCTTCACTTTCTATAAAATTCATAGAAATAATTATGGCTGTTATGTTAGATAACATGAGATTATAATATACTGATGGTGAATGTATTTTCTCTATAAGTGAATAGTGTCAAACCTAAAGAAAACACTCTCTCTGCTCTCTGAAACATTAATGAAGGATTATTCATGCATTGATTAATGACTGATAAGATGTATATGGATGCAAAATACATTTGTGGTTCAACATTTGCTATAGGGACTAATTATAAAGGGAAACTTGAGCCAGGTCAAAAATGACTCCATACTATGAAGGGTCAGAATATGAACAATAAGAAAGGGTTAAAGCAGAATTTTGTCAACACTATCTGTCAAAAAATATAAGGAATATTTTCCTTGTACACTTTTTCACCCTGTTGTTATTAAGTTCCTTCCATTTCTACTGTACCTGTTGATGATTCAACCTACAGTAGGTGACGTTTGATGCTGTAAAGTTTGTGGTGTTGCTTGAAAAACTTGCATTTTATTGTACAGTGCTCATCTTATTTTGCCCTTCTGTATGTAATGAGGAAAATCTAGGCGCAAACTGTTCTGTAAACCACACAATCTAATGTAATTCAGTACTGTATGTAAATCCAGAGCAGCAAAATTGAACATTTTAAGCTTCTCAAAGGGAGAATTTAGTTTGACTGCACAGGTGTTGGTGATGTTATTTCCACTCATTTATGTACTTTCAATACCAAGGGAACTTTGGTTGACTGGATATTCAGTCTCTAGAGGCTCCCATGACTATCAGCAGCGTTGAAGTATTGCGTTTCAGTATTAAAGAACCCCACCCCATTTGGATGTTTGCAGCCAAAGTGTATGTCATTCTCCAAACATCTCTGACCACTGCAGAGCCCCAAGCACTTCCACTTCTACCATGGAGATGAGGAGAGGGTCAGGCACCAACAGAAGCATAATGGATTTCTTTATTTCTGTGGCTGCATGAGCTTTTGATTTCTGTGGAGGATGGCGGCAGCGGCAGCAGCAGCAGCAGCAGCAGCAGCATTGTGAGAATCTATTTTGTAAAGGAAAAGTTACTTAAAGCTAAGTCACCCATTAGACTGTTGTTTTTTAAATTTGGAAAAAGTTGAAAGTGCAAAAAGTACAATACATGACTTTGTAATACAGATATCATTGCAAGGGTGATTCCAATCTTTTATATCCTGTGACTGAATGCATAATCATACATTTTGTGAAATAATCACACTGCACTCATGCATTCAATTGGTAAAAATACACAGCTGCAACAAATATGCATGCACACACATTGAAATACACACACACACACACATCCACACACTGTAAATGAATACAGGACAGTGACACACCCCCTTGGCACTAAAGGCATCGGTGTATGTGAGTGTTTTTTTCAGTGACACCTCACTAGTGATGACATACTGGAGAGCCTGAACCACAACCTCTAGCTTTCGGTCACACGCACACACACACACACACAAACACAACCCAGCAAGGAAGGGACAGGAGCAGGTGGTGAGCCAGGGGTATGCTGCAGTTCTGGCAGGATATTTATATCACTGTGCCTGCATGAGTAGGGGCTGTCACCTCTAAACAGCCATGAAAATGCTGAAAATAGGTACGGGAATGAGTGTGCTTGTGTGTGTGTGTGTGTGTGTATGTGTGTAAGAGAGACAGAGAGAAAAATAGTGACTTGACTACAAAACAACATAAAGAACACCCGCACTGTATGACACATTTGGTTCCTCTCTACTGCAGAGTCCACCCATTCAGTGGGGACTATGTTATCATAATTTGGCATAGTCAGACCCACACACACACACACACACACACACACACACACACACACACACACACACACACACACACACACACGCATACACAAAGAAACTCAGACAGACACACACGATCAGGGCTTTAGGGGATTTGAAGCCACATGTGATCTGAATAATGTTTTTGTTCTAGCAAGATCCAGACGTTCACTGTGCTGCACCTCTCAGGACCGTGTGAAACTACAAAACCATCGCAAGTGACATCAATTGAAATCAGTTCTTTCTCTGTGTCCCGTTACTCTGACATGAAGCATGCCAGAGTGTGATTTACTATGTTATGTGAGAACGTGCACATTCTGGTGTGTGCAGCCTCGGTGCTAAACCAACGGGCACTTTTTATTTTAGAGTCTATAAAAGTCCTCCAGAGGCTTTACGTGAGCAGCAGTGTGGTTTGTTCCTAAATCTATACATGTGCGCCGTTCCTAAATAGAGCCTGCAGACAGGCAGACGGCAGGTTGAAACCGGACAGTAACTTATACCACTTCCTCTTGAACCTTGACCCCTGTGGGATATGATTAACAGCGATCAAGTGGATCATCCTCTGCCGTCTGTGTCCTCTGATTCCTTTGTATGCAGTAGGAACGACAAATATACAAGGACATCGGTCATTAGCTGATATATTTCTTGAAAGTAAGAGTTTAATATCTGCTTTAGCTCATCCTTCTGATGCAGGTCTAACAGGGACCTGCAAAACACATGTTTATCCTTCGGCGTGCAAGCATGTGCGGCATGCTTCTGTTATGTCTAACAACAACACATAGAGGAGGAATATTTCATAAGCGGGAAACAGCTTTTAATTTAGAAACTTGGTAATTCTTTGGATTCCTTTGCTTGATGTCCATTGCTAGTGTGTAATGAAAGTGTTGTGTCTGAAAGTTAAACAAAAATCAGCTTCTAGTTCTATCATTATGCTTTGCTCTGTTTATCCTTCAGTCCAAAATGCTCTTATGCTGTTAGAAATGTTATGCATGGACTCAGCGTATGATCGTAAGCAGCACATTTCTGCCGAATGTTTACAGTTCCCTACAGACCCGTTATTCACTCACCTCAGCAAGTTGCAGGATTTCAGGATGTACCTCAGGGGCCTTTACGGGGATTCCTCCTGCGTCAGGTCCATGTTTCTTCAACCTGCCAGTGCTCGTGCTGTGAATGCACCCCATACTTCCAGCAGATACCTCTTTCCCCTTGTATCTTCAGTTTCGTCAGCTATTATCCGCTCGCCCTGGACGAGTGCTTTTTTACTCCAGAAGGTCCCTCTTCTTTTTCCTCCTCTCAACACTTCATGTTTGAAGGGCCTCCTTATGTTTCTGGCAGTCTTCTAAGGGACCTCTGCAGCATGTTCGTTCTTCCCCCTAGTGACTCCTCACACCTTCTATCTAACAGCTTGTCCTGCCTATTCCCCCCTTTCCCCTCTCCTCTTACAACCCTCTTTCTCCCCTCCAAGAAGTGTCACCAAGCACAGACCTTCCACTCTTTCCTCCCCTCTCCTCTTACACTCTTCCCTGTCCCTTGCTCTCTGGCTATCCTCACTCGGAAAGCATGCAAGCATACACTCACCACCTCTCTCTCTCTCTCTTCCCTTCCCCCTTTCCACTTGCCAATACCTCTTTCTCTCTTTGCCTCTACAAACCCTTAAACGTCTCGTACGGTGCTCTCTCTCCTGCTCCACACGTACTTACAGACCCTCCAGTCTTCCCCTCTCTCGCTCCATCAGGCTTCTCTTGCTTTCTCTCCATGGGGGAGAAGGGGGCAGCTGTTTTGGCTCGTTGATGTCAGGCCCTTCCCCTTTCCTTTGGCTTCACTTCAACCCCTCTTGCTCTCCTCTTCCTCATGGGGGAGTGATTAGATAGAGCTTCTTTCAAACACGTCATCCCTCTAGACTCTGTAACTTTGCACATGAGAACATACTGTAGGCTGGATAGCGCTGATCCCACTTCTACTTCCTCTCAGCTCGTCGTAAGGAGGTGCTTGAGTTTTCTATCAGCTTTGCCTGGGTTGTAAACAAGTGGAGCAAAGAGGCTCCGCTCTCCTTTGTCAATTAATATCTCTCCTTATATCTCCGCACGTCTCTCAGGTCTGAAAATGCTGGCTGTTCTGTACTCCAACCACCTGTTTGATAGGAGGTAGCAGACACATGACAGCAACATTAATGTCCTCCCTTTACTCCCTCAGTTGCACGCTGCTCTCTCCACTGAGATGAAAACAATGATAGGCTCTGTGTTTAAATCTTAGATCTGCGCTGCCCTCGTTAAATTCCTCCAGACTGCAGCTCTCTCTCTCTCTCAATAACACACTCACACACAAACACACACGGCTGTATTTCCTCAAACTGGATTCTCCTGACAAAAAACGGCTTTAAGCTATAGGGTTCTGGGGATGTGAGAGGAAAATTTCCAACAATAAGCTCTTTCTAAAACCATGTTTTTAGCCCCCAGTTAAGCCATACAAAGCAGTCTTTGGTTTTAAAAGTGAGACAAATCCGTGGCTGCAAGCTAAATTAGGTGACAAACCATTAAACATGCGTTCCATCACATTAAGCGCAAGAAAATCACTTGTGTGTGTGTGTGCTTAGGAATTTAGAAGATTTTCAGCAACTTCAGAGATGCCTCTGTGTCGCAGTTGCAGTGCAGACATCAGCAGACACGTGTACTTCATGACCATGACCATGACATTCTCTCTGGCAATCAACAGATTATATACTGTGCATGAAATGAATCTGGGCATGATCATTGGAAAATTGTTAATGCAGGGACATAGGGACAGGACACGAGGGACACGAATGACACACAAACCCCAGCAAGGTTGTGGCTTGATGTGGAAAGAAGGACCCTCCTGTGTGGACCAGTTGCTGACTCATATGGCGGATGAGGTGGGGGCTGGCGGTGGGTGGATGCAGCACTCTTTTCACTGACACACACTGACATTGCAACCTGGTATGAAGAGAAATACTACGCAGAAATATATGTCGAAAGTGCAAAATGTTAGAGACAATTTTCTTCCATTTTCACTTTTTTCTTCATATTTTTTTTCGAATTCAGGTAGAAGATCTTCTCGACTTCCCTTATTAGTGCCATGTCAGTCACAGAGGCCTTTTAGACTTTTTTGACTTGTCACAGTAGGAAAAGCACAGGTGTAGTTAATAACATTAAAAATGGCTCTGTTCTATTCAAGTGTCCCAGTAAGACATGACAGAGTGACAGTGACTCAGCATGCACAACAGCAGGACCTTGAAACTTGAAGTAGCCAAATTGAATTCAGCCATCATTAATTTTATTATTTTCATCCGTTTTATTTCAACTGAGAGGCAAAATTGCACAAGTGAAAAATTATGTTGCGGATTTAATATATATAAAAAAAGTCATTATTTTAAATTTGAAGTATATAAACTTTATATTTCCTTTGTTTACTCATTCACAAAGGCAACTGATACTTCACATACACAGTCAGCATCGTTCGGTCTCATACCCACCACCCACTTTATGCTCCCCAAGTGGCCACTAAAGTTCAATATTAACAATGTACTATGAAAATAGTGTGCTCTGTGAAACACGGGATCAATTACTCTGTAACATATGAGTAATTATTATATTTACAGTGGTGGAAAGTAACTAAGAACGTTTACTCAAGTACTGTACTTAAGTACAGTTTTGAGGTACTTGTAATTTACTTGAGTATTTCCATTTCATGCTACTTTATACTTCAACTCCACTACATTTCAGAGGGAAATATTGTACTTTGTACTCCACTACATTTATCTAACAGCTTTAGTTACTTTTCAGATAAAGATTTGACACAATGGATAATATAACAAGCTTTTAAAATACAATACATTGTTGACAATGAAAACAGTGGTTTCCTTTTCCTGGATTTCCTTTTGAAAAAGCTTTTTCTCTTACAAAAAGCAGTGTGTTGTCAGGGTCACATTTCAGATGTCTAGGAGTTGTTAACAGATCCACCAAATAGCGATTTTTCCCTCTAAACTTCTCACATGGTTTCATTTGAATAAATGTTCAATTGATCCAATATTTCACCAAAAATCAAAGATTAGAGAAAAAGTCCAAAAACTGAAATCTATTTGTGTATCAGAGCTTCGTTTTTTCTTCTTTCCTCTCCCATTAATCAACTCACAACCCCTCAGATTTATCTGGTGACCCTTTGGAGGGGCCCGACGCCTAAGTTGAGAACCACTGGACTAAACTAGCTAACTGTATATAAAGTAGTTCAAACCAGCTCCACCTCCAGCAGCTAGAACAGTAACATGGTGCTCTAACACTGAGGCTTCAGTATTAATAATATAATGATGTCATATATAATAATATATCAGTCAGAGGGACCAAACCACTACTTTTACTGCAATACTTTAACTACATCAAGCTGCTAATACTTTTCATGCAGGACTTTTACTTGTAATGGAGTATTTTTACACTGCTGTATTCATACTTTTACTTAAGTAAAGACACACTTGTGAATCTTAATAAACTGCTTGTCTCCAGTAAAGAGAGCCCTGCTTTTAAGAGGCCTATCTAAAAGTAAAGTGAGTGCCCTGCAGATCCCTTGCGTGTGTGTGTGGCATGTGAAGCTCAGCAGGATCCTAACCAGCTGCCACCAGGAGTCGAGTCCTCAGCAGGGGGCCGAGACTGAAGAAACACCCTAGAAATTTTCTGCCTCACAGACCACACCAGGAGAGCAGTTAGCGGAGAAAAATACTTTTTTGTTGCACCTTAAAGTTATGCGTGTCATGATGCAACTTGCCATGCTGCCACTAACATGGTTCATGGTTCATTTAAAATGGTGCATTCAAGTATGCTGTTAATAAGGGATACAGAAGTGCTGTATGCTTTAAATTTGTATTTTACACACTCTGGCTTAATCCCTACAGTAACGCAGACATATACAATGACCACATACTATATGAATGTACATAATGACCCCAATTTATTGCAAATTGGAAGACAAATTCTTATGTCATGAAAATCTTCACAACCTACCATTAGCAACTCCAGACTTTCCCCAAATATTTGTATTCCTCCCTTCAGGAAGAGTGAATGATTTAGACAGCTGTGGAGACTCTTAGGATGGCTGGAAATGAGACCATATGAGCCTTTAATTGATATGATTATTTCATCAGAAGGTGTGGAAATAGAGAGACATCTATACAATGATTGGGAATAACAGTAATGGCACTTGATTGATTCTCAAGAGTGAGAATCATGTGACGGCTGCATTTCTCTTTGACATACAAGTCTCTCCTGCAACACTGTACCTCGTATGAATTACAGTCACTGGATGTAATATAGTAATACTCAGTCCAGTTCAGAACAAATTCAATCAATGATTTGTTGAATGGTGCATACATGATGGAAAAATGTTTTTAAATCAGTACCCAGTTTCAGCATCTGTGACTAGTACTGGAAGACAGGATTCTTGACCAATTTTTAAAGAACAAATTTGCTTAAGAATTGGTATTATAAAATTACTAATAAAATGGCTTATAATGAATTGACATGGTGTATTTTAACTATTAATTATGCAAGTTAATAAGTCAAAGATTGATAAAATTTAGTAAGTACATCTTCTGTCATCAGATCCAATCTTACCACAACTGTGATGCACAAATATACAAATTCATTTTTTTTCCTCACTTTTTCCATTTATTTATTACAATTAATTCAATGTTATCATCACTTTTCCATGTGTCAGCTACTCCTTTTTTCCATTTAAAACAAGTCCAGTATGTGACTATTATTCTTTAGAACCTGAAAAGTCCTGAAGGTGGGGCAGGGGAAGGAGGATGGGTGGGAAGTTTGAAAGTAAAGGACAGGTTTGAAGAAGGAAAGGAGGGAGGGTGGGAGTGATGTCCTCCCAGGAGCCTCTTCCATGTGAGGAGATTTTTCATAAGCTATGTATGTGAGATTATTTTTTTCTGCGTTCATCATTTTTCTCCTCTTCTTGCGCTCTTGGGCCTTTTCTTGTTATTTTCTTTCTATTCGACATCCTCAGCGTCGTCTCCTTGGTCTCCATCCATTAGCAAAGCGGCGTATTTACTGGCTGAGCTGAACTTCTGTAAAAAAACAACAACAGCAAAACAGCAAAACAATCAACACAGTAGCTTTGGATGCTGCACAAATACAGCATATGCAAGAAAAAGATGTCAAACTTTTTCAAGGATCTTTACATAATAAAAAGGTAACGTCCAAGAACACTCAGGGAAATGATTTTAGGACTGATGGGCTGTTCATCCACTGGAAATAAACTACAACGTACAAGGGGAGCTCTGGTCAAAACAACTCGAGGCTTCAGGGAAACCCTTTACTGAAGAATAAAACTTTGCACTTATTCAGTCAGACTTTGATGCCCAGTGAAGGACTTACGGGGGTTGGGGTTTCTTCGTATTTCTTTGGCTCTGGTGGTGGTCTGGAGTCTCGGTCTCTTCTGTTATCCTTTCTACAATCAGAACGAACCCTAAGGTTAAAATTTATTGGCAGGGCTCACCAGCGGAAAGATAACCCTTGCTGTGAATACTCAAACACGCACAGATCTAAAGACAAAACACTAAAAGAGCACAAATGATGCTCACTTTGATCACTTGAAAATTTACATCTACGAGCTGCTTGGCATCCAGTTCACACAATGCTCACCAAGTGCTCAGTCCTCATTTCAGAAAAGAGGAGAAAAACATCTACAATTAAGATTCAGTGATGTCCCAAATCTCAATTCTAGTTTATGCTGTACTGTTGATGCTTTAGTGCTGAAACTGATCATTTCCTGTACTTCCATCATGGGGACTGTAACTATTTATAGTAGTAAAAGTATTAAATATGCACACCCAAAATTCTGGTGTCCATAACACTAGGAACGATGAATGCATCATCAGTTGTGTAGCTGAGCATAGGCCACTCTTTACAGATGCCCTGATAAATTCCTCCATGTCTAATGTAGAACGTTGGAGTTGCTAGCTTTGGATGGCTGACCTGTCTGCCTCCTTTCTTCGGTCTCTGTTGGGACCCTCTCCTCGGCCCCGCCCTGCTCCAGGCCCTGCAGGCCCCCCTCTTGCCCGTGGGGGCCCCCGGTCCCGACGCACACCGTCAGCCTTGTTCTCATCTTAAAGGAGAAGCCAGACAGTTGAGTGAAGGGACGTTGATGGAATTAATACAGTAGACTACACTCACAACACACTGCAGCATCAAAAGCCACCGGGTTGGATTCAAGAAGTGTTAAGTCACTGATGAGGGGCCAAATGAGAGGTGCACAATTGCTTGTATGCAAGCTGAGCTGATTTCTTTTAAATTTGATATTGGCTATAAAGTTGTTCCGAAGGTTTCCAAGAAATTAAACAAACAAGCCCTACTCTGATACAACACTGCAGATATTCAAAGTCCTCACATTTAGCTAGATTGCTTGGGTCTGAACTTGAGATTTCATTGTTTGCAGATCCGAATTCATATTATTCTGCATGATTTATGCCACTTTTGAGTATTTGTTGAATAATTCTCTCCACAATGAGCACCAATTACGCCTGAGAGCACAGAGTTTTGCTGCATCAGTAAAGCTATACTGTATATTTCTCATAAAAATGGTTGTTCAACAACACAAGCTTATCTTGTGAGACATGTTTTTGTGCTCCCCTTGTAATGAACATACACCGACCGATCAGCCACAACATTAAAACCTGCCGCCTAATATTGTGTACGTCCCCCTTGTGCCACCAAAACAGCACTGCCCCGTCGAGGCATGGACTCCACAAGACCTCTGAAGGTGTCCTCTAGTATCTGGCACCAAGACGTTAGCAGCAGAACCTTTAAGTTGCGAGGTCGGGTCTCCATGGATCGGACTCCATTTTCCAGCACATCCCACAGATGCTCAATCGGATTGAGGTCTCTGGATTTTGGAGGCCAAGGTAACACCTTGAATTGTTTGTCATGTTCCTCAAACCATTTCTGAACAATTTTTGTGGTGTGTCAGGGCGCATTATCCTGCTGAAAGAGGTCACTGCCATCAGGGAATACCGTTGCATCCACATGAATGCCAGTACCCAAGGTTTCCTAGCAGAACATTGCCCAGAGCATCACCCTGTCTCTGTGAGCTTGCCTTCTTCCGATAGTGCATCCTGGTGCTATCTCTTCCCCAGGTAACAACGTACAGGCACCCAGCCATCCACAAGATGCAAAAGAAAACATGATTCATTAGAGTAGGCCACCTTCTTCCATTGCTCCATGGTACATTTCTGATGTTAACGTGCCCATTTTTGGCGCTGTTGGCGGTGTATGTGCAGTATGGGCTACACTGCCCCATACGTAGCAAGCTGCAATGGACTGTGTGTTCTGACACCTGTCTATCATAGCCAGCATTAACTTTTTCAGCAATTTGTGCTACAGTAGCTCTTCTGTGGGATCGGACTAGATGGGCTAGCCTACATTCCCCACACGCATCAATGAACCTTGGGCTCCCTTGACCCTGTCGCAGGTTCACCGGTTGTCCTTCCTTGGACCACTTTCGGTAGATACTGACCACTGCAAAATCGGGAACACCTCACCAGACCTGATGTTTTGATGCTCTGACCCAGTTGTCTAGCCATCACAATCTAGCCCTTGCCAAAATTGCTCAGATCCTTACGCTTGCCTGCTTTTTTTAACTTCAAGAACTGACTGTTCACGTGCTGCTTAATATAGCCCAGCCCTTGACAAATGCTATTGTAATGAGATAATCAAGGTTATTCACTTCACCTGTCAGTGGTTTTAATGTTGTGGTTGATCGGTGTATTCTCAGCAGGAAGATGAGCTCATGGCCTGCTCCAGTCAGACATGCTCTCTTTATGATACACTGAAATATGATATAGTGTGAAACCCCCTTCATGTAAGTGAGTCAGGCTTGGTGGTAGGCTTGGGTAGCATTATGGTATACCAGGGTATATACCAGGGAAAATAATGAGATGTGTCTTTTTATGTTTGCAGTGAATGAAACTTGCAAGACTTTTCTTTGTTGGAGCTGATATTCATCTGCTGGCCTACAGTAAGCTTGTACCTGACATTTATTCAGCCATTTCTCTGCTGTGGTACTGGATGAATTTTTGCCTTGTACTCCCACCTAAGCACTCATATTCATAACGTATTTTCTGCATAGTTGGTGGTTTGTGGTTTGGGTCGGGTCTGGGTGGTTGATTGACGCATATTTTTGCAGGTTGGGTGGTGTGGATTGGCTCTGATAATGGGTTGGGTGGGTGCAAGTATTAAAAAAAACCCTGGCCACCGCATCACCTCTAGAAATGTCATACATGCTACAATGACTTCTATCACCAGCAGCTCAGCGTTTGTTTTTTTTTTTAAACAAATATACCTACATATACCGTATACCCCGGTGAAATATCAGGAAGGTATGTAAAAACAGATCCTGCCCAAGCCTACTTGGTGGCTAACACCACTGAATGAACTTGACCCTAGACCCCTCTTTTCCCTCAGCCATTATGGGGTCCGTTTCACCAAATTTGCAACATGAGATCATTTCCCTTTTGCTGATTTTAGCACGTTTAATTAATCAAAACAAACTCCATACTAGCCACCCACGCATGAGAATGTAAGAGTCCAGTAGGACTTGCAAATTTATCTGCAATTTTTGATCAACAGTCACTTGTGAGATGTGACTCTACCACCATTGTTCGTAGGCAGTGCTTGCAAATCACTTTTAAAAAACAGGCTATAGGACCACACGAGTTTCAAAACAACTTTCATATCAGCAGCATTTCAACATGAATGGTTTCAAAAATAAATCTTTACAAGAGCTCAAGTGTGCAAATGTCCTTAGAGATTAACTTTCTGTCACAGCCACACTTAACTGAAGCTGTCAAGCAAGCAAGTCCACAATAAGTCCTTCAATAAGGAAAAGACACAAGGACACTGTAGTCAGTCCCAAATGCAATTTTATGAGGGCTGTCAGATGTTTAAAAAAATATTACACTTTCAGAAACATTCTACACAGAGAACATTTTAGCCAGGATTGTCTGCCTGTTTGTCTGTAAAAAGACTGAAAATATCTTGATATCTATCAGTCCCTCCAGAATTTTGTTTTTTTTTGCGATTGTTGTGATAAAAAATGTCTGATTTTTTAGCCGCCTTTCTCAAAAATTGCTATGCACTTTGTGAAATTTTGTGATTTTTTTTGCAGTAAAATTGTGGGACAAAAATTGCAAGTTGAGGAAAAAACTTTCAATATTTTAACACAAATAGAGGATATCGATGTACTTTGATGTGCAATTGTCTTTCATTCACATCGCAAGGTATGGACATTAAAATTTATGATATATTGATGTCAAAATCTTCATAGTAGCACCTTAACATGGAGAAATCGCCAGAATTTTGCAAAATTGCAAGGCCCTGCAAATACTGAATTTGCATTCATTTTTGCGATTCCAAGATTGCCATTTCCTGGAGGGACTGTATTGGATGAACTGCCATGAAATTAGGTAGAGACATTCACAGCCTCCAGGGGATGAATCCAAATTACTTTGTTTAGTGACAAACTTTGGCTTTGTTTCTGGTCAAAGATCTCTGCGTGCCCAACACTTCAGTTCATGACAGGATACCTCTAAAACTAATCACTGAATTCCCATCAGCAGTAATTAAGATGGATGCTGACATTTAACATGCTAACATTAGCATGTCAGCATACTTCCTGTTAGCATTCTAACATTGTATACTTGTGGACATGCATGTTAACATGCTGATGTCAGCTTTTAGCGCAAAGCACAGATGAGCAAGTACAATTGAAGCTGATGAAGTACAGCATAGGCGGGTGAAAGCTGAGCCAAATCTGACAGTATCTGACAGTAGAGCTGAGCCTGATAAAAGAAGTCCGAGACATCCTAAACTGGCCACCGTAATGTAATGATGTGAATGATGTAATCATCTTTGTCATCTCATGGGGTCGCTAATGTGGCTGCTGACTTTGGGGACTGCTGATTTATCAGCAAAGTGTCTTTGTTTCCATAAAAGTCTTCCTTCTTCAGTTTTCTTTGTTTTGTTAAGTCATTTTTTGATTATGAAGGCCAAATAAATGAAGTTTGACAGTGCAAGCGTCACACTGACTCTTCAGTTGTATTCTTATTAGTCAACACTGAGGTTTGGTTATGGTAAAATCACCAGTGTTGGGCACTCATCAGTCGGCCTTACCCTTTCCAGATCCTCTTTCATCTGCAGAACTTGAGGAGCTAAAGAGAAAGTAAGGACAGTCAGGAAAAAATACAAAACACTGAAATGAAAGCTTAACTTTTTAAGACTGCACTCTACAAGTCTGTGATAGCCAGTTTTAGGTGTGAAGAAAAATATTTGTTCTATTCTTTGTGCTTAAAAAGAACTTGTTTCTCAACAGCACATTCCTGAAAGGCTTCCTAACATTTGTCCTGATTGTGTTCTCACCTGAGCTTAGGAGGAGCTGAACCACTTGGGGAGACGGGGGAGACTGGGGGTCGCCTATCACCCTCGCTAGAGCTTGTGCTGACCGCACTTCTCTTGGCCCAGGCGTTCTCCTTGGGAGGAGGCGCAGGCATCACCTTCAGCGGCTCCTTGGAGGAGGGAGGCCGTGGGGAGGCCCCAGGGGATGAGGGTTCATCTTCTCTCCCACTGAAAACCTCATTCTCCCCAGAGCGCTCGCTATCTCGACACCGTGAAGCTGGCAGATAAAAGGATGAGATGTTGTTTAGAAAAGGAGATTTCCAGGGCAATTATCCTTTTGCTAAACATATAAAAGTTTGATTTCTGTTTCAACAAACTAAAGACTGGAACTTCAGTGGTTTACAGGGCTTCATTATTAGGATGTAAGTGATAGAACAGAGGTCCTATGATGAAAACCGTGCATTGGTTCAACGTTTTATAATGACAGAAAAACAATTAGATGCACAGTCACCCACAAGTACCATTTTGCCCCTTCAGGTTTACAAGGAGAAACGAGATTCCTGCAGGCAAGCTATGTCAAAATGAAATACACAGGCATCTCACCTCTTCCAGAAGTGCTTCCTTGCTGTGAAGACTCACTTCCTGTGCGAGATCGCTCAGTATGAGATTCCTCATTGCGCCAGCTTGGGTCCCTGAAAACAATAGCAAAGCTTAGCAAAACTGAATTGTATTGAAGTGTAAATAACCTGCACTCCTTCCAAAACATTGAATCAAAATTAGCCTTTATGACCAGTGAAACCATCAAATGATTTTACATTTTTACATCCACATATTAATGTTCAACCCCTGACCTGTCTCGCATCTTTCTGTCGGGTCCTCGACCCTTGTCTTCCTCCAGTTGCCTCTGCAGCCTCTCTTCCTCTTTCTTCAGCCTCTCCTCTACCTCCCTCTCCTTGGCTGCTGTGTCAACTGGCTTAGCACCACCAAAGATGGATGAGGCCCTGCTGCCGGAGGTCGGAGCTGCACCTGCGGAAGAACCACCACCACCACCACTACCTTCTTCCTCCTTGGGCACGCTACGGGGCTTCAGGTTCAACTTGGGTCTCTGCTGGGGAGCTGGAGTGAGCAAAAAGAAGGGCAATGTAAGTACATTGTGGTCTGGCTATGAACGTTATTAACAATCTCTGAATTCACTACAGAGCAGCTTGATTACAAATTCTGAGAGGAGTGTGAAAATACAACAATTCATAAATTCACACTACATACATTTTCATTCCTAATATATTATTACAATTGATGGTAAATAATTTGGGATCATTACTGGAGCCGAGCAGGTCATTTCAGGGGTCATATCATGATATCAGGGAGCAGCTTCTCATTTTCAGAGAGTATAGTTTTGACCTAGGACCTCCAGTATATAGATTGAATAGCTTGTGAAAAATAAGGTGTGCTAGATTTAGGCTACAGATGTTCAATGTGCCAGATATATATTTATTCAACACAGCACGTCTTCTGCTTAAATGTATTTAAGTATTTTTATTACATATACTGAGCATGTTTTGCACATAAAGATTTTGGGATGATTTAAGTTCTACATGTCATTTTGTTGTGCACTTGGCAGCTGTGTCTTCTAGAGAAAAGTAAGTATTGAGTTTGACTTGATATCAGCATGAAAGGACTCGGACTGTGATCAGGGTTGGAAACCCTTGGTAGGGGCATCCTTATAAATGTTATTGAACACAAAATACCAACAAAAGTAACTCCCATAAACTCAAACTTTGAAATAACCTTATTTGAGATTCTGCAACAATCATATACAAAAACAGACCAAACATTATTATATAATTAACTTTTCGCTCACACCTCTCTCCTCACGCCTGTCATCGCGCCGTTCATACCGGTCACCGTCACGGTCGCCATAACGATCCCTGTCACCATAACGGTCATTGCTACCCCGACTGTCATCGTAATCACGGCGGAAGCCGCTGCCAAAGGCACGACGACCTCCTCCACCACGAGAGTCAAAACCTAGAAAGATAGCAGGACAGGAGAGAAAATGAGTAAGGGATGAACATATAACAGTGTGATGCTGGAAAACAGATGAAGCAACATACCCCAATCACGGTTGCAGCAGGGTAATCAGGGAGTTGTGCAAACCCATGATTTGATTAGGATGGGTATGTTTTTAAGATGATGAATAAGCCTAACGACTGCTGATACTGCTGGATGGATTTGAATCCCACGTACCCTCGACATCCAACACAGGGACCAAACAAGCAGAAGTTCCTACCTCCTCTATCGTAGTCTCTGCGGTCTCTGTCATCATAGCGATCCCGGTAGCGGTCTCTTCCACCGTCATAACGGTCATTGTCCCGCCGTGGACCATCTCTGTAACGATCTGACTCATAACGGTCTCGAGATCCTGCAAGCATTGTAAGAACAATACTGTTTTTGACATGAGCAGCTTCTCTGCTAATAATTTAGTTCCAGTTGAAGGAAGGAAGGCATCATTTTTTGCTGACAAGTCAACATTTTGGAAAAATGATAAGTATTATAACTAACATTTTGGAACATTTAAAAAGTTAGCTATTCAATGGCTAGCATTATCACAAGCATGAAGTAATGTCTGGAAAATCTCCTCTTGCAAAGTCAGCAAGTTCAAACACTTTCAATTTAGTCTGTTTTAACAAACTAATATTGTCATAGGACTCCTATGAAATTGGGATTGACACCAGTGATTCTAAGAAATCGGTCCTCAAAACAGCTACTAGGAATTATCCTGGGATTATGTGTAAGATGTATACAAATTAGTGTAAGTCTAAACGAAGAAAGTTCTGACTTACTCTCTCCAAAGGCATCATCTCTTCTGGGAGGTCCATCATCAGCGTCTGCACTGGGCCGAGCCCTCCAGTCGCTGTCTGTCTTGTCAGGGCCCATGTCTGCCATCCGTCCACCCCTGTCACGGCCTCCCATGAGTCCACCATCTCTCTCTAGCGTGTGAAGAAGAGAATATGTTATGTTTATTACATAATGGACCGACTTACATTTGAAGACTGAAGGACATACTGCTGTTTGAGACACAGAGAGGACAGAAAAAGTCACAGCAAAAAAATTTGCATAGTACCTTTATCATTAGACTGGTCTGCAATATCCACACGGATCCTTCGGTTGCCCAGATTCTGTTGGCATGAACAGAATTTAATTTCATCTTTGTTATGTTATGCAATGAAGCTACAACACAACATCAAATCTGCTACTTTACTGTGCAATATAACTATGGGTAAATACATAAACTCGTGCTTTAGTTCACTTCCAGGTGTAAAAATAAAAATGCAAAAATATAAAACCAAGTTGCATCCTCTCACCTCCTCATTGAGACTTAAAGCCCTCAGGAGGGATTCCACATCGTCAAATTCAGCATAACCAAAGCCCTTCAGCCTCTCTGGGTTACTGGGCTCTCGAGGCAGACGCACTGCACTGATCTGAAGACAAAGATAGTGACAGAATAACAGATGAAACAGAGAATGCACTGATCCGTACTCAGACAAACACAAACCCCCGAGTCAAGCAGTTCACCCAAGCAAGATGAAGAAAAACACATGGTAGTACGAAAATGAAAAATGGGAGGGAAAAAAAGGGCAAAAAAACATGACCTTGTGAAACATAAATAGCAAGAATTTATGCGCAATTATTCAGGTTAGGACTGGCACGGTTGCAGGTAACTTTAATATGAAAAATCAGCAAAGTTATCTCATCAACATTAGTTGCTTTGCACAGTTGTAACCATTTTAAGCAATGGGTCCTACTCAGCTATGATATTTTATGGCCACTCTGAAATAGTTCTGCTTTTTCTGAAAATGAATTATGATCAGCTCAGCTTTTGGGAGCTCTGTAATCTGTAAAGGACCTTTTTTTAAAATCTCTAACAACTCCATGAGGAAACTAACAGACATGAAAACTATAGCTTTAACGGTCCATTTAACACCCCTTCAATATGAGAAACAGGCTGAGCAACATTATGATCCTACTGAAACAGCAGTCTATAGACACAAGGGGGAAAAAAGTGGTTAACCTGTATGTCCTGTTTTTTATTGCTTCACAAATTCATTTGTCCAGTGTGTAAACAACATCGTCTCAAGGGCAATGTGCGAGTGTAGATGAAAACTTCAAAAATATGATTTTAATTACAGAAAACATGCCACTGAATATAGATGAGACTGACTAGATGTTCAGATAAATTCTGTGTTTACAGCTCCTGTAAAAAAAATTAAGGCTTCAACTAGGGGGTGAGAGGAAAAAAAAACGATTCTTAGATGCAAAAATCGATTTTCTATATGTTGGTTAATAATGTGATGTTGATGGAAAGAAAAAGGTGGAACTCTATTGTGAGGGCAGTGCAGCGCCGGGACAGTGGTTTCAAGCATATTTTGATTTAATGACTAAATTATTACCTTTGCGAGATGAACGTGAAGTATATTATGAGACTAATATTAGTGGAGCGAAGCAGCTATCAGCAGTAACAAACGAGACTGGCTGACCAACACATACTGCAGCATTAAACAACTTAAACCAACTCTGAGGCAAAGAAAATAACTTGGTGCTCAGTCTGTTTCACCTCAAAAACCCTGCGCCCGCTCAGCATGTTGGACAGCGACGTCTTTCCCTGGAGCCAACATGCAGCAGAGAGGCTGCTCTCCACTGCTGGAGACATGACGTTAATAACAACACAGAGGAGCACTTCACCTCCCCCTCATTTTGTTATTCTCATACAGGCAAGAGACTATAAGAAGCTTTCAGATTAATTTATTCATTAATTAATGCAGTTAACTTTTTAAAATAAAAAGGCTGTGGACCAATTATCTTATCTGCCAGTTATGTTTCATTTTGTATTTCAGTGGCCTAAGCACACCAGTTTGGCACACAGTATACTTGAGCAAGAGACTGAAAATTGTGTCCCCTGTTCTATTCATTCAATCAAGAATCTGTTTTGAAACAAACGATTCTGAAACAAACTGGAATCAAATCATGAGATTCCCACACCTAACT
Source organism: Thunnus maccoyii (assembly GCF_910596095.1). Classification (NCBI taxonomy): domain Eukaryota; kingdom Metazoa; phylum Chordata; class Actinopteri; order Scombriformes; family Scombridae; genus Thunnus; species Thunnus maccoyii. The sequence continues at coordinate 12,708,879 of NC_056535.1, read as the reverse complement.
TCAACTGAAAACTGTTGTGTTATTTGCAAAACAAAGAGTTGCAGAAACTGTAACCACCAAGTGCTATACATTTTCAGACCCACGCTGTATTTGTGTGTGTGTGTGTGTGTGTGTGTGTGTGTGTGTGTGTTTGCTAAACCTACTGCCAAGCCGCGGAAGAAGTCTTTGATCGATTCCTCAGTGACATCATAGGGCAGGTTGCCCAGGAAGGCCGTGTAAGGCGGGCTGCGGGGCAGTCGGGACCGGTCGATATTGGGTTCACGGGCTGAGCGGGGTGCTGTGGGCAGGATGGAGCGGTCAATCGGCGGCGCCCGGTATGTATCCTCCTCCGTGTGCCACGAAGTCGAGACTGGAGAGATGAGTGGAGGGATTAGAGGGATAACCAGATTATTTTCTCTTTGATACATAGTCCTTCCATTCCTGCAGTTATTGTATTTGAAAATAAGCAAATGGCAACACAAAGCTAATCCAAGACACAGTGAATTGTATTGGAAAAATATATGCATGAATACACACTAGTATCTGAATACACACAAGAAGGACACCAGAAACTTAAGTAAATGTCATGCTGGTTAAAAAATGAAGCATTGTGACAAAATTGCTGAGCCAAAAATCAGTATCTGATAACCAAAAACTGGATTTGCTATTGGAACAAAATAGAAGCTACAATTCAACATGAACTAAATGTTGAGTGAAATGTGAGTTATGACACCATGTTGTATGACATGCTGTAAAGCGAACTATGTACACATCACGTGATGACATGTGACGGCCAGATTGATGTGTTGCTCTAACAAAGAGGGGAAACAAAACAAAAAAACAGCAGAATACAAAATGTTCAACATGAGTGTCTGTAAAGGTGGAATTAGAATTGTATTGTTAAGTATCACAAACCTCATAAAAACACATGTAGACGCATCATGCAAAGGAGTATGACTTTTAGTTGTACGAGCCACAGAGGAATATGACTAAGTTGTGTAAGTCAGAAAGAAAAACGAGCAGCAGAGCAAAAAATATTGCTGGCAGCAAGGAAGGCAGAATCAATATTATCCAACAACCATTTAATATTCAAAATGTCCATCTGAAATCTATGATAGAAGCCAGGTAGTGGATTACTTTCATAATACAAGCAAAACAGAGCAGCGATGAGTTTACAGTTGACATATGGAGCATAAATGTGTGTCCAGTGTCATTACTGAATCTGACAGACAAGTTTTATAGCAGCACTGCAGGCTGAACAGTTTAACAGTAAGAAGCAGCCGTATTACAAAATGTCATGTCGTGATTTAGAAGTATATGATCTCCTTACGAATTTAACAATTTATTTATCATGGTCATATACAGCTATCTTAGGCAACATGCATTTAAACGGCTTAGAGAACATTAAGAAAAATAGGTATCACCTATCACCCTGTGACATCCAAACTGAGAAAGTGGTGTTATGTTGTCTCTTCTATATGGTACACTGATCTGCTTGACCTTTTCTTACCACTGTAAAACTTAAAGACTAGCACAGCTCTTTGACAACACATTCACACATAAATCGAAATGTGCAGTTGCTCATTTTACGCTCAGTCAAGTGTTAGACTGCATATGTTGATGGTACAACCAAATAACTGCATTCTTTAACGCATTTTCATTTTGCTCCTCTCTGGTGAGAGCGAGCCAGAGCGACAGAGATGATATTGATTATACTATCATTAGACGGAAAAATGCAAGACAGATGTGAGATAAAAACGTAATGTGTGTCTGTTTCAGCATGCGCTCACCATCTCCATCCAGGTCATCAGTCTCATCAGCCCAGCTAGTGGACTTGGTTGGGTAGCTGGGGGCTGGACCGCTGCCTCCACTGTCCTCTGCCAGGAAGTCAGTCAGAGTGAGGGTCTTCCCCTTCTTATTCTTCTTCTTAGCTACAGGGAAGATAAACAGAGAGTATATAATCAGACATGGAAGAAACATGCTAGTCAGGGGCTAGTTCACCACATAGATGTCTGTCAAGAAAAGTCCTTAAACCTTCATCATCAACTAACTATTTCTGTAATAATGACAAAAACTATGTGGTATTATATCCATCTAAGGAGTTATAAAATTTACCTTAATTTGATTCATTTAATCTATTTGAGATAGCTGAAAAACACACTCTGGGCTTGGGGATAGCCACAGATGTTGGGGTGTAAAAAGTTAATCATTACAGAGTCAAAAGCCCCCAATGGCTTCACTGGATTGTAATTAGAGCTTCAACGATTAGCCCATTAATTGATTAGTTGATCAACAAAAACATTAATCGGGACATATCTGGATAACTGAATAATTGTTTTAATTATTTATGTAAAAATGTTGAACATAAGCTTGTCAAATGTTAGAATTTAAGTTTTCCTTTGTCATACATGATAATAAACTGATTATCTTTGGGTTTTGGGCTATTGATCAGACCAAACAATGCATATGAAGACAAACTCTTCCACTCTGAAAAACTGGCCTTTTTCAGTATTTTCTGACATTTTTTAGACAAAATCAGGCCTACTTGTATTCGCATTCAACTGTTGCTTCACAGTGAAATATTACAAAATATAGTTAATGCAGTAAAATGTACTGTGAAAGACTCATTCTTGAAACTGCAACACAACAACAGTCTGGTTTTCAGTAGACTTGTGTGCAAGCCTCCACTCATGTGGAAACCGGCATCTTTGCATAGACAACCAATATTTGTAATGTTGAGTAGTGAGATAGATAAGGGGACTGCAATGTGGTGGTGATAACAAAAACAGTGACTTATTTTCCCATTGGAAAGTAAAACATATAGGGAGTGGTCTTTCTGTCCAACTGTCACTGTACAGTGACTTGTGTACTTGTGTGTATTTATATAGTTCTTTTACTTTCTGAAACTAACATATTTGCCAAGTATATTTTTAGTAATTTTATATTTTTAGAAGTTAAGTTTGTTTGAATTGTTATTCTGCAGGTGCGTTTTTTTCGGTCTGGGAGAAACAGAATTTAATTTCACTGTAAGCAAGTACTAAGAAATGTTCAATCTTCAACAGCTGGCTGGGAGAGGTTTCCCTCTATTTGTTCAGCTCAAAGATTCTGACACAATAATCGTGACATGTTAAAAACACCAAGTTGCATGTTTGCTGCATGTTTTGAGGAACATAACTTGAGTCATATATCCACTGCAGAACATTCCTCATACACGGCTGTGAGCCACCATAGGGGCTTCACACAGCTCATCTCATAGAGCAGGTCTGATTTGTTTTGGTCTGAGGCAGGAAAAAAGGGAGTGACAAAGCTGGCTGTGAGCTTCATTGTGAAAATTCCAGCTGTCATGACATTCTTTACGCACAGTTACAAAACCTGCACACATGCAGAGAGCAAAACAGTAACAAAACCTGCACACATATAGTGAGCAAAACAGTAACAAAACCTGCACACATGCAGAGAGCAGCACAGTAACAAAACTTGCACACATGCAGAGAGCAGCACAGTAACAAAACCTGCACACATGCAAAGAGCAGAGCAGTTACAGAACCTGCACACATGCAAAGAGAAACACAGTAACAAAACCTGCACACATGCAGGGGGAAACACAGTAACAGAACCTGCACACATGCAGGGGGAAACACAGTAACAGAACCTGCACACATGCAGGGGGAAACACAGTAACAGAACCTGCAGACATGCAGAGAGCAGCAGTTACACAACCTGCACACATGCAGACAGAAACACAGTTACACAACCTGCACACATGCAGAGAGCAGCACAGTTGCAAAACCTGCAGACATGCAGAGAGAAACACAGACGGGGAAGCCACTAACGCAAAGTCATTGTTTACAATTACCAGGCCAACTTAACTGACCTCGGTCACTTGAACCGTTCAACGCCAACTAACAATATATTGATTATTTGGTAACGTTTACATTTGTCCGCACGATATGACATTAGCAAGCTAAGAGCTACCTGTGCTGACTTCTGCTAGAGCTACAAAGGTGTACACATCTGTAAGGGCCAACACTGAACTGTGAGGCTAAAAGTGCGGGTTATTAGCCTACCAATTATACTACGTAGGTCGCTTTTGTCTTTATGCGTTTGCGGGCTTAGTCATCGAAGGACTGCTGACGGGGTAAGTATCCCTGCTTAGCTGGCTAGGTTTTAGGGCCTAGTGCACGTCGCAGCGCCAGGATCCAAGTGCGCCATCAACGGAGCAAGACTTGGCCGGAAAGGAAGGGACGCCTCAAAGTTGTGAAGCTGCCTGGGAAGTATTGTGTAGGATGCGACCAATGAGGCCCAGCTGCCCCGGTTCATCAAACACCGACACCAGGGAGAAAGGCTGCACACGTGGAGAGCCTCCTCGGGCAGCCCAGACTGCTCGGCCCGACCCCTCCTCCACGAAACGCGCTTGCGCCCGGTGCTCTGAGCGCCACGGCTAGCTCCGCTATAGACAAGCAATGTGCCAGCTCCGCACGCAGTTAGAGACATTTCACAACACGTCATACACTCTCCAGTACTTGTAATAATATATAAACTCAAAATTTAGACATCCTAAACACCGCAATAACCATTTTGTTACGAAAAGACCGCACTGTTATCTGTAAGTAAAAATGTAAAGTCGCTGCTTCGTTCATTTGCCTCCCTCCAGCAGTTACGTCTTTACCGTGCCAAAACAAGCAACAAACCGATTTATACACACGGGACAACGACGCGGATCAATACGGCAAGGTATTAACAATCCCCAGGCTCCATGTGTTTAATTGTATCTAGGTATAACCCGCTGAAATTCCCCCCAACCGACCATGATCGATCACCCACATAAACCTCACCTGACGCCGCCATGTTGGAGAGCGAGTTCGTAGTAGTTCCCGTATGAAGGCGTCAGGCGAGTTTATCGTGAGCGCGCATTGCCGTTCACGACCTGCCTCCTCCCTTGTTTGCTTACTGACCCACATCTTCCGCTCCATCACTTTCTTCTTCGTTGGTTTTTAGATGGTTTTTGCATCCAAAATATGGCATTACCGCCTTCTACTGGATTGAAAATAAGACTCAGTTCTCCTGTCTAAACTAAATTATGATATATAAAATAAAACTCAAATAAAATTAAAAAAAATAAATAAACAGAGTAAAGATTTAGTTTATTGTCATTTTCTTGTGTATTTGCATACACACAAAAAACAAAATGCTGTTCCTCCTAGCCCACAGCAGTGCAACAACAACAGAGAGGATAAAGATATACTATATCTAAAAATTCCCTTGAAAAAAATACTAAAAAAATCTAAAAATAAAGATAGAAAGTTCGTCTTCATCCCTTATCCCATTCTCTAATATCACTCAATTTAGGCTCTGAGAGGGCCAGAAAGCCTCTCTTAACAGCCCCTGCACCTCCTCTCCAGTAATTTCCACGATATCCAAAAACTTACTCGCTGCATCAACAGCTATCTCTATTCTCTCGGATTTCCTTTCTGCCTCAGCGGCACAGTTAATCACCATGGCCAGAAATGCTAAGAACTTGATCTTGTCCTGACAAAAACAATATTCATCACGGTTCCTGCCTGATTTGTTCTCCCTTACCTTTTGAATCTTTCCATTCCTAGCTACTTCCTCATGGCTTAGCCTCCCCCCCCCCCCCCCCCCCCCCCCACACACACACACACACACACACACTTGGGTTCTATTCATATCTACACACAAGCGAGCCGTGTCCAAATTTCCAACAATGTCTGCACTGAATGGGTTTGGGAACAAAAGGCCTTACTGGGTAACTGATATGATCTAAGAATACTTTGTCAAGCAGGTTTTCTGATTCAAAATGCAGCATGACAGATCTTGTTTCACATCTTTCTCTGTCTCTATTCCTGATCATTCTATGACTGTCAAGAACTCTGTAATATTTTTTAAATCTACTTGCATCGACCACACTCCATCAACAACGTCCTTTACTGGAACTCTTCTATGAAGTGGGAAACATGACGCTTAGTAACCATCTAACTCAGATATTTCTAATGCCTTCTTCAGTTGTTTCTGTGACACACATCCAACAATGATCAATTCTTTTAACATCAACTAAGTTGACATTGCGAAGTTTGTCCTTAATCCAACTTTCAACGTCATTTTTGTCTGACAGAAATCCAAATCTGTTCTTGCTTTCCGTCAGTTTTATTCCAACCAAGTGGATTTCTCTTCTGTTCTCAATGTCATCACTGTAATATGAAATTTCTTCTCTTTTCCTCCCTGATTTCTTCCCCGCTGCTTTTTTCAAACTCATTCACCTCCATCTTCCTCGATCCACTTCTGCTCCTTCTTCTTCTTATTCCTCCTTCAGCTCCATTGATGACTGATGTCAGTGAACTAAATATATATCATATCATATCATATCATATCATATCATATCATATCATATCATATCATATCATATCATATCATATCATATCATATCATACTAAACATGAATATATCATACTGATGCATTGCTGTGTTACCAGCATTTTAATGTCCTGTATTTGTATTGTTTGTATTTATACTGTTGCATAATAAATCTATAAAGTATCATATTTTATAAGCTCATTGTGTGTTTTCATGTAAAATCTCAACACAATGTCATGTAAAAACTAATAACTTCAGCTGTCAAATTAATGTAGTGGAGTAAAAAAAAACAAATTTTCTTTTGAAATGTGATGGAATAGATGTAGTAAGTAGCATAAAATGAAAATAAAATTGAGTAGTAAATTTAGCAGGCACTTGAATGTCAGCTGTCTATTAAAACTGCAAACATGATGAGTTGGAGACAAAACCAGACCAAACCAGGGGTCAAAGGCCACTTAATTGTGGACTGACATTTGTCAGTTGTAAGGTATGTTGCCCTGTGTCTGCTGGATGTGTGTCCGAACACCTTAACACCATAATAATTGTATAGAGTGATAATATGTCAGGACTGTGTGTCTCTTGATTGTCTCGGAGTTATTCTTCCCCCCAATGGCCAAACATCAATTAAGGCAGCTTTGAGCACTGTGAAGGTATTCACAGAGGACTATTCACAGGCTATTATGACTTTAATTTTACCCAAAAAGTTTACGTTCTTCTTTCAACTTTATAAATTCAACACACAATAATACTAACATTACTTTTCATAATTAATCCAACTATAAAATCATGTAATTTATCAGCCAGCCCCTTTTTTGTCAACAGAAATGATCGTATGATCTAAATCTGTAATTCCTTTATAAGTGTTTTTTTATTTTAATCAGCAAGGGCTATAATGACAACAACATATCACAATACACAACATGCACATATATTTGTATTATATATATCTATATTCTGTAACCATAAAAAATGCACAAGAGCCATGACTGTGGATCAACAAATGGTTTTATTCATTTTTATTTTGCTGCCAGGTCAGGCAATGGTTAATTTCAAAATATCACTGCCAATTTCACCGAAGTGCAGTTGAATGCCTTTATTCAGAATGGCCTAAATCATTTATGTGGTGCAACTTATGTGGTCATGGTTAAAAGAAATGCCTTTAGTTGATTAGACCAGCGAGACATTTTGTCCATTATGGACAGTTGTGGGTTGCTCTGCTTCCACTGTTGAGATGGTCCCGGATCCTTTGTTCCAAATTAGCTCATGCTCGCTAGCTCATCCAGTGCATCCTGGAGCCTGAACAAAACACAAATGAAACATTTTGACTCTCATGTTGAACTGGTCATGTGACTGCTGCCAACTGGAACTACTGCCTCAATTCTGAATGTAGTTATACTTGACCATGCAAACCATGATAACAAATTACTTATGTATTCACCTCCACCACCACCATCACCTTGCCTCGACCTTTTTTTTCTCCTCCATCTCTATAACTCTTACTTGAAGTCTCCACCATCCAACAGGGTCTTGTAGGTGCTAATCTCAGCCTCCAGTTTCATTTTCAGGTTGAGCAACGCCTCATACTCTTGGGTCTGTTGCTGGATGTTTGCACGCAAGTGTGTGAGCTCCTCCTCCAGACGGATAATAATGCCGTTGTACTTCTCCATTTCCATGTTGTTACGTAGCTCTGTGTTGTGTAGTGTGTCCTCTAAGGAAGCTTTCTAATAATGGATTGAGGAATGAGAGATATTTTTAGGCAAGCAAGTCAAATTTTGGAGAACATGAGAAAGTTCCAACCTTTATGTAAGAGATTATTTTTAAAATTGGGTGTCATGTAATGGTCAGGATATTTTAAAAAAATGATCTCAAGTTTTGCAACAAGACAATATAGAATGGATTATAGATTATATGTTCCAATTCAAATGTAATGAGACTTACTAAGCTCTGTTGGGATGCAAGTTCAATTTCCAGGGTCTGTATCTGTCTGGTTAAGTCACCCCTTTCCATCTGGGCTCCCTGGAGAGCTTCTGTGTTCTGTGATACCTGCGCCTGCACATCTGCAGTCTGACAAAGAGATGGGGAAAGGATGTCAACCACACAAAATCACGAGTGTATTTATTCCTGATGACCCTTTCTAGCACTGTATTACCTGATTTTCATGCCACCGTTTGAGTTCCTCTGCATTCTTCACAGCAATCTTCTCATAGTTGACCCTCACGTCATCCATGATCTGTGCCAGGTCTTGACCTTTGGGAGCGTCAACATCCACTTGCACGCCTGAGTGGGAGATCTGACTCCTCAGCTCCATCACCTCCTACAGGACAGACGGAAAGAGAGAAATTAACTTAAAACACTCACAGACTTGTGATTTGGAAGCCACTGATACTGAAGTGCGATGATTAATTGTGATGTAGTGTAAACTCACATTCTCATGGTTCTTCTTTAGGAAGACCAGCTCCTCCCTCACGGCTTCAATCTCACTCTCGATGTTCATCCTGCTCATGTTGGTGTCATCAATGACTTTCTTCAGCCCAGCAATGTCGGCCTCCACAGACTGGCGGATTGACATCTCATTCTCAAACCTGTAGGAATGCACAGATCCAAACTCTATTACAGACCTCAAATTCACATTGTGCTGTGCAGTATAAAATCATGAAATGACATAGCTGAGCTTCCAAAGAAATGGTGAAAAAACAAACCTACTACTCTATTTGTAATTCTAGATGTTAGACCACATACACTGACTGTACAATCTCTGTATGCCAAGGCAAAAAAAAAAAAAAAACCACCAAGGCATGACTATGTTTGTACTGCATTGTGGAAAGTGAGTTTACATTCATATAAACTGAATATATAGAACAACATAAATTACTATAAGATTCAATTTAAAACAACATACTTCACTTTGAAATCATCGGCAGCCAGACGGGCATTGTCGATCTGGAGCACAAAACGAGCATTTTCCGTTATCTTGTCGAAGATCTGGAATGAAAAAGAGAATAATGAGAATGTGACTTTTATTAGTTGACATTCTTTAGCCAGTGGGTGTCAGAAGATTAAATGTGTTTATTTTGTTTATCTTCTTTTTGCTGGTTACAAAGACCAAAATTGTTTAACCAGAATCCTCTTCATACAATGCACAAATTTGCTCCAATCATTATGTGCTGTGATACAGTGATGTTTAACAGATGTACAGAATTAAACATATGATCTGAGTCAGTAATTCTTTCCCTTATGTAACAATAGCAACCACAGAGTCAGATTACTCAAAAGGGCCACAAAATGGTTGAATCCAACATTCAGTTAAAAAAGAGGAACCAGAAACTGAAGAACAGGAAAAGGGGATGTTCTTGTGCCAGAACAGAATCTGGTTTGTTTTAGCATTGTTGGAAAAATGTGTTTCCTGTCTGAGTAAGCCATACTGGTTTTTTTCTCTCCAATTTTCTCGCAGCTGCACTGTCTCCGCCTGTCTGTAGCTCTCTTTGTATATATGACCATAAGTGTCTCTGTGTGCAAAGATTGCAAAATTCTTTTGGCCTGATTGTGTTTGTGATTTTTTTTTAATGTATCCATGGCATCCTGTCTCAGAGGAAAGTCCCTTTATGTGTTGAAGAAAAACAAAAGTGCCACCAATAATGTGTCATTATGTGACATTGAAGAACTGGAACTGGGAGAATGTGACATTTGACTCTGCTGACTGGAGCTGATTGTTATACAACCAGTGAATTCACACGCATCTGTGTGCGCACACACACTACAAGACCCTTTGTGTGTGTGTGTGTGTCATTACCACACATCTGTTTCACATTGAGGCCCTCCTACACCAAAGAATGCTTGTAGAATCACCATAGCAGAACCACTTGGAAATGCTTTTGTCTGTCTGTTGAAGGTTGTATGCTGGTTGTTGGAAAACTTCTGAGTCTGACTGTCTCATGATGTTACCCTCGTGTTGGTGATTCATCAGAGGAAGTTCTGACCAGTTCGTGGCTTGAATGGGAGTTTTACGGGGTGAGGGTGACAACTAAGCAACCACACCCTTCATTCTTTTGCAAGATATTTGATAACCTTCTGTTTGAAATTTGATCACCTAAGTACTGCCCGTCTCAGCAGAAGTATTCTCAATCTTAATTTTTAACTTTAGGCTCAAGGAATACATGGAGATGAATAATTAATACATTGATACAACTTACTGCCACAAGTAGGTTAACACTTGGGACATTGTCTGTGATGCACTCATTGATTCATATCATATCAGAGGCCTCAGCAAGCATTTAAGGAAAGCATTCAAACATTTAAATCTCTCACCTTTTGCTGTATCGAAGCTGAATGTAAGTTCCATTGATTTCTATCAACAACTACAGCTTCCCACTTTAACATTTTATTCTCAACTTCCATCTGTTCATTTGAGTGGCCATTGCTTTTTTGTCATGCTTACCTGTTTGCGTAGGTCGTCTATGATGGGTTCATACTTGCTGTAGTCTCTCATGGCGGGCCCCCCCTTCTCCAGGGCCTCCCTGATCTTCATCTCCAGCTCCTTGTTGGTCTGCTCCAGGGTCCTCACGGTCTGGATGTAGTTGGACAAGCGGTCGTTCAGGTTCTGCATGGCTCCCTTCTCGTTGCCCGAGATCCCAGCACCGGCACTGCCACTTGTTGCCACGGATGCACCGGCACCACCAAAACCAGCTGCCATACCACCACCCATTCCACTGCTCAGCTTGAAGGAAGTTGAGGAGGAGGCCATTGGGGCACCAGAGCGCAGGGAAGATACTGAGGCAGAGGAGATGCGGGTGCCATGTCCACCAGCACCACCATAAATGCTGGCAGCACGGTACTGGGGTGTGGAGCGGGTGAAGGAGATTTGGGCAGAAGGTATCTGCTGAAAGGTGGATCTTCTGTAGCTCATTTTGGAGAAGTTCAGGAATAAAGAGAACAAAGTGAAAAATGAGATGTGGAGGCTCACTGCTGCTGGCCGGCTCAGAAAGTGACGCTGGCAGTGGGAAGTGGGGAACTTATACTCCTCCTGCCTCTCTCCCTCAATCACTGCTGGTCTCTTAGACCCTGCCCACTTCAACATCGCCCCATTCTTCCTTTCCTGCTCCCTCCCTGCTCTCTCATGCTCTCATTCACCCACATGTTCCTTTTTTTTAAACTTACAGTGTATTTTTCGTATCCAAGGAGATGTATGAAGTGTATATTGTTGTGTAAACATATAAAAACACTGACATTTGTCCAGTGAAAATTTATTTGACCAAGCAAGACAGATCACAACAAATGAAAGAAAGCAAGTAAGAAGTTTAGTAGACAAGTTGTCCAATGTAAAAAAGCTGAAATAGAAATAAAACAAAAAAGTTAAAGAGTAGAATAATCTTGGCAAAGGAATTTACTGTGTGAGCATGCAACAAAATTCCTTTGGTTTGCCTATAAAAGGCTTAATGTCTACCATTCGCTGCAGTCTCTAAGTTGGTGGTCAGCCAGGCCCCAAAATAAACATATTTTGCCAACCTTCCTATCTAGACTAAACTGAAAACGAGATATAGCAGCAACAGCACTCTTTCTTTTTGTTGTAGCCAAAGTAGAAAGGGAACTGGAGTTTTTTTTTACTGGTTTATGCTGTGAAGTGCCAATTGAATTAGGAAGTAATATCTTCAGCATGACATTGAATTGTTTATCAGAGCAGCTGCAATCATAAAATGGTAACCATAGAAAACTAAACTGAATGACAGATAAACAGTAAACGGAAATCACATTTCAACACAATCAATGGGGTAACAGTATTTACAATGAAAGCTGCCGTGTTTAAAAAGTAACCCAAGGACACCCAAGCTTCAAATATACCCAGAGGGCCCTACAAAAGATGAGATGCATAAAGAACAAAGGTTAGCTGATATCATGCTCAGAGGACAATCAAAAGTGAGAGAAAAGCTGCCCTCATTTGCTGATCATATTATAGTTGATTATCTGTTCACATCAGTTCTTTTTTGAACAATTACCTTTAAAAGCTTATCTGCGGTACCTGACGTGAGAACTGCCTTTGATATTTTAGTATGAAAAGTACTCTTTTTTCCATTGATCCTTTGAGAACCACAGGAAAAACACAACAACTCACAAAACTGTGGTCAACATACAATCAGGATTAATGTTTTATTTTTACTTGTCTCAGAATTATGTGTTTTTCTGCATCAAAGTAGTGCTTACTGCTCCCAAAAAACAAGAAAGAAACTACATCATGAGCACAGCAAGCTTCAACATAGCATGCTCTGGCATGGCCTTGGGAAGGTTCATACTGGTTTAACTGAGGCTGAAGTTGTGGTTAGAGAGGAATTTTACACAGAGCTCCAGAGAAGTGGCTAACAAAATCATATAAACCACTTGGGGGACATTGGCAAAGTCTCTAACTCCCTCCTGAGCTCTCATACAGCCTTTTCTTCTCCCATATTATGTCAAGTTTCTGTTTTTCACAGTCCATAGAACCTCATTCCAGACCCTCACTGTGCTTTTATTTGCAACAGTCTTTTAGTAATACTCAATGATGTAGCAGGAGAGTAGCAAATAGCAAAGAAAAAGCCAAGGAAACACTAATGAGTCTGGTCTGTAAAAGGACAGGGAGCTATAAAGAGGAACGATGAATTAAATCAGTATGACTCATACCTCATGACAGTGTTGTTACTATGTTGTTTGTTTGAAAGTGTGTTGACAACATTCTGCCTCGCCCGCCAAGAACCCAAAAGACAGCTCTTTACACTGACCAAACATATTTGTGGTGCATACAAACATGTTTTGGACTCCTGTTCACATCATGCTTGTATATTAAATTTTTTTTTTTTTTGGTAATCACTCAAATCCACTTTTCAATTTCACAGCTCTTTCCCAGATAAGACAGGAAAAAAAGAGGAAAATTGAAAGAAGCTGGGGTCTCTTAGTCATATAATACACAGCAGGAATCTGGAAATGACTGCAGGAGATTATGTGCTTCACAAATCTTGGACAACCACTCTCAGCCTGGTGTGGCCTTGAATGAACTTCCCTTTCCCTCCCTCTTTCTCTGTGGGTACATTTCACCCAGCCTCACGAATGAGCTCTCTCACACACTTATATACTAGTCAAAAGTATCTATCTGCATAGATGCATATGCATATTTATGCATGTGATTGTGAACACCCTGACAGATACAAAAAGGAATGTGTACATGCATGTTAGTGTGATACACTTCTATTCACTAACTTTAACCACTTCCTCATTAACTCACGCAAGATGTTCAAAGGGCACTGAAAGAGGTTGTTTCTTAATTGTTTTATGTGGATCTATATTTCGCTTTTATGGCCAAGACCATCAGCAGAGTGTAGGTGTCACACATCAAAGGTTGTGAAATGTGTCGACTATGATACATTTTCTCTGTGGGATGTCATGTCCATTTCTGGTGCAAAGACATTTCACAGGAAGACATAAAAAGAGCAGTGAGCAAGCGAAGAGTCACCTGTCTTACCATTTCTCATGTGGAAGCAAATGACTGGTTTCATTTGAGGAAGTAAAGCTGTTTCTTAAAGTCCTACATTATCCACCCACATGTTCCTACATTATCTACCTATTTGCAGTCTTGTGGACTGTTACTGCTTAATGTGAAAAAAAATGAATAAGGCCTTGTGTGGCTCCAGAGGGAGCTGTGCAGAATCTGACAAGTTCTCTCATGGTTGGAGTCCTCAAGTTTGAAAATGAAAAAAAAAAAAAAATTGGAGGGGTGGAGTCAGAAAGAAGTGAGTTTACCAGATGTCCAGACTGCTCATGGTCTCTGCTTGAGGTTGTATAACACACCAGAATCTCTGACTGTTGGTGATCAAGTTGCATCGTGGGTAATGTAAGCACCAGGTTTTGAGAAGGCAGATGAATGCATGAAATAAAAAGGACAATGTCTCTGGTTCTGCTGCTGGTTTCTTTAAATTAACCACTGTGAGTCCAACAATGTCATAGGAGTGCAATGGAGTACTCTTTCATAAGAGTACTCTGTAATAAGGAAACTTTCATTGATGATAGATTGTCTTCTAAATAAATAAATAAATAAGTAAATATATATAAATAATATATGCACAGCCTCAACCAGGAGGCATCATATCTTTGTACAGTAGTCAAAATGATAAAATACAATAAAGCCCACGAGCTTATTTCCATTTTGGTCCTAGGTACCAATTCAATAGTTAACACATGAGTCAATACTAACAATATATGGCATAAAACCATATGTATGCACAAATGGCTTAATCTATACCTAAATTTGTCAAAACCACTTGGTTTTACCAAGCGGTACTTAAAAACTGTATGTTCTCCTAACTCAGACACAATTACTATAACAATGCAGATTCAGTAGTTATATTTAGGACCAGCTGCTGCTCAGCCAACTCTGTAGGGAGGACTAAAAGTCTCCAATAGAGCTAATTGACTTAAGGCAAGCCATTCCACATAACTGCTGCTGAATATAAAAACAAATATACAACCTAAGTAAGTAACTGATTCCTTGGCTGTAACTTCAAAATCACCAACTACCGCTCTGAAACCAGGAGACTTCTTAAGTTTTGCATTTGACCCAAAGAGTATCGACTCTGTTTTGCTGAGATGGAGAGAGATCATGTCTTCTGCTAACCAGATGCTAACTTTGTGAAGTTCTGAACTAAGCAATTTTTCAACTTCTAATTTATCATGAGAGACTAGGAGAGCTGAATCATCTGCGCAAAGGAACAGATTGAAATCACAGGCTGACTTCATGTGGGCCTTGTTTGTGGTATGAACATGGTTCCATTTACATCCACCACCTGTTCTCTGCCTGCCAGATAAGACCTAAGCCACTGTAAAGATTAACTGTCAAAGCCCAAAGACCTAAGCTTGATCGAAAGAATATCTTTCCTACATCTACGTCTTTCCTGATGTGATCTGTTAGATAGAGCAGACAAAAAGTGTGTAAGCATGCTTCGCCTTTAAAACAGCACCAGTTCTCCTTTCTACACTTGCACACAGTTTTTCAAAGTTCTTGGCAGGTCGGCTGTTCCAAACTTGACGTAGTTCTCTATGGATTTAGGCTCTCAGTTGCTTCTGTCTCTTCATGTAATTCCAGACCGACTCGATGATGTGGAGATCAGTTGTGATGTCACAAAATCATGCTTATAGGGATGCCCCATGTGAACACAGAGAAACTTTCCGACTTCAGCAAATTAACGTGAAAACAGCTGTCTAGTGTCAAACTCTGAACATACATCATTCTGCACAGTGAAGCTCAAATATCGAGCTGAAGGAACAAGAGGAAACACATTTTTGACTAGAGGCGAACTTAAAAAAACACACAACATCCTTTAGCATGGATCAAGTTTCACACAGTAAGTTACCTCATGTTTAATGAGAAACAGTGATGATACCACATGGCCACTCCTCCTGTACAGCTTCCTGGACTGAAAACATCCTCTTCCACCCTACGGTCACTAGGGGGCATGAGTCACAAGGCAGAAAAAGCTTCTGTTGCATGAGAGGAGTGTGGCTGTCCACGCACATCTGCATGCACCTTTCTCCCTGACTAGTTATAGTGAGTACATGTGTATTCCCATTATTTAAAACCATGCCCCAAGCTTTATGTCTTTGCTGGAGCCTCTCTGTCTGAACAGGCAACACAGGGCAAAGCAGGAAGGGAGTTTTATAACTGATTTTACTGATAACTTTGAAGGCTTGGCAGGACCCTCCTCAACGCTACAAAGTCCAGCCTCAAGACCAAAGCTTAAATCAACACTATCACCTCTTAAAATGTATTGTTGCAGACAGGCTTTTATAGAATTTTATATTAGATGTTTCTCCATTTCAGTACTTTAACCTGAGTAAAATTTTGTATTATTTATATTACTCATAAAGTACTAAATGCATCAAGTTCATTATAATCATTTTTATAATATGAACATGCATGCTGGAGGGATGTCATCACAGTTCCTGTAGTGCTCAAACTGCTTTAGGTGACTACGCACCATCACGTATCACACCCCATTCTTTCTGAACATCTCAGATGATCTGACAGTGGTTGTGAAATAGTTTGCTGCCACGGATAGTTTATTTCTTATCTTTGCTAATTGTCTTTTCATATCCCCCACTAGCTCATTTTCTCCCCACCCCTCCTCTCCGACTTGTAGCATGTACGTGTCTCTCTCAGCACATTCCTGACTCGATGTGTCACATAGCAGCTTCATACAAACCAAAACACCACTGTCCTCTTAAGAGACTTAAGGTCAGGGGTTGATTGTCTTAAATTACCTTCTTACTTTCCTCATGCAGAAAGAACGAGGGACTCTCTTATCTGGAGAAATGAGAAAAAGCAACTTTTTTCACATTTAAGTCATCAAATGTGACCAATAAATGCAGCTCTGTTAATCAATTACTGTATTTGTCTGAGAGGCTGAGCTTATGAAACAACAAAAAAGAGGCTAATTTGTACATATATGGTTGCCTCCAAGTTTAGCACAGCAGCTCCATTGTGAAGAGTCACGTCACTGTTTGAGAAGAGCCAAGCAAAACACACACTTTTTGATTGGTCCAAAGCCTGGAAGTCCCTTTCAGGTTGTTAAGATGTACTTTCCACAACAATGCCCCCTCTACCTATTCACAATTAGTTTCCACACTGCAGAATACCCTGGGATTTGGTTTTCATTAGCTGGTATATCGTTGTGGATGCTTTCTTAACCACATAAAATCTTGAAAACAAAGGAGTAGGGGTGTGGTGAAAACACTCGTTGAGTGAGCTGGGGGTTTCTTCTGGTACAAATTAAGCAACAGTCATCGAACCACTCCGAAAAGACTGTGAGTCATAAATCTGCAGTGAGATGATGGTTGAGGTTCATGTTTTATATAAAACTGTCACAAAAAGATAAATCAAATACAAACTCTATCATCTATCTATCTATCTATCTATCTATCTATCTATCTATCTATCTATCTATCTATCTATCTATCTATCTATCTATCTATCTCAGTATTGTTATGGGTGGAGAAAGCTGTTTAAGACTAAGGTGAGGTTCAAAGTGAAAGAAAAAGACAAACTCTGTTTGCACGTCACCTGGCTGATATGGAAGGAATGTTCATCAATAGTCCTCGTGTGTGTGTGTGTGTGTGTGTGTGCGCGCGCGCGCGTGTGTGTGTGTGTGCGTGTGTGTGTGTGTATGTGTGTGTGTGTGTGCGTGTGTGTGGTCAAAGCTGATAATGGCAATTGCACTGCATAATTGTGCAATGTGTTTTAGATGGTGCCACCTGTAAGTCTACTTAACTTTTTTTTGCTCTTTTAATTTTTGCAACATACCTGCTCAAACACTTGTAAAGATGAAAAGATAGTGGAACATAGTCAGTGGGTAAATCTGGTTCTCCTGCAACTATGAGACGTACAGTCACTGCCAACAAACACGTAAAGCACATCACACTGGGCAACCACAATTTACTTTGCAATATATCATGTCTATGAGAATTGTTGTAAAGTGGAAGAGGACGTCATAAAATTATGTGCCTGTTCATTATACCCAAGGTTTGACTTTATATTCTGGTGCTGTGTGTGTGTACATGTTCATGTAGTGTACAGAGGATACAACAAAGATGTCGACTGTTTAAAGTACAGTTATTTTTATTTATTCAAAATAGGCCAGGAGTTTTGTCACTATTATGTAAAGCAATGTGATGTTCTATTATGAAAAATGCTGTTTCATAAATGTCTCAAAGTGGACAAACTAAAAGGGTTTTCCAGTGTGTCTGCAGTAGTTTTATAGAAACTGGCACACTGACTATTATGTAATTCTTGAGCTCTCTCCAACACACTTTGTGTGCTGTAAATGTGTAATAAGATGTGATTTTCTTCCCTCATTTCTCACCCTCTCTCCCTCCATCCTACACTCCCCTGCTGAGGACACTAGCCAATCGCACCTAAGCTGGGTAACTCCCCTGCTCTGATAAATAGCACCAGGGACCAGGGAGGGTCTATCTGCCTGATTCTCCCTCCCTCTGCAGAGTCTCTCAGCCTCCTCTCACACCAGTGCTACAGACTCCCTTCAAAAATTGTGACCATGTCTGTCAGAGCTGTGAAGACCACCACCTTCTCCACGGCGTCCTCATCCAGGGGCCTCCAGGGCTTCAGCAGCCGCTCCTTTTCTGGCTACGGTGGCCGTAGTGTGGGGAGTGGCAGGCAAAGCTATGCTGTCCGCAGCTCCTATGGGGGAGTGGGCAGCAGTGGTGCTGCCATGGGTGCTGGGGGGTTTAAGGTGGTCGGTGGGTATGCTGCTGGGGGATCTGCACAAAGAGCAGGTGGAATGGAGTTTGGCTATGTGGGTTTCGGTGGAGGTATGGGAGGTGGCATGGCCAGTGAAATGGTGGCCCCCATCACAGCAGTGACTGTGAACAAGAGCTTGCTGGCCCCCCTGAACCTGGAGATTGACCCCACCATCCAGGCCATCCGCACCCAGGAGAAGGAGCAGATCAAGACCTTAAACAACCGCTTCGCTTCCTTCATTGACAAGGTCAGTCAACTTAATTAAGATGAGATTTTAAAGATAAACTTCAGTGTTCCAACAGGAAATTTGGTCTTTTGTGACATAAAAGCTACATGGGAAAATTGCAGCAATAGCAATAAACAGCACAGACTGTATGTTGGATTGTAGACTTTTATTCCTCCATGTTCTGCTATCGTCCTTGACAGTTGGGATAAGACTATTCAATTCCACATAGAGTAGAAAAATAACTCGGAGTTTAAAAGGAAATGAATGTAGTGCAAGCCAAAATAGCTCAAAGTGAAAGATGTCACAATGGAGATGATCCTTGAGACAATCCCAGTGAAAACTGTGTATATAACAATATGTCTGCTTAAAGCCAGGGACAGTGACTTTGTGGAGGATACTGGCTGTTTTGAGTAATGACTTAGCCTCCTCACATGTTGAGATCATAGAGCTCAGATAAGAGGATATAGAGTGCAGTACAGGGCTGGGATGAGGAGCAGAACAATTTTGCTTGAAGGGGTGCATCCTCATGTAAGCAATATCCTGCAAAAAAGAGATCTAGTGGATATGAAAGTATAGTGCCAGGTGTCTTATTCTGATCTTGCTCTGGATTTGCAAAATCTTATTTATTATGTTATTTTCATATGTCATTGCTGATATTTGCAGCCTCCTAACACTTGCAGAGCAAAAACAGAATGGGAGTGGCAGTGAAAAGGTTTGCATGACGCAAACTTATTAAACACTGATTAGAATAGATACTTAATATATCTACGATTATCAGTATCTGAACCTTACCCACTTTATGAGGCTGTGTAATAGTCAGGAATGCCATTTTCTTGACAGTAGTATAAATCACTGTCAAGCATCCGCTGTCAAACAGAGATTACTGATACGTCAGAAATAGCAATGCTATCAGCCAACAGACAGAAACATGCACTGTTTGCTACCTGAGATTGATCAGATTCTTCAGTTAATGCCCACCATCTCTCATAAATGGGTTCTCTTGTTTAAGGAGGCACCCAAGAATAATGTAGGATAGAAGTTAACCTGTAAATCAATCACGCAAAGACTAATTCTTTACATCGTAAAACAAAGCCCTCTACCACTCCTCTGCATACCACTGTGATATGGCACACATTTGCAGAGACGTGTGTCTCTCGTCATGTTTGCTGAGTGGTAGCAGGACCCCACCCAGGGTCAGGATTCTGAATAGGAAAGTTATAAAGGGGTGAGCTGTGTCACAATGGGGAAACAGTGCCACTCTGTGTTTAAACGCTGCGTTGTGGGTTGGAAGTGAGTCAGGAATAATTGATGTGACATTTGGAGTGCATTGGATGTGGGAGAAGTTCAATTAGTCATTTTTTTTTTCAGTTGATCTTCATGTGTTTCTTTGTCCATCAGCAAACATAGTGAACCCATTCACTCCCACCCTCTCTTTACATGCATTCATTCTCTGTCCACAACACACGCTGTACACCTCAATGACCACCCCCTCCCCACTCTGTGCAGTTTGAAACATATGGAAATAAGGAGCTGGTTATGTTTCCAGCCACTCTTTTAATCAATGGTGTCCAGCCTGGTGAAATCCATCCATTCATTCATTCATTAAGTCTGATTCATTAACGCATTCATTAACTTTTCTTTCTGCAGGTACGCTTCTTGGAGCAGCAGAACAAAATGCTTGAGACCAAATGGAAACTTCTGCAGGAACAAACCACGTCTCGCTCCAACATCGATGCCATGTTCGAGGCTTACATTGCCAACCTGCGTAAGCAGCTGGATAGCTTGGGTCATGAAAAGGTCAAACTGGAGTCTGACCTGCATCACATGACAGGCCTGGTGGAGGACTTCAAAAACAAGTGAGTAAAGTTGAGGTTTTTAACCTGTTAAGCTTTAAAGTACCAGCCAGTGGTTCCATTTTCCCCAAACATGTTCTGTTCAAACCCACAGAACTTTATTGTAACTTCTACTGAGGATCCCAAAGTTTCAAAAGATACCAAATACAGGTTAATGTGAGTCAGTGTGAGCACCACATACATTCATTGAAGTGTTTGACTAAGCAGATACACAATGTCCAGTTTATGTGAAACAGTTATATACTGTGAAAACATTTTTTGATTTCTAACTTTATATAGATACATAAAGGAAAACACAAGGGGAAAATCAAGAGTTTAAGTGTTACTCTCGTGCCCTCATTCCTTTCTGGGTGTTGTATTCAAACCTGAGATGCCATCCGTGAGCTTGGTCTTTGTAATAATATCCTGGGTCACATGGAGTTCAAAACATTAATTTTAAGGGCACAATGACAAACTAAAATTCTCTATTTTCACAGGTATGAGGATGAGATCAACAAGCGCAATGAGTGCGAGAACAACTTTGTCCTCATAAAGAAGGTCTGTTTAGGTTTTCTGACAAATTCTCAATCTTGAAGGTATAATTAAGTCTCAAGCACAATGAACCCAAACAATGGCCATTTGTACCTTGGAGTTGGGGCAATATGCAATAATGTAAAATGTTCTCAGTGCTGTCTGTTCTCATGCAGGACACAGATGCAGCCTTCATGCTCAAAGTGGATCTGGAGGCCAAACTGGATGGACTTTCTGATGAGATTGAGTTCCTGAGGCAGATCTATGATGCTGTAATGACCTTATTTTTTAAGTTTCATATATTTGATCTTAAAACAAAAGGTATCACTAAAATGATGAAAATGATTATTCTGTTCAGGAAATCCTTGAGCTGCAGAGCCAGATCAAGGACACATCTGTTGTGGTGGAGATGGACAACAGTCGCATTCTTGACATGGATGCCATCATCGCTGAAGTGCGCGCCCAGTATGAAGACATCGCCAACCGCAGCAGAGCCGAGGCTGAGTCATGGTACCAGACCAAGGTGAGACAACCCTCTGTGTCCACCACCAGCACATCATCGTCTGTCATAGCCAAAGCCTCATTTACAACTGAAAAACATGAACACGTGTCCTCTTGTGGAATGCGGCTGATGGTGTAGGATGTCTCCTCTTCTCTTGTCTTGTCTTGTCATCTTGGCTCAACTCACCTTACCTCAGCTCACCTTACATTACCTGATTTTACCTTTACTTTCATTTTCTCAGAGGCCTCAGATATCTTACTCAGTATCACAGTAACACAGTGCATGTGGTGATTACACATCCCTGTATTTTACAATCAAAATGCCTCTTTGATGGTCATCTCAAATTAAAACAGAAATGTGTCTAAAAACAAATGTCAGCAATATAGTAACAAATGTCAATTAATCGATTAGTCTTTTGATTTATGGTCATTGTTACCCAAGGCCCAAGATGCAACCTAAAATATTTTGTTTTGTCCTGATCAACAGTGAACAACCCAAAGTTTACTATCACAGAGAACAAAAGAAACCATAAAATATTAACATTTGAGAAGCTGGAATCAGAGAGACTCAAAGTGACGATGACTCGATGTCCAAATTGTTGTTGATAAATTTTCTGATGATCGACAAATCGACTAATCGACTAATTGTTGCAGTTCTGGCTGGTTTGTTACATTGCATTTTGATGTGTCTGTGTGACTTGACCCTATCTTAAATAGTATGCAGAGATGCAGCAGTCAGCTGCTGGATATAGTGAAGACCTGAAATCAACCAAAGCTGAGATGGCTGACATGAACCGCAGGATAATGAGGCTCCAGTCTGAAATTGATATGGTCAAAGCACAGGTGAGGATAACAGCTTATCATATTTAATCAGATTTTAGTATGACATGATTTTATCTTTAATTTTTTTGATTTTATAACTTTGGTACTATTGAAACTGTCTAGTTAGTAGTACTTAGCCTAATAAAGACTATTCAATGTTTGCACTGAGCTTCACTCAGCTTTTCCTCCTCCACTCAGCGAAACAGTCTAGAGGCTCAGATCGCAGAGGCTGAGGAGCGAGGTGAGCTGGCAGTGAAGGATGCTAAACTCCGTGTCAGAGACCTGGAGGAAGCTCTTCAGAGAGCCAAGCAGGACATGGCCCTGCAAGTCCGCCAGTACCAGGAACTGATGAACGTGAAGCTTGCACTGGACATTGAGATTGCCACCTACAGGAAACTTCTTGAGGGAGAGGAGGACAGGTAAGATGTTACTGTGAGAGTAGCACTAGCCTGTGGTTATGTTGAGAAATGTCTTCTTTACAGCATTATTATTGTGTATTTCTAATATAATATATTTCCCTCTGTAGGTTAGCAACTGGAATCAAGACTACTGTGTCCAAGCAGACTTGTAAGTATCTTATCTCACTAATTATTATTTTCATTATCGATTATTTGATTAACTGGTCTATGAAATATCAGACAATAGTGAAAATGCCAAATTGATTTATTCAGTTGTTTGTCCAACCAACAGTGAAAAACAAATAATTAGGTAACACTTCGTTTTACAAGTCTGTAATTTCCTAATGGTGACCTTAATTTCCCTGGAAGTTTCCTGAAAAGAACTAAGAAGTAATTTGGTACTAATTATAGTGAAAATGATAATTTCTTTGAAAGAATGGCTCCAGGTAAATATTCAGTCATTTTTCATTTACTATTGGAAACTTTATTCTTCATAAACATGAACACATTTTTCTATGTTCAGCTGACCTGCTGTGCAACAAGTAAAATACTCTCTAGGTTACACTACCAGTTAATTGAAATAATGTTATTGAAAGTGAACCAATTAAACAAAGTATATTTTTTGCTATAATTAATACCAAATTATATCATTCTTTCCCGGAAACTTCCTAGAAATTATTAGAAAATGACGGACCTGTAAAATAAAGTGTTACTAATGAGGACATGTGAGAGGCTGGAAAACGTTATCTTTTTGGGCATTTTTGCCTAAATAAATAAGTAAATAATTACTTGATCACTGGATTAATTCGTTACTCAATCAGTATTTTATATACAGTTAGGGATTTTTGGCTCAATATATAAAATACAGTAAAAGTCATATGTTCATGAATTCACCTTTCCCCCACTTTCTGTATTAATGAATGCCTTTTACTTCTAAATGTGTAGCAATGAACTTCAGTGCCTACAGCCTGG
This sequence comes from Thunnus maccoyii, assembly GCF_910596095.1. Classification (NCBI taxonomy): domain Eukaryota; kingdom Metazoa; phylum Chordata; class Actinopteri; order Scombriformes; family Scombridae; genus Thunnus; species Thunnus maccoyii. The sequence continues at coordinate 12,684,978 of NC_056535.1, read as the reverse complement.
AGAGCTCCCGCATCCCGTCCTACGTCAGCTCCTCCTTCGGTGGAGTCAAGGCCAGCAGCGGATCTTTCTCTTCCCTCGAAGGAGCAGCAGTGAAGAGCAGCACAGTCTCCAAGACGGAAGCTGTGGTGATCAAGAGTGAGGAGAAGAAGCAGGAGGTGCATGAGCAGGTAGCAGTCAAGGAGTCAGCTGCTGTGGAGGTGGAGAAGAAGGAACAGGAGCAGGAAAAGGAGCAGGAGCAGGAGAAAGAGAAGGAGCAGGAGAAGGAGAAGGAGAAGGAGCAGGAGCAGGTGGAGGCTGAAGCTGTGGCTGAGGAGTGATGTTTCCTTCCTGTTATGTCAGATTCATGATTTTGGTATTGAAGGTTAAGAAAAAACACACCTACTCTGATTATTGTCCAGTTCTTAAATGATTCATCAACAAATAAAGGGCTCGTTTCTGCTGTAAGAGGTGCAAACACATATACAGGAAAAATTTTCTTTCAGATATTCTTAATGAAGAGGTGCCAATGGATGAAAACTGTTAAAAAATTATTTACTGCCAGTGGTTCAGTGATCACTGCACCACAATTGTTTGTCCAACAGGTGGCACTATAGCATATACTTTCCCCTGCTGCTGCACCTTGTCCTTTAGGCTTAATGATTTACTTTTAATAGGGGTCATCTGGGGACAAAAAAATCATACTTAATTTCTTCTGTGAACCTACTGTGAAACTAAAGTCTTCCTGACTTCTGCTGAGAAAAGACTTTTTCGGTGTGCTGCTGTTTGCAACACCTGGAGTCCTCTCAACAATAAATCTTGGAACAGAAATTTACTTTAGTGTTGTGTTTTTTTATGTCAAATGTTTGATTGTCAAGTTTTATTTGGCTGTGGTGAATATCTTAATTTTTCAAATACTCTTCAGTCAAACAAACACTTCAAACACCTCTGGTAAAAAATATCAAGTCAAGTCAAGTCAATGTTATTTGTATTTTAAGGTTAGAATAGATGTTGTTTTTACAGAAAAGAACACAAATTGCAGAATACAGCATTGAACAGTATATCAAATTTATAATGGACTTATAATATACATGAAGAATGTGATGAAGGGGACGCCAAGCAGCTTCCAGGTGCTACCAGAACAGAATATGACCTGAGCCACGTGACCTCCATCAACATGGAGACCTGGGAGGAGGACAGACTACATATGAACACAGGGGAGACTCACATCACACCTTTCACATACACAGGAGAAGAGACAGGAAAAGACATTATTCACAGAGGAAAGAGAGAACGATAAAGACGTCATTCAGAGAGAGAGACATGAGATGAGGCTGAACTCCTGCACCAACTGCCAGGGAAACAGGGCGGTTGCAGGATGGGTGCAGGTGCAGCAAGATGCAGCAAGAGGAGAAAGAAAGGACAGGAGTAGTAGGAGTAGGAGAGAAGAGAGAGGGGAACACAGCTTGGATGCTCATGTGCTTGCGGAACAAACAAACAGAAGGTTAGAAAGATGCAATGGTTATCAGAACAGTTGCAATAATCAATAATCTTGTCGGCAGGACAACGCTTAGTACATTCATTCTGATAGAAACTGACCTGCCGGGCAGTAAGGTCATGAAGCATTCAATTGAAGACAACTAATTGACGGTTAAGGTGAAAAGATGCGTTTTAAGTTTAGATTTAGAGGACTCAGCAGACTCGGATCGTCTGATGTCAGCAGGGAGGTTATTCCATAAGAACAGGGCCTGATAGGAAACCTGCTGTCACCTGCTGATTTCTTTTTCTGAATACACACAGTAGCCCTGCATTTTGAAAGCAGAGAGCTCGAGATGGAGTATCAAGTTTAAGGAGATCAGACAGGTATGATGGAGCCCATTTAGGATTTTATAAATCAGCAGAAGAACCTTAAAGTCTGATCTAACATTGATAAAAAGCTGATGAAAGGAGGCTAGAATAGGTGTAATATGGTCAAATTTTCTTGTTTTAGTTAAGATTCAGGCTGCAGCATTTTGAACCATCTGAAGACTTTCAGTGCTAACATGCTGCAGACCTGAAAACAGAACATAACAGTAATCAAGTCTGGATGAAACAAATGCATGTATTAAAAATATGTCAAAAGAAACATTTCAGGACACAATGAAAAACAGAGTTGCTTGAAAACAGCCTGAAGGGACTTTCTGTTTGCTAATATTTAAGTCTAGATATGTCAACACACAAACAAACACATCCGCAAACATAACTTGCACTTATTGTTCAACATAGAAAATGACAGAAGTTATGATATTCGACACAATCGACATTCCTCTGGAACACCTGACAAGTCCAAGCAAGCCTCGGTCCGTGTTTCTCATTGACAACGTGGTTTGGAGGTCATACATTCCAGCAGATGTCATTTTCCCGACGCCTTTAATCACTTACTGCAAAAGAAAAATAAAATAAAGTTCATACCAAGCATACTTAGCTGACATGCAGTGTAATTTTAAATAAGCCAAGAGTTGTATTGAGGAATACAAGACAGTAACTCATGCAAAACGTTATGCATGTGTGAGTGCACTAAAGCCACACACACATTTATCAGAGGAGTAGGGTATTTTCTTTGAAGGATTACTTAGGAGGCTTTTTCAGCTCTAGGGGAGCAGGTTTGAACATGAATTCTGGGTGGTGGTGCCACACCCAAGGCTCTACAACCTATCATGAAGTTAAAGACAGAAAACTACACAAATCCAACAATGCCAACCATTGTTCGTTGCTTTTAGCAGAACTGTGACTGCTGATATACACAAGGGAATACTGGGAGATTTTCAGGTTTGATGGCATGATCAAAAAATATCACACTGAGAGCTCATAACAAATCTGTACACACAAATATGTTTAAAACAACAGTTACAAACTGGGCTGACCTGAAATGACAGCAGTAGCTGACTACTCCACATCAAGTCTCATTATGCTTTAAGAATATAATCTGCATGAGTATTAAAAGCTGTGGTGGCTTAGACTGCCTCGGCCTTTACTGTAGGATATATAACATGTAAACATGAATCAGTGCACTTTGTAAAAGTAAAGTAGTTACAGCACCAAACTGTGCTTATCAATCACAAGTAAAAAATAATCATTCTGAAGAACTGTGTTATTTGTATGTGGATGTATTGGCTCAGATGTTATATGCTGTTGGTTTGTTCACAGTCCATCATATTTTATGAGCTCATCATGTATTCTGTGTGTGTGAAGTAACTCAGCTATCAGCATAATGTAGTGAAGAGTTTGATATTTCCTCCTGGCATGTGTAGTGGAATGTAAAATAATAAAGTTGCACAAACTTGAACTACCAAACTAAAACACCAGCACACTGGACATTTTGTATGCTGATACTGCTGATTATATTACAAACTAGTACTGTGCCTCGTTTTACTTTATTTAATTTCCTGTTTTTTTCTTTTATATTTAAGCACATGTATTATGTATGTGCATATATGGAACTTTACTTTTCCTTTTCATTTATATAATCACATGAGATTACCATAGTAATGTTTCCTATAGGGCCCCGGCAAGGGTATCTTTTGAGCTGAAAACAGCTCATGGGGATCTTAATAAATAAACAAAAGTACTGTAGTTGAGAGAACCTGCTTACTTGTCACCTCTGCTTGATCCTTGTCAAACTGTGAGCTAGTCTACTCTGTCAACTGATGATCAGTGCTGATACTTTCACTGGAATTCTATTTTTGGGTAAAGGTTATCAAAAATCTTTGTAATCTTTGTGACAGGTGCATTGGTGGAGTAGTCACATACTAAAAAGAAGAAGAGACACCCGCATACTGTCTTCACTTGCTCAATACTTTAATATATACAATGTTTCAGTCAACGACCTTCTTCAGGTATATGATATATACCATATACCTGAAGAAGATAATATATATCATTTACCTGAAGAAGAAACATTGTATATATTAAAGTATTGAGCAAGTGAAGACAGTATGTGGGTGTCCCTTCTTCTTTTTAGTACATGGGTAAAGGTTATGAAATGCATGGTTGCCTACAGTTAACATTTCTTTGAAAACAGTCTTTTGTTATGTTATCTATATAATATGCCTTTGTGTACTACAGTATGATAGAATTCCTCATGGCTGTCTGCAGAGTAAATACATTCCTCAGTGAGAAAAGAAAATCAAACTAATGTCTTTCTCTTTGCTTCATCCAACTGCCTGAGGGCAAATGTTGTAATACTGCACCACAAGAAGAAAAGGCTTTAGTGTGTGCAGCAGGTTATCTTTATCAGAGCATTTACTATCATCTTCATAATACTGTATACTATACTACTGTACGAGAGGTCTGTGAACAACATATTTGGTTAACAGAGTTAACATGTCTTTGGAAACAGTCTTTTGACTGTGCTTATGCTACATTTGTAATACAGGACCCAGACAACAACACATAGACATGTAGTGTAAGTGTATGATTACAGAAACACTTTACACGTAAGACCTGAGCAGTCGGCAGTGAGTCAGTGCATGAGCTCACTGGAGACACTCGTCACATGTCTCAAAATTTCCTAAACAAAAGTTGTCATGAGCACCAGGCGGTTTACTGTAACTTAAACTGCTCTTTGTGCACAATAACATAGTAACAGATATGGAATCTATCATCAAGCAGTGATTAATGCACTTATATACCAAGATTTGTCTTTACAGGACTTTACGGGAGTGTTTTAAACCATCAAAAGAAAAATGTTCTTTCAGCTTGTGTAACAGGTCTGAATTCCTGTGCTGTCAGTGGGGTGAGGACGACTTGAGGTGTGCTCTTATGTTACAAAGCATGCAACAACAACACCGGACTCTTTTTAGGATAGAATGTAGGACAACTGCATTGCATCTGAAATAAAATACAATAAAATATATTATCTACTATGGTCGAGAGTTGTCAGGTTACACCAGCAAAATAACAGCAGACACATAGCATTGATTAGCTCAAATCAAATTCATAACATAGTAACGTTAAAAACATAAGTAAAATATACTTAGGAGTTAAACCTAATACAGAAGAGCTTGAGCTGTGACTCAGCTATGTGCAAATATATCCAAAACATCATCTTTATGGGCTGTGAGGAAGAATCTGGTCTAATCCCTCATTCTTCATTTTCTGACAGCCCTCTTCAACAAGTAGAGCCACACCCGATTTTCCATAAGAAAGCCCACTAAAGCTATATGATCAGCATATTTAGCCTGACACAGTTTTAAATCACATTTTGAGAGATAAAATGGAGATAAAACTCACAAAGCTGTATCGTATTCAGTAGGATTTCTTCCGATCCATTGAGACATACTATCTGCTGTCGCTGAGTGAAAGGAAATCCCTCATCCACAGCATGACTCAGCTGTTAATACCTACATCCTCCTGTCTTGTCTAAACTGTATGTTTACACAGTCAAAAGGAAAATTTTAACTATATTTCTGAAAAAAGTCTTCAACAGCTTGAGATGTGGGGTGACATAGACCTCAGAAATATAGAAAATATAGTCAATATCAAATAATAAGCTGATGATAACGAATATCCTCTGGAGACTAGAGTCAGAGCCTGGTGATGGGGTTGATTAAAACTAAGCAGCAGCTACAGTGATGATAGTGGAGATACTTTGAGAGCAATGAAGCAGCAGCAGCAGCAAAGCAGAGAGAGATTTATAGTTTTAATAGACCGCCAGGCTGTTATTCACACCTTCCCTGTTGTATCCTGTCTCAGCCTTTCTAAGCATTTCAAGTTTGGTTCCTATGACTTGTCAGAGAGGCTAGCTGGACAAACAATATCATCATCCGTCATTTTCCACCGACACTGATTGACAAGTGGTTAAGTCCCTGTGGGGCATCCCTTAAAGGCAGGAATGGAAAAAGATACTTTGGTTAAATTGCTACATAACTTTGGGGCACCCAACAACTGGACCAACCTGAAAGCTGGACCAGTTTGGTTCCAGCGATGTATCTAAGCTATGATCTTACAGAACTAAGCTGCTCTGTCTCAAGGGCGGTGTTTGGGTGTGTATCTCTAAATGGTAGATGCTATCCAAGGTAGGCAGATGTTTCCAGTGTCACATAGACTCAACAGAATACCAATCAAAGATATTTAGAGCAACAGGCAGGTATTTGACTTTGCAGATTTTATAATAGCACAGCTGCAAAATTGCATAACCCTGTTTGTTCTGTCCTAACAACTAATTATAAAAGGTTTTGTTTGTTTTTGTTTCTTTTCTTTCTTTCTCACCAATTTCAATAGAGATGCACATTTGTTTTTGTTGTACTGCTGTGAAAATGTTTCTTTTTGGTTATATTGTATCTTTTTGACGTGGTTTTCAAGAATTTGTGTGGGTTGTAGGAGTAGTGTCTACTGATTGCATTGTCAAATATTTTGCTCTGAGTTTTGTTCCCAGCTCAATTTAACGTCAAAGGTACTTTGAAATGAATGAATGAAAATGTTTTATTTTTTTCTGCTGACATCTTGACCAGGACTCCCTGGTGGAAGAGATATTATATGTCAATGGGACATTTTTGGTTAAATAAACAGAAAACACTCTCTCAACAAAAAGCTACATGTTAAAATGACAAAAGATTTCTTGACATTGTGCGATGCAGCTCAATCCTTCATCATATGGATGAACGTCTTGGGGTTATACACAGTTCTCTATGGGCAGAGCATACCTTAAAAGGTATGTGACAACCTGTTCAGGTTTTGTTTAAGTTTGTGATCGGTCTGCATATCCCTGACAGTGAGATACTTGAGGTGTGGGGTTGTTCTGCAAACTAATCACTGATGTCCAGCCCTGATAGAAATGTACCTGGGTGTGCACAAATACTCTCTCTGTTTAGCCTCTGCTTCTCACATGTCACTTTCACTGTGAGGAATGCATGGGTGTGTCAAGGAAAATTCTCCTGATGCCGCATAAACTTGTGAATTACAAAATACTTCAGCCAGGTTTAGTTAGAGTTAAGATTTTTTATTTCTTTTCTTATACAATGTTCCATTTTAATGATGAGCTGTAACTGGTGCTTTGGTATAACTCATAATGAAACAAGTACTTGTTTAAAAATCTGTCTTAATTCAGGTGCATGTTAATAACAGGTTACGGTGGGTGAGGATCTCTCCTCTGATGACATCTTTAGAAAAAGTTTTTACATGTTTATCCCCCCTACTGGCTCCATGAACATCCATCCAAAACTTGCTTATTGTGAAGGGAATTACCCTCTAAAGGGCTTTGCACGTTTTCATTATGGTTAAAACCTAGTCCACACCTACCTAAACAAATACATTACATTAAAAATCTCAAACAAAATACTCATTGTTGATGTCAAACATCATTAGAGACTGAAACTTTGGAGCATGTTACTGTGAGCTACGGTTCTAGTTCACCCATGTTATGCTACACTCTTTAATAAAGAAGATAAAATGCCTGTTCTTTCCCTCGTGTGCTGTGATTTCTTCACTTAAAACCTATCTTATTGTTTCAAGTTTAAAAGTGATCATACTTTGTTGAACTCTTCTAATGTTGTCAGGCTGTGAGTCTAGTGTTATGCCAACTTCAGTGCTGATAAGTTCCTCAGCACCAAATGTTTGGCATCCTGTTGGCAGAGCATGATTTAGGAGCACAAGTTAATAATTTCCTACTATCAAAAGTGGCGTCCAGGAAGTTTGAGGTTAACAGGGTGGGGTGGTTTGATGACACATTCTTACTTTTCTTTCACTTGTTCAAACATGCAAGTATGCAGGTATGTGCCAAATAGTGTACTGTTCGAGTCTGCAGTTTTCTACTGTATTGTTTTCTAATGTAACATTTACACCAGATTTAAACCAAAATTTTTACACCAAACTAAATATTTATTGCATAATTTCTTCCAGAATCTAATTTTTAGTCACTCTCTCTCTCTCTCTCTCTCTCTCTCTCTCTCTCTCTCTCTCTCTCTCTCTCTCACACACACACACACACACACACACACACACACACACACACACACACACACACATAGGTGAGGGTGATGAGTGTAATGACAAGACAACGGTTGCTAGGTGCTGCAGCAACAACAATAACAGGAGGTGGCTACATATCAGTCATAATGACTTATGGTAGGAGAATGCAGTCTGTTTGATAAGAGCAGATTCATTCTCATTTGTATGTTTAAGCATTGTTCCATTTAGGCTGCTTTACACAAGACTAATGTTTCTGCGAGACATTTCTATACAAAAATAATAATCTAAGAAAATGACATGACTGTTGTTTCAGTGAAAGCTATGGCATGGTAAACTGAAACTGATTATAAACTAAACTTTAATCCAACATGTGACTGTGATTTCAGCATAATCAGTCACAAATTATCATGCATATCTAGAACTCTGAAATCTTATGAATGGGAAACCCAGTTGCAACACCAAACAGGTTTTAAACCTTATAGGGGCCTTAAACACATGACTGTGTTGACTGAGCAGCTACTATGCAGACACACCCTTTACGACCTCATTTGCAGACAGATTCTACTGGTTTCAGTGGCTGTAAAGAGCATATAGCAGTAAATTCTGCTCATTTCTATTGACATTTGTGAGGGTGTAGGCTGAACCAAGTGCATGAGTTCTACAGTAAGACATATTGAGTGACTGTGAGGCCAGTGAAAGTGCTGAACCTCTGATTGATTGACTTGGTTGTGTCGTAGGAATGTGTTCACTGCGGGCAAAAAAGACAGACCTGCTTAGACAAGTTGTCTTTGTGTTATAGTGATTGCCTAGCATACAGCCCATGAACTGTCCAGTGAAAGAATTTGGATATCTAATATAGATTATAGAAAGTCAGGTGTCCATGCAGCACCATTCAGAGAAAGTCATACAAGCTAAAAGTCTGTGGTAAAATAAAAGTTAAATAGATTTAAAAAAAAAAAAAAAAAAAGTCTTCCTACGTAGCTGCAGGCAGGGAGGTAAAATAAAAAAGGTGTACAAACTGATGCGCCAATGTGTGTACAAGTATATAATCATGCAGATACTCTAAATGTATACATAAAATATACACAGTAGAAGTCAATATAAACTAAAATAAGGTCATAGTGACAATCATAAGATGGGCCAACTGCATTTGCCTTTGAAGGTCAATGGAAAGTACAGAAGACTTCAGCATCCTCAGAGGTCACTGGGGTCTGTGAAGTCCATTGGTGGGTGGTTGGGGCTAATACAGTATTAGCATGCTAATATAGTATGCTTACAGTGACACTGCTAACATGTTGATGTTTAGCAGGTTATATTTAGTAGGTTCACTTATTAGTTTAGCCGTTTAGCATGTTAACATTTGCTGATTAGCACCAAACACAAAGAAGGTTGGAGAAAATCATCACCAGTCATTACAGGTATTTGGTCATAAATCAAAGTACTGGCAAAACTAAACTTTGGCCTGTTGAAAGTGCTTAATGAAAAGTTGAGACCACCAAAGTGATTACAATTTATCCTCTAGGGTCCTTGAATATCTGTAGCAAATTTCCCGGCAACCATAGTTGTGAAGATGTTCCTGACTTTCACCAAAGTCAGTAGGATTCATCCTCTGTGGACCATGAATACCTGTACAAAATGTCATGGCTATCCATCTGATGTTTCTGAGGTATTTCAGTCACGACGAAAACCAACAGACGTACATTGCCATTCATAGCCATATCGCTTGCATCGCTAAAAACGGACAAAAATCAAATCAAAATGCAAATCAGCTGGTTCCATCAATGAAAAAAAACTGTTTGCTAGCATTCTTTCGCTAATCTGTGAAACTGATGGTGATTATTTTTTAATCCCGAGTTACTGCAGACAAAATTGGGGATGATTAATCTAGCACAACTGTTTGGACAAAAACACGAAACCAGCAAAACACTGTACAATCCCAGTGTGTGACCTCATGCAAATACAGGTGTTCTTAAATGCACACTCACACAAGCAAACCTTTGACTCTGTTGCTAGGTTTTTATTTGGCTAGACAACTTGCATGATCTTCTCTGTCTGAGTGTGAGTCATCCAGTCAGACTGCAGTCGGCAGAGTTCCCATGGCTGATTTCTTCCCATGATTACAGTGAGACGGTGAGCGTGTGGGGTATAAGCAAGATGTTCAAGTCCAGAATTGTAAAGTAATATCTCATGTTGATTTTTAAGCAAACAGTGAGGATGTGTTTGGAAATGTGTTTGCGTGCCAACTAACTGTTGACTTTACAACTGTGTAAAATCAGCAATGCAGCTGAGCTTGTTGCTGTTAGTTCATTAAAGAGTGATATGAGATGTTTATTGTTGTGTTAACCAACCTTTTATTCTACACAGTCTTTACAGGTTAACCACATTCTCTTCACTTGCCCTCCACAAGATATTTCCATGCATGACTTACGGCTGCTGTGTTGTAAGGGTGTGTACCTTTTTCAGGTGGTGAAACTGTGAGGCCCAGATTAATGTCCAATCCAACAGCACTCCTTCTTGAACACACCCACAGCCTTATGAGGATGCCAAAACAAGCACAAAGGGGTGTGTTTGTGTGTCCAAAGGCTTCAGATTTTCTCTTTTGTGTTTGTTCATTATTCTTCTTACAGTCAATGAATTGTTTGATTATACTCAGAGCAGACAGGACTGTTGGCCTTCTTACTTTTCTGAACTTTGCTGTAATGAAGCTCCACTGAGCACAGTGCAGTAACCCCCTTCTGTGATGTTACAGTTGAATTCAACATGGCACAACAAGCCAAGCTTTGCAATATACTGTGTTGTGGAAAAAGGTATGCTTGATTGAAACACTTAACAAAGAAGTGTGAGGCAGACTTGAAAGAAACTTGATCCTCCGCCAGATCTCAATGTCACTGCTGAATTAAGTGACCATGTCAAGTGTGTGTGTGTGTGTGTGTGTGTGTCTGAGAGAGAGAAAAATGGCTTCCATCCTCAGATGTTATTGTCACTGGAAGAATACCAAATATAATACACAAGTGAGTATAAGTTACATGCCTAAATACAAACATGTTGCCACAGACACTGGAATTTAATTGTTTGATGGAGGTCTTGTTGTTGTTTTTTTGTCAATGAACGAGCCCTGAAGGATTTTGATAGGATCTTTATCCAAGCACAACATCACAAATTAAACTTCCGATCCTTTACCAGCATCTTACACTCAGTTACTATCTCATGATGCAAACATTCATGACTGCCAGACTTTCACAACCTGTTGTTTATTTGGACAAGAATGTGCTCCACCCAGAGATGACACACATCAGATATGGAGGTGACTGGATCAACAATGTAGTGCTTCAAGAAACCGTGTTCTCAGGAAATTCAAAATGACTGACAGAGATACGACTTCAATTAACGTATTAACTTTAGTAGTAACAATAGTAGTCCTAGTCATAGTATTTTAATTAGTATGGTAATAGCTGTGGATAATGATCTCAGGCCACTCTTGTGTAACCAGCTGGATGCATTAACAACTACAGAGGATGTTTTATGTCAAGTGTGTTAACTAAACGATTGAATTTAAATGAAGAAGAAACAAAAGCAAATCACCTCGAGACATGGAGGGCTGGAGCTGTTCAACAGGTTTCAGCATCCAGAGGCTAAGCTGTTAAAACAGCACAGGGAAGTTAGTATCACAGCACCTAAAACCAGAAACAGGGACCATTTATCACTTGACAAGTGAAATTCCCTGTTTAGTGAATTCTCTGTCTATGGCCTTTGGGTGTTGAGAAATTGACCATCAAACACTGTCATTTTTCACTTTTACTACAACCTTTCCAGTCATAACTAGAGAGGAGCCTGCATTTTACTTTTCACAAAAAAATGCAAAGAATATCCTGACATTAAAGAGCAGATGGGAGCAGCGATCATCACTGTAGCAAAACAAACCTCAGTATCAAACTGTTCAATAAGTTTTGGAGCTGATATCTATCAAGTACACTGTATTCCTAAAAACTAGGTGGTTAGAGAAACGTTTCACTTTTATCTTAAAAATGACAAAATAGCCTTTGTTGTTCCAACATCCTACAATATTATTAACTGGATTTTTAGTGATATGTAACTACAATGACAGGCATCTCCGGTTTGTTTGCAGATGACACTGTCTTAATCAGTCTGCTCCAGGATGGAGAGGTCGATCATGGGCCAGTTGTGAAAGACTTGGAGTGTGGTGTGATAACTATGTCATGAAGTTAAATGTTCACAAAACTAAAGATATGGCCATCGACTTCAAAAAACCTCCCACTCAACCCTCCCAACTATAATTAAGGGCTCACTTGTCAAGATGGTTGAGTGACACAAATACCTGGGAATAGTGATTGACAAGAACCTGAACTGTGACCTCTACACAAAGACAATTGCAAAAAGGGCGTGCAGAGACTTCACTTTCTATGCAGACTGAATTCTTTTTATGTGGACACTGGTGGCTTGTTTTACAGATCCTTTATTGAGTCCATTTTAACCTTTTGTTTAATTGCTTGGTACAGGAACCTTACAGTGCAAAACAAAAATTCTCTGTTCAATATTGTCAAAGTAGCCAGTAAAATAATTGGCACAGAGCAGCTTTCTTTGTATCAGATTTCCAGATATCGATCTTTGATAGCTAAATTTTCCCTTGTTCCAAGTGCAATTAAGGTGCTTAATTTGCACTAAACCTGGACTGCACTGCTAAACAGCACTTTATTATGACCACCATTCTAATGGTTTGATACTTTTAATGAACAGATACCTATTTTTGTTGTTGTTGTTGTTGTTGTTGTTGTTACTGTTGTCTGCTGTAACTGTTGTGATTAATGTCCTATGTCCTCTTGTATGTTGTGTTTGTGTTTTTACCCTTTACTGCAGATCAAATTTTCCCTCAAGGGACAATAAAGATCTGAACTGAACTGCATGATGTGCAGTCAACAGAAGTGGATGACAGTCGCTACATTGTGTACTATAAGCAGGTGTGGACGGACGCCAAGAGTTGGATTATGAAAGATTTGTGTCAAACATTTGTGTTTGTTAAAACCTACACATATTGTATTACACAGAAATATTCAGGTGCTGCAACAATGTCAAAATCCTCAGTATTACAGTATTACACTACATGGCAAACACAAATGTAAATTAATGTCACATGAATAAGACACTGAAGTGCTAGATGCACCTCTTTGACCTTTGACATGACCTGGCTTTCAAATTTACAACTCTAGACTGAACTTAATCCTTCAATTTGTTTCTTTTCTGTAACACTTAGAGGAAAGAATGTCCTGGGTGTTGCCTTAAATGACATACTATACATACTAGTCATAAAATGCATACAACAGACATGCGGCGCAGATGTTCCTGATCCATTCACAGATTGGACATGGCTTTTATTCACACTGAAAAATCTCCATCTGTATCTGTTCTTTTTTTTTTGCATGGCTCATTCATGTACAGCATTCAGTAAAGAAACATAACCCACTAGACCACACCTCAGATATAGCAAAGTGCCCACACCCAGTTTATACATAAATGAAACACTACTAAGTATGTTACATTAAGTGGCTTAGTTTAAAGCTGAGATAAGAAATTAAATCACTTCATAGGATGCTGTTTCTGAAACATTGTCCATTCCAAAGATGCATTTACATATAAATAAAACAAACAGCATCTTAAAGTTTATACATTATGCATTTTAATGGAGACCATTACCTGCATTTTATTGCTTAATTAAACTGTCGAGTTTGCAGCCTTGCTGCTTCTTTTAATATTTGTTCAATAAAAATAATTACTGGCACAATGTTTTAATATGATGTTATATCTAAATCTGGTATGGGGAAGTCAGAGCCTATTAAAATGGTTATGAAAGCAGCACAAGAGTAAAGAGGCGGAGGTAGTAGCACTTTCACTGACTTCACTTTTAAAGGCATTCTTGGAGTTTGTCCTCTTGAGAAAAGTATTCGTCCAGTGCTTAGAGACTAATATTGTGCAAATACCTTACTTTTCATTATTATCAATAAATAAAGTTGAAGAATCAACAGAGATGGTCAACGGGAATTATGAGCAAAGTCAACACAGTTTTCTCTGCTCTTTAACAAGATTTTTGCATTATTTACTGAATTTCTTTGATTTTTTTATGTGTATGTGCCAAACTTGTGTGTATTTGCATATGTTTGTGACCATTTGTATCTGTGCATATGTGTGTTATAACAAATAAAGCCAGGATAAGGCGTGTATAACGTTTTTTCCTTAAATGCTGGGCAACTGCTGTAAGACAATTCACATTCCCATAACAAATAATTCACACACATTAACAGATAGATGCAGCATTGTTACACACTGCATGAACTTATAACCCTCACTCTGCCTTCCTCCTTACTGAGACACAAGAGCACAGTTTAAAATGTTACTCAAGATTAATAAACCTTTGTAAAAACATACACGTCATCATCTCACACATCTGGTATCATTTAACTTATGGTAATTTTGTATGACGTCTTGCACATTGAGTTGCTTCAGATGATCCAGGCTTGACCAGACTTGAGAGCTTAATATACGACAGTCATGACCAATGACATTTCAGACAAGCACAGACAAAGCTCATAACGATTGTGATTTCTTCAGGTTACATCATCAGCATGGATTCGCTGTAGTCTTTGCTTCTTCAGTGAAACCTTGCCACTCTTAATCCATGTGTATTGAACCTCTTAATGACAGTACTGTTAATGCCAGACTTTGTGTGGCCATGATTTATTGCCGTCATGTGTCGCTCAAATATGTGCATGTAGCATTGCTGTTAAAATATGGCAGGAGAAAACAATGAGAGAGATACAGAAGTCTGTGCATGCAAGGAGACCAATAAGTAAGTTTCTCATCGCAGTCTGTGCATCTGTTCAAGCTGACTAAGATGCACAACTAGCACATAAATTTTCTCCAAATAGCTGTTGGACAGCAGAAATTTGAGCTTTAGAGTAAAGTTCCACACCATGGTAGAAATTAAAGGCAGGTGCATGTGAAAAGTTGGGGAAGAATGAAAAAGAATGCAGGCCTCACCTACAGCAAAGGTGCAGAGAGAAGAAACAAGTGCGGCAGTGCTTAAGAATGGAACAACTGGGTGTGGTGAAATCAAGTAACAAGTAAAACAACCGCAAGATCTGTAGTACACATTACTGATTCCTGTGAAAGACTGTTCTCATCAGATTAATGATGTGTCAATAAAAACAAAACAACAACAAAACATTTTTCTGTAAGCCCTATTCATTTTGTTTGGCATCATTAAAGATATTTGTTTTGCTTTCTTTTGTAACAAAACTTTAAAGGGAACACTGCCTAAGGCATTTGGTTAAATAACCTTTAACTATTTATTCATAGTCTAGACTACTATTTCTATTAATCCATGCTTGGCTGCGATACTAGAAATTTACACCTGATGCAACATGCCTTAAAATGATCAGCTGATCAGAAAGAGCAGAGGTTACAGCCCAAATGTTTGCAAAGGTGAATGTTGAAGCAAGCACTGAGCAGTGGGACAGTAACAAAGTATATTTACTCAAGCACTGTACTTAAGTAGAGGTTTGAGGTACTCTACTCTACTATACTACATTTCAGAAAGAAATATTGTACTTTTTACTCCACAACATGTATCTAACAGCTATAGTTGCAAGATGAATTAGCTTTTTATAAAATATACATCGTTAACAGCCCACCAGTAATGTTAATGTAGCTTGTACTGCTAGAAACAAAAAAATACAGTTCTGAAGAGCAGAGACTTTCGAAAATGTGGCTGTTGGTTTAATAAAATTGACAGCATTGGTCATTTGGTCAAAGAGCTTAAAATAACATATGTTTACATTCAGTGCCAAAGCAAGAAGGAGAAGCAGCTTAAGTCACAGAGAGGAGGTCAGGGTGGAAGAATGGGTTTGCAAAGTGTGTTTACACCTCCTGTCTCCTACTGCCAGTCAGTGTTATTTTCTTTGAGCCATGAGCCAACAAAGCCAAGTCAACTAAAAAAGCAGTTTTAGCTACAACAGGATTGAAATGCTGAGAGTTTTGACCAATGCTTATTGGTACTGATGATACTTTGATGCCAGTGACTTTTACCTGTTAGTGTAAACGATTCTTGAAGTGTAAAACCAGTGTCCGAAAAAATGAGGCAAATGAGAATAGTATATGATTGGTTGCTGATGAGATGGTGAGTGTTTTAGGAGATTGTGACATAATGTGAATGCAGGACAAGAAGACATGCAAAACTGATCAAAACTTAAAAAAAACCCCACAAAAAACATCCCCTTCTTGCAATCTTTTTTTTACTAGATTTTGAGTTTGTAGTGTTCTGTCTGACTGCATCATCTCAGCATTAGTTCCAGTCATAAAACATATTAAACAGTAGCCATAAATGAACACTTATAGCCCTGCTATTGTCCCCTCCAGAGATGGCTGGGAGACTGCTGGTGGAACTTTTTATATTCACAAATAGCAAATAGTTTGGTTAAAAGCAAGCAGGATAAGGAGAACCTAAAATGCTTGTAAAGCAGGTTGTGTTTTTTCTAATCTTGTAATGAACTTTTATACACAAACAGATGATTAAGTTATATTTTCTCCCTGCGGTGCTGGTTTACAGCAGCTGTTAGAAATACTATACAAACCCAGTATGATGCTTATTTTAATATTTCATGCTGGAGAGAGAGTAATGATAACTATATGCAAATAGGATAACAATGCTTTCATGTGGAAACAGGTGTGCTTCCCCTGCATTGAAATTCAGCTGCAGAGTGCTTAACCTCACAACAAGTCTTGCATTCTAAATTTAACTTTAGTATATGTATCAAAAGTACTCATTATGCAGGATAGCCCTTTACAGATTGCTTTACAGTATGTATTATATTCCTGGATTATTATTATGAATGCATTCACATGTAATCTGAATTTTAATGTTGAAGCTGGTTAACTTGAAGGTAAATTTAACTACTTTAAATATTATTAGGTGTTTAATTTATACCAATACATGATATTATATGAATGTTTTGGATAAAAAAATTAATCTGAAAAGTAACTAGCAGCTGCCAGTGCAGTGCAATATTTCCCTCTGAACTGCAGTAGAGGAAAGTACAATGTTGCATAAAATGAAAGCAAAAATGCAAGTTATATAAATAGTACTTTCATCACTCACATGTCAGTTTCTGATAAGGAATCTTGTCTATAATTGTGATTTGCTATTTTTAATGTACTTCTACTGTAATTGTATCTTATACCACAGGACAAGGATATGAAATAAAGAAAAAGGAATCAAAATAAAGTTTGCAGCACTTAAAGAGGCTCTGTTTCATTGCATAACCACATTTTCACTCTGCTACTCTCCTTCCCTTTCAGAGTGTCCAAGTGCAGGGTGTGTCGTGGCTTCTCTTCTGACAATCCCTACTTACCTGTTTTACAGGATTGGCCACTCCTGTCATTCAGAGCCAGAGGCGTGTTAGCTGGGTGGAGGGGAGGCTGGACAGTAAAAGTGAGAGTACAGGTTGAAGTGACTGAGAAAGATCCTCCCCCTGGCTCGCTACAGCCATAAAAGCAGGCAGAGTCTGCAGTCAGACACTCAGAGGGACTTGGCTCTCCTTTTGAAGGCTGCTCATCTTCAGTTCTCTGCTCTGCTTGACAACCAATACCACTGCAACAAGATGATGTCCAGGAAGGCATACTCAGTCACAAGCTCTGGTGGCAGCACCAGGAGGTCCCTTGCTGGACCAGCAAGCAGCAGCTACTCCGTCAAAAGAACCAGCTATGGGGTTGGTTCAGGTGTTGGCGGTGGTTTTGGTGGTGGTGCCGGTTTTGGCTCTGGTGCCGGTTTTGGCTCTGGTGCCAGTTATGGCTCTGGTGCCGGTTATTCTTCCATGAGTAGCAGTGGTTACGGTAGTGGAGCAGGCTGTTTCGTGGCTCCACCAATCACCGCTGTCACCGTCAACCAGAGCCTGCTGGCCCCCCTGAACCTAGAGATTGACCCCAGCATCCAGGCTGTCCGCACCCAGGAGAAGGAGCAGATCAAGACCCTCAACAACCGCTTTGCCTCCTTCATTGACAAGGTAAGTTCCTTTGAGCTCTGTGTGTCTCTCATGTCTTAAACAGTATGTATAATTTACTGCAGGCCTCATTATTTTAGTGCTGAGTACCTGCATCTTCTCCCCTGGCCTACATTTACCTCTAGCAGCTGTCAAAAGTGATTGTCTTAGTTTTGCCCTTTAACATGTAATTGAAAAAAAAAAAGAAACAGCAATTCACTTTTGGACAAACATATTCTTTTCACTGACAAAGCTTACCAAGCAAGAGAGCTATGAATCTTATCTCTGTGGTGTTGTATCCATCAATAAGTTACAGCCTCTGGGATTAGGGAAGCTTATAAAAATCTCAAAGTCTGTTCATGATCGTGACCCCATCTTACAGTGGCAGCTACATTCAAATACTACCTTTGGAAAAAGTTGGCCTGTGGTCTTGTCAGAGCCTGTGGTGGACTCTCTGCCCACTATCTAAACATGGGTGGGGATTATATTGCTGTGACTTGCCCATCCCTTAGCTAGGAGACTGGCAGAAGAGAAATACGATCTGTCTGCACCATGCCCACAGAGTCCAAAGTCTATCATTTGCACATTGCACCTATCACTTGGTTGTTATAGGCAACACAAGAGCAGTAAATCAACTCCTGCTTGTTTTCAATGCTACAATCACCACATGTATGCTTTTAATCGATCTATACAGTGTTTTCCTCTATATAGAGTGAGCCTCTTTGAACACTATCAGTTGGCACTTGGTCAGAAACATACAAAACAAAGCACTCATCCCATAATACTGTGGCTGCTTTGTCTTCTGTGGTTTATCTGCCACACCTATTTTTTTTTTTTTTATGGCTGGAGTGACTGTGTGGCCTTCATAGCTTAACAGAGCACGTAGGATGAGTCATAGCCACACAAGAGACACAATAGGTGAAACACTCAAAGCCACAAACAAATGTAACATAAAACATCTGGATAGAACATAAAGCATTATTTATTTCAAGAAAGAAGAATTGAAGATGTGTTGAAAACTTAGCGTTTAAGTCTCAAAATATCCCCTTTTACAACTTTTACAACTGCTTGAACACCAAGCATACAAAGGTATGAGTTCATGAGTTACAGCTGCTGTGAC
The DNA here is from genome assembly GCF_910596095.1 of Thunnus maccoyii. Classification (NCBI taxonomy): domain Eukaryota; kingdom Metazoa; phylum Chordata; class Actinopteri; order Scombriformes; family Scombridae; genus Thunnus; species Thunnus maccoyii. The sequence continues at coordinate 12,665,889 of NC_056535.1, read as the reverse complement.
TATAGGGTGTGGCTATTCAGATATGTGTGTCTCTACTCAGTCATGCAGGTAAAGGTGAGGCCCTTTAAAACCCGATAAAGAATACCATAAACGGCACACCCTTTAAATCCTTTAAAATGATAAGATTTTTTAATCTCTATAGAGCCTGAAAAGAATTAAATTGAATCACCAGCCTATCTATAATCAATATTTGTATACTGTTCAACAAATAAAATGTAATAAAAAACAATCTTTCTAAAACATCTTTTGACAATCTTCCATGGCTTTGTGTCTCTACAGGTACGTTTCCTGGAGCAGCAGAACAAGATGCTGGAGACCAAATGGAGCCTCCTGCAGGAACAGACCACCACCCGCTCCAACATCGACAGCATGTTCGAGGCCTACATCGCCAACCTGCGCAGACAGCTCGACGGGCTGGGCAACGAGAAGGTCAAGCTGGAGGGAGAGCTGAAGAACATGCAGGGCCTGGTTGAAGACTTCAAGAGGAAGTGAGTGTTGGCATGATACGGCCAATAGTTATAACATATATCCAATATAGTGAGCAGATGTTCAATATGAAGGGGATGTCCTGATGTGTTGCCTTGTGTTCCAATAGGTATGAAGATGAAATCAACAAACGTGCAGCTGCAGAGAACGAGTTTGTGCTCCTGAAGAAGGTGTGAATAGATCAAAATAAAAATTTTCATGATGAGGTTTGATACAGTTTGGCCTGTTATAACACTTCATGTTTCTAAATCATTTTCTGTCCAGGATGTTGATGCTGCCTACATGAACAAGGTGGAGCTGGAGGCCAGGTGTGATGCTCTTCAGGATGAGATCAACTTCCTCAGGGCCGTCTATGAGGCTGTATGTACCATCTAATTCCACCAGTTTATTACTTCATAATACTATACTATACTATATTATAACCATTTGAGTTAAAGCTGATGGTCATCCAGCCATTTTATAAATCTGCAACAACTATTGGTTCTGTAGGAGCTTCGTGAGCTGCAGTCCCAGATCAAGGATACCTCTGTCATCGTGGAGATGGACAACAGCCGTAACCTCGACATGGACTCTATTGTTGCTGAAGTGCGCGCTCAGTATGAGGACATTGCCAACCGCAGCAAGGCTGAGGCAGAGACCTGGTACAAACAGAAGGTGAGTGAAAAGCAAAGCCAAGGTTTATCCCCTGTGTCTTTTACATTACACTTGCAGCACCTTGCACCCCTCTGGATTATGCTCTTGATACACCTTGTTGCATTTTTCACAACAGTATGAGGAGATGCAGTCCTCTGCTGGACAGTACGGTGAGGACCTTCGCTCAACCAAGGCTGAGATTTCTGAGCTGAACCGCATGATCGCCCGTCTTCAGAATGAGATCGAGGCAGTCAAGGGACAGGTATATTTCGAGAGCTTTTTTGTGGATGACATCATAATGTTTAAGATGATATGATTTATTAAAACATCTGTGACATAATTTCCTGCAGAGGGCCAACCTTGAGGCTCAGATCGCAGAGGCTGAGGAGCGTGGTGAGCTGGCAGTGAAGGACGCCAAGCTCCGCATCAAAGACCTGGAGGACGCTCTGCAGAGAGCCAAGCAGGACATGGCCCGCCAGGTGCGCGAATACCAGGAACTGATGAACGTCAAGCTGGCCCTGGACATTGAAATCGCCACCTACAGGAAACTGCTGGAAGGAGAGGAGAGCAGGTGGGATAAATTTGAATATCTAATGTGGTTTCATGGCTGCAATATTAGCCTCAACTCTGAATTAAGTATTAATTCTACATTATTCCACCATTAGGCTGACCAGCGGAGGCTCCAACGCAACCATCCATGTACAGCAGACCTCTGGAGGAGGTGGTAAGTGTCACATCCATATGAGTGGTACCTGCACTAACAGATCACACTGACAAATGGATGGATAAATGATAACACTTACCTGTTTTTTTCCCCTCTCTGCTCCAGGATTCACCAGCTCAAGCTCCGGCGGCGGATTCGGCTACGGTGGCAGCGGCTTTGGTGGCAGCGGCTTTGGTGGTTCAGGTTATGGTGGCACTGTCACAAAGTCCACAGTCTCAACAACCAGCAGCTCAAGGAGATACATGTAAAAAGGAGAGCAGTCCCTCTTCCCTTTCAGAAACTCTTGAATTTGTCCTTTCATGGTATTATGTAATATCATGAAATGTGTTCAACAAGAGTTGAAGATCCCAAAAATCTGTGATTCCCAAAATCATGTCTGATTAAAAACAATATCCACTGGATTGTGTTACACTGCCACCACTTTCATGCACTCAGTGCTTTTCTTACTCTGTACCATTCCACATCATTTATCAAGAGTTTCTGAAGGTAAACATGACCTTAAAACACACAAGGGCCAGGTCAGTTAGCAAGGCAAAATTTGTTTTCTTTCTGCACTGACATCCAAGAAATGAGAAAAAACAAAAAACAAAGGCCTTAACAGGAGTGTTAAAACTAGGCAAGGAAAACATTTGAAAATATGTGCTCATCAACTTACATACTGTCTGTACTGTAGTGCACTGATAAACTGCTGTACCTCAAATGGGCAGTGATTATATTTTTCATGCTCTCCATTTCTGTATTTGAGTGCTGATACTAGTGAAGGGAGCAAGTCACTGACCAAATCTGATCACTGGAGAAATTTTACATGTTTACAGTTAAGGTGCAAACTTTGAACTGATTGGTTATTGCCTTGTTCTTTTTACTGTTCTCTCAAATGATTCCCTGCTTTGTTTTACATTTCCTTGCCTTGATGCTAAAACCAGATTTATTTTGTGAAGGAGCAGCAAATGACATCAAAAATCTGAATAAAATAAATCTGAGAACCAAAGTTATTGTATCTTGTTTTCATTATTGTTGTTTTAAATGAAAGAAAGAGGAAGACGCAGTTTGGCTCCTTCAAGCCTTCTAGTTATTTTAACAGCAAGAAATTTCCACACTGAGAATTTCACATGAGGGCAGTGCTGTGCCACTTTTCCACTGCTTGGTTTGTCAGTCCTCCACAGATGCACCTACTATGTGTCAGGCTCCACATTGCCATTTTTTATCAAAATCATAACACATCATTACACATTATATAACCACTCAGTGAGAGCACATGCAAATTGGACTTACAGAAAACCCTCTGACATCTCATTAATTAATTAAAAGATAGGTTTGGGTTTTTTCTAAGGACGCGCCATCATGTATGTGGAAACACATGTTGATCGCTGTAACAATTCCTACTCTCCATACTCTTCCTGAATTACACTGTAAGAGATGGGGACCAAAATCTAGTGCCCTCGTTCTGTGCAAAACAGCATTCCAAAGTTTGTCTGAAAGTAATATGAAGCTTGAGAAGTCTTAGTAGTGAAATCAAGTTGATATCTTTTAAAGTTGCAGTTTATCTAGTATGAAATACCTTCTTTTTGTTTCCCTGGCAAGCTCCAGTGGAGGGATACAATCTGGTAGTTCCTGTTTGTTTGTTGTTGTTGCTGGCCTCCACTACACCAAGTAAACTTAAAAGTAGTTTTTTTTCCTCTCAAACTTGATAGCTGGATTAGTTTTGCAGTTTACGTTTTTTTAGAACCACAACCTGCTCTGACTCTGTGTTTTGAGTGTTCTGTGCGTGACATCTCAGAGCCGATCTCCAGCTGCTCCAAACCCACAGAACAGCCGAGAAAAGCACATTTTTATCCCCTTAGTACATATCTGGTAAGCCCACAGTGTTTGAGAAAACAACAGTGATTTGACTGTCTGCAAAACAGGCAGCTAACCTCATTTAAACTCCTCTGACATTAATCACCCAGCAGCATGGGGTTTTTGGCAGTTTCCTCATATGACGTTGCAGTGGAGTAGAATAGTTGTGGAAGAAGAGTTACAGTGATAGCAGGGGAGAGGTGAGGGAGGCTTCTGCAAACCCACAGCTGCTTTCTAAGAATATGTGGATGCTAAATGAGAGAATAAAGATCTGGAAGACTCCAGAAGCAAGCGTTTACTGGGCAGGTGATGTGTGACTGAATGTGTGGAGAGAAAAAAAGCTTTAATCACATGACGCACACACACAGAGTAGGAAGAGGGAGGGATGGAGGCAGATGAGGAGGAAGAGGGAGACGGTTCAGACTTCACTGTGACAGTAACAAATTATGGGCCTAAATGTTGCAAAAATGCTTCAATTTTTGCTGACTTTTTTCTCTTTGAAGTTTGACATGATCACTAGCTACAGGATCTTTGTCATCTTTGATAAATCCAGAATGTCATTAAAAGAAATAACATAGATGTCTAAACTAATGAAACAAAAATGATGGAAAACTAGACTGACATAGAACTGCTTCACATCTAGGGCCAAGCCAAGCATGTGTTTGTGCTGTTACTGTAAGCAGCCCACACAGACAAACACAGCCAGGAGGACACATGAGTATGATTCCACCCTCAGCTATTCCTAATGTAGAGTAGGAAATGATGAAGCATGAACACATACTGTATTTTCTCAAACCGATCACACGATTACACCCATAATTAGAAAGGGAAGTGTGTAAAAATGCCTGGAGAGCAACTTCTCTGCAAACTTGCCCGATTCACCGGTTACAGGTGAGGCAGTGAAAGCTGCAGGAGCTACTAACATGCATGTGCAACACTTACAAGCCTACAGGCTAAAAATGCACTGTGTTAATTGAACTGCACTATTTTATGCACACACAAGGGTGTATTTTTAAATGTGCCTCCTGCACTCACATTCTGTATTGGCAGGTCAACAAAAAAAAAAAAAATCCTTATTTCATCTTCACCTGAGGCTGAGAGTGCTGGCATTGACTGTACGTTCCAGAGGAATTAAAGTTAGGTTGACTCATAATAATGATACAGAGGCACACGCCAATACTGAAACTTGTAACATTTTATGTTCTCACCAAACCAGTTATATCACTACTACAATAATTATGGGTGATAAATCTTTTTCCTTTTAAGACAGCAGGAAATCACTTCTCCTGTTGTTTAAAAATGTTACATTTATTTGCATTCATCCTGACTGACAAATCAGCAAAGCATATGCAGCTGAAAGTTCAACCATTCTCAAGTCAACAAACCAGCTTAGAAAACACATACAAACCCAAACAAACAGCAATTTAGTAACATATGCATCAAGACCTGAGGAAATGTCTATAGGATGTCAATCAAGCTAGAAGGATTAAGAATCAGCAGTCCAACTACCGATTCTCCAGACAACACATCCACAAAGAGGCTGATTCTGCTGCCATTCAAATTAGAGCTGCTCAAACTTAGTTGTCTTTTAGTCCAACAAGCAGTGCACAACAATCTCTGCTGCGCACCAGTGGAACTATCAGTAACTATTGATTCTTCTGATGATCCAAGACGCCCTTGATGCGGAGTAAGAGGTGATAATGAGGCTGTAATTGAAAAGTATGCTTACATCTGTAATGTTGTGCATGACAGCACAAAGAGGGAGACTGAACAATAGAAGAGCACTGGTCATTACATACCCCAGAGAGCCTGATAATATGGTTTATATATGGTTTGTCCTTGAAGAGGATCACTGGTCTTATTGTTCTGCGTTTAACCATTTCTCTGTATCAGCAGCAGCAGATAACATATCTTAGAAAACAGGTAATGTGCCCCCATCTAATAGAGCTACAACCTTATAGGAGAGTACTAATAAAACAAGTCGTGCTGCTACAATAGAGACAATAAACTGGATTTATTGTGTTTCTTCTTTTGTGACTTCCTGCCTCCTTACTGATGTTCAATATATTAAGATTCCTCTCAAATAAAGAAAGTAGCTGGTGCTTAGGCCCTTAAAAGCCATCCTCTAAGCTCAGCACATACAGTACTTTAGCTGGGCATAAACCTGCAGGGTGTGATTTAGAGGATAATCTGAAAGACGTATTTGAAAAGAAAGGAAATGGTCAGTGCAAAGAAGCCAGGTGGAGCAAAAACACTCATTACATTATATAGTATGACCCCTAATAAACTGTTTTGCTTGAAGCATCAACTTGAAGTGTAACACAAATAAACCATAAAAGAAGACAAATAGATTTTCGGTTTTTACAGGAACAGAAAACATTTCTGTGCTTTATTTACCTCCATCAGAAAAAAAACTAACATGTAACATGAGACAATATTTCAATATTGACTTTAATTTCTTCATTACAAGCAGCGCACCCAAGTGGTTGACTCAAGTATTTGGGGATCAGTATGCTTTTGTAAGCAGACAGGCTACCTGCTGCCTCTTGATAGTGAGACATTTGAGTGGATTCTGTTTCAGGCTTCTTTACTTTGAGTAACTGTTGGAAAACTCCTTGAGGCACTTCCCGGAAAAATAAAAACTCACTCACAAAAATAGAGAATCTTTTTTCACATTTTTGCCACCATGGTTGATGAAAAGTTTACTAAAAATGGTAAAGCTTCTACTGTCCATCTACTTGTTTTTTAAACCCATACATCACACATTTGGAATTAAAGGTGCAGTGTGTAGAGTTTAGTGGCATCCAGCAGACTTGGCAGAAATGGAATATAATATTCATAAGTATGTTTTAATTAGTGTATAATCACCTGAAAATAAGAATTGAAGTGTTTTTGTTACCTAAGAATGAGCCCTTTATATCTACATAGGGAGCAGGTCACCTTCCATGTTGCACCGCTATGTTTCTACAGTAGCCCAGAATGGACAAACCAAATACTGACTCTAGAGAGGGCCTTTTGAATTTTTCATGAGTTTCGGGCCACTGTACGCTCTCCTACACGCTTGGAAGGGGAGGAGGAAGGGAATTGTATTCATTTGGTTGCAATCTGCAACACCACTGCTAGATGCCACTAAATTCTACACACTGTACCTTTAAGAGGCATGTCCATTTAGAGTCATTAAAGAAGAAACGGGGAAAAAAATCATACGACTGAAATACAAGCTGTTTGTCTGAAATCAAGATACCATAAGATATAACTGACAATAATAAAAAATGAAACTAATTATATGTAATTTGTCTGATTATATATAATTATATAATTATACTAATAATTTACATGGTGGGTGTGAAAATCTTATTGTCTGAGGACAATAAAAAGTTCTGCTCTCCTGATAAATGCTGTAATTTATCTAGACACATGACAAAAGATAGAGGTGAAATAAGTAGAAATGGATTCTAATTATTAATAATAATGAATGCTAACTTATTTACCATGATGAAGCCCTTCAGTTTGAATAAAAAGAACACTATGTGCTAACTAATAAAACACTACTAAGGCCAAAAAGTCTTCAATGTGTTAGTTAAAATGCAGCACAAGCAACAAGATCATTTCATTATTTTGGAATAAGTAAAAAAAAATCACTACAGGATAAAGTTATCTATCTAGCTATCTACTTATTTTTGACTGTACATATAGTATAATCAATAGTTTATATTATGATCATTTAACTAACATTAATTGAGTCTGGCAATTTGTGAGCTTTCATATTCTTATGGTTGTCAGACTACATACTTGTGGGTGCATGATCTCAATAAAGTTCATTAGGAGGCTGATCCTGCTGTTGAAAATGACCTTTGTTTTCTTTGCCCTCACTGCTGCGTGAAGAAGCACAATAATGAGCTATTGATTGAGGGGGGCTCTTCCCCAGGACTGGGAGAAATCCTCAGGAGTGATTGGAAAGATTGACCTTACCCTTAACCCGAGCCCAGCACCACGATCAATAAACATTACACCTTCCACAAACCCCGACACCTCGATCGATACCGGTGAATATCAGCAGCCGCGAGTGGGAACGCTGATGAGCAGTGCGCAGCATGTGCTGTGGGTAAGGGTCAAATCACTTAGTGTCTTTGTCAGGCGGTAATGAGGTGACTATGTGTGTGTGTGTGTGTGTGTGTGTGTGTGTGTGTGTGTGTGTGTGTGTGTGTGTGTGTGTGTTTATAGGAAAAAGACATACTGAAGTTACTGAGCATCATGTTGCACTTGACATCTTTTCAGGACAATAATACTTATGACTCACATATAGTACACTGGAGATTGTATGTGATGATGACTCTGTAACTCAAGAGAGTTAAGTTAATGGGATCCTGTTTACTTTCACCACAGTCAGTAAACAGAAAGAAAGTTGTTTTTATCAAGTATAATAAAAAAGCTCACACTCCACCACAAACTTTAGGTCAGAATAGCAGAAAAGTTAAGAGGAGGAGGACTTGAACAAGTTTCAAACTGAAAAAAAAAATTCTTTCAGTGTTAACAAGATGCATCTTTATTCTGAATGATGTCTTATTCTGATTATTAATTAAAATAAGAATGCAAATGCACATTAAATACAACCACCTGCGATCTTGAATGTGAATGGTGTTTAATTCAGCAAAATGATCACAACAGACATTTTAATTTGTATCAATGGAGAGATGATTACTCCCTGAGCCTGTGTGCCCACAGATATGAAAACAGAGAAAACACTATTAAAGATTTAACTCACAAGTCACTTGCTCGATGGCTTGAAGGCCCAACAAAACCTCGGCTACACTCACGCAGGTGTTTTCACTTACTGTGCCTGATTAGACCTCTTTCGTTTGTGGCTCGTACAGTCTGTGGTTAATTATCACCCCTCTCACTATCACGTTAGTTTTGTTGCACCTGCTAAGGTGGGACAACTCATTTAGTGCTTATTCACACCAGAAAGTGGCACATTGTAAATGATCTTTGACTACATAGAAGTCGTGTAACACAGCTACTGTGAAAGCTTTCACTATTTTGGTACTCTCCAGTCCATCAGATCTCTGCAGAGTTCATAAAGGTGAATCCCATGATTGTGGTGATATATATTAACAACATTCTTCATCATTCATCATCATTCTTATTTTTACAGTTTTATAGTTTGGTGAAATCAGTTAATTGCCCGCATAGCTCCACCCAACTTCAGCTGTGAGTATGTTATCTGGAGTCTGCAGTCTTATCAGTAATGATAAGTGAAAACACTTGTGTGGCTGTGCAGCGTCTTTAACTAACTTAGAGAATGGTTCGCAGATATGATTTCATATTTTTGCATGTGATAAATATGTATAGTATGTGTGTGTTTATTCATGTTCTGTTCCTGCTTTTTGCCTTAGTTGGAAATCAAGTATGATATAATAAACAAACATGTAGTTCAGAGTTTTGTATTAATCATCATTAACGTTGTGGTGCATGTGTGCAAGTGCAGTACACTGTTGTTTTAAGTTTACTGTGAACTTGTCCTGCACTCATGAGTATGTGTAATGACCTTAACTATGCAAATAATGACATGGATGTAAATCAGAATTTGCTTATTTGTGGTGGTCAAGGTCATGTAATCGTTATTAAATTATGTAATTATGGCTGTGACCTTTTTGGCATCGTACTGTGTAATACTTGCTGTAAAGGTTGTTAAAGGTCAATTATTAGTCCCATCAGTATTACACAAGAAAAATACAGAACAGTAATCTGTGGGTGAGCAGAGGCAGTTCAAAATAAATTGATAAATATGTGAGTTTATCAGCGAGGCAAAAATAAATGAAGAGAAATGAAACCATTTCATAGCCACATTATAAAGGCTACAGTAGTTTCAAACATGCAAATTGAGTAAAGCTCTAATATAACAAAAGTCACTTTGAGAAAGAAGTGATTTCAAAGAAAACTGCTTTCGGGCTGCATTTAAAAAAATCTCGGACCTCAGGTGTGTTTTTCCATTGTCTATACTGCAGAATGAGTGTGTAATGTCACAGTTTATTAACCCACATAGTCGGCAACTGAGTGATAGGCTGCCTTTTTTGTAACGCTGCTGTTCTGTGCCCTCCAGCTGATGTGTTGTAGCTCTTGTCCACTGTTCAGACTTAAATGGAAGGAGATTTATAGTGATATCAGCTGTGCTCTTGGAGCTTTGGCCTCAGTGAAAAGAACATTTTTAAGGAATTATTTTTTCTAGATGTGATTGCTAATCTTATTTCCTAGTTCCATGTTAAAGACACAACAAAAGCACTCGCCTTGCCCTTTCAATTCCGTTTTGGTGTATGAGGAGAGACACTTCCTTTACCATTGTTGACGCTCACCAGAGCATGCGTTAAACTAACACCCTGAGTGTTTGCTTATGTGTCCAACAGCGATAGGCTATTTCTCTGCTCCACAGGCGCTGTCTCTGTCCTCAGTGACACGGCAGTGTGTTTGAGTGATGGTGCTTTGAGGCGGGACAGACAGACATGAGGAGACGGATTGTCTATGCCAGGGCTCCGACACCAACCTATTCAGCCGGTGGGAAATGATAGATGCCAGGGCTAATTTTAAACTCTGTGAACTAAATTCCTGTTACCAGAGGTGGTGATGGGTAACTGGGGCACAGCTGGAGGGTCTAGATAAGACCCGCACTCACCTGTGTCTCCACGCCTTCTTTGCCCTTTCAACTGCCACACGCTGCAAAATGTTTAATAATTATGGGGTGTTCATGATTGATTGAATTGAGTGAATGTTGGGGGTAGGTGCTCAATGTGATGGGTCAGGTTTTTGGGTGGCACAGATGTCACTGAGGTTGCCCTGACGTCATGTGCAGCTGCTGGACCGGACAGAATATGTTATAGTAAGTCAAAGCTGCACAGGATGAACTGCCGAACTGCAATACCCAGAAATCATTTGTGCTGACATCACTAAACTTAACCAAATCACCAGAATAAAATGTTGGCATTGTATGTTTCTGCAAACCATGGGTATGTTGAATGTCTACGTTTCAATGTTGGCCATTATCAGTTGAATATTGATGTTTTATGATTTGATAACACTGTGGTTAAAGTTTGATTAGGTTTAGGCATAAAATCCACTTGGTTAGGGTTAGGGAAAGGTTATGGTTTGGATTGAAATAAAAATATAAAATAAAATAAAAATGGCTGCAAATATCCCGACGTCTCACTAAAAACACCCAGTTTTGTCGGTTGAAAGGGGAAGCGAGCAGTGGTTTCGAGGTGGTGCTCTCTGCTGATTTCCAACTTTCTGCCAACAAACTGTCTAGCCATCTGCCAAACCTTCTCCTCCTAATAAGAAAGTCAGCTCATATAGATCTACGTCTATCTATGTGAACTACGTCACTTTAGAAATGTTGATATGCTACATATTATGTGTGTTGAAACGTAGATACGACACTGCATGCAACAGCCTCATGCTTAGCAACCTAGCTGTGATGCTTTGTACTGAAAGAAAACCTAAAACAGTAGAGAGACATAAATTGGTTAGATTATATTTTGATAAAAAGCGGGAAAAAATAACGAGAATACCAACTTTAATTTAAAAAAAAAAATTGGTATCAGAAAGCCTTGAAGAAAGTGCAGTAGGACATGCTTCCTCTCAGGTTTGAGCATATAATCAACCTTATCGTCATAGGAACATCATTATTGGATGATTCTGCAAAACTGCAGATTTTGCTCATGAACAATGGGTTTTTTTTATATCTGAAGATTTTTATGCCAGCCATTATTAAGGTTAGAGAAAGATCGTGATAATGGCAAATGAATTGTGGTTAAGGTACGGTTAGGCAACTAAAACATCTGTTAAAGGTTGCGTTAAAGTAAGGTGATTACATTTAATAAGAGGGCAATTGTTGTATGAACTTTGATCTCCTGCATGAAAGTCAAATATGCTACACCCACATGCCCATCTACATAAAGGACACACTACTTCCTACATCGCCACACACTTGTGCATTGGACGTATCATCCAATATGAACTTCAGTCCTCGGGAAACTAACACAATTGAAGTTTCTATTTCACTAATGTGTTTATATAATTCATATGATTGAATGTCAGTGGAGAGTTAAAGTTCAGAAATTCATTTTAGGGAAAAAATCTACAAATTTTCAGATAAAGGGATTAGCTCAATCTCAACAGTTTTAATATAAAGTGTTGTTTAGCACAGTTAAAAAGTTAGTGAAACTGACTCATGGACATAATGTTACTTGAGTCCTGGTAGTGCCACAGCCTCACATTTACCCTTTACAATGCACCATTCATAGAAACCCCACAGTGCAATACTTCAGTGTGCTACACTGCAACAAGCCTGTGTGCTCAATGACCTGCTCACAAGACAAATTCATTTAATTGGATCACACAAAAGCAAAGATGTTTGGGACGAATAAAGCTGCACTGCTGCAGCCGCTGTAGTGGACATCAGCCAAATGCATTTTACAGTGCTGACTCTGTAGTTGGCTGCTGCTTGTACCGTATCTTTTCTCTAATGATGCTGCAGAGTATTATGTACCCCAACAGCTTGCAAAATTTTTTTCTGATGTAAAAGAATACATTGTAATTAATATATTTTACTTTCTTTTAATTTCAATTGATCTAAAAACAGACACCGATGTCTCGTTTCTTCAATCAGTTTTTCTTTCACAGAAACGTTTCACAACAACCAGCTTGACTCACTTAGTTTCTTTGTGGAGGCATAAAACTGTGATTGTTTATTCTGCCATAACTGGTTCATTATTTCACTGCATGTATCCTGCAAAGCATCATTAGTCCTGATAAACAGCTCTTTTAGCTTAGAATAAATGACATTTTAATCACAATCTGTCATCTTAGCAACATCAGCAAAGCTTTCATTAAATATATAACAAATGGACGAACATTTTACTGCATAAAATGTTAATATTAAACATTAATTGGGCCTATATTTTGTCATGTTTTGTAAGCAAGGACACAATAAAGCATTTTAAACTATACAGCATTAGTCTTCACAGTGTTATTCTGAAACTGATAAAGGTTTGACCTTTTAAATATTTCCAGCATGAGATTTGACTACTAGGCCTCCTTAATATACAAGTTTGTTAAACAAAAAGTTTTTAAATGCAGTGTGTATTGATGTGTTATGCCTTGGGACCCTGTGGAATGTGGCTATCTGGACTCATTATCAGACGAATCAATGCGCCTGCTGATGTTGATTGGTGTCTTTGACTTTGCAATCTATTGCATGAAAATCTCTATCGACAGCTGGAGCAACAGGCCATGCATAAAAATCTGAGTCAGTGGAAAACAATCGTAAAGGAAATTCTAAATTGTTAACTTTTAATGAGATCTTACTTGTGTTTGGCTTTGTTTCATTCTTTCCACCATCTCTCCTCTTGTTTCAAAAGTTGTTTAAAAAAATCATCCAAGAACTACGTCCCTTTATTAGTGTTCTGTAAAACACTTGAAGACATTTTATTTTGTATAAAAGCCATTAATGCTTAGAGTCACAACTCAGCAACCAAAGTGAGACTGCAGATCATGTGAGGATTCAAAAATGGTTTGCCATTAAAATTTCAAAAGAATATTTATCTTTAAGTATTTAATACAACTTTTGGGCAATTTTTAAGGATAAATCTGAATTGAAAGAAAGTTTTGAAATTTCGAAAAGACCATCATAGATTTTGAGTTGCGGTTTCATTATGCACAGCTCCATCCTCCTCCTGAGTATTGTCATTTATAGATTTGACTACTCTATGATTTCGACAAGAATAGAATAGAATAGAAAGATCCTTATAAGTAATCCAAACACAATCTGTTGTTGAATTCTCTTGATAGTTTATCTTATGTAACACACAGATGTGTCAGTTGAAACAAATTTCACAGCCTTGGCCTAAATTCAAATGACAAATTCTCCTTCCAAATAACAAAACATGAAGGATCTGTTCAGTGTGCTTGCTAGCTGAATTGGAACCGTTTCACAATTAAGCCCCAGGTGAGTCCAGTCTGTCGTGGTGATGGAGGATTTCTCCTGGCATGAGCTGATAAAAACGGTCCCACTGTTCATTATGGCACCCCGGTGATCGCGCTCTGTCCAGTTCCTCCCTGTGTCTGATCATCACAGCACAAACTCCCTGCTCGCCCGCTCGCCAGCAGCTGACGGGGTGTTTAAGGGAGACGAATGAGCGCTGACCTTATCAGGTAATAGATATCCCATAGTGGAAGAATGGGTAATTGTTCTGGGTTTTCATTTTGCCCTCTTTCCTGTAGAGCTTTTTTTTTATGGCACCAGAGGGGAAAAATCTCCCCTGGTCATCACTTCATACACACCCACACCACTGACAAACACAGGGGAAATTTCACCAGGCTTCGCTTTCATTTGAAAGAGACAGATCAGTTGAACCTGGCTCAACTTTTGTCACAACACAGCAAAATGTCATTCAGCAAGGTGCCATGCTGCTCAGGTTTAAGCATACATTGCTCATACAATAGATAATTTTGCAACATGAACAGCAAATTTCTACTGTTTTTTTCTGATCGTCACAAGGGAATATAAACTCATTGTTGCTGTCATAACTTTCCATAGTTGTCGGAGTCTTTTCTTGCATGCTTTGGTATCACTATCATTGGTAGCTTCATAAATATAATTATTTAAACTAGGTAATTAGAAAGTTTATAACATATCTTTAAAAATGAATGCAAACCTTTTCATTTTGCTTTTTTTTCCCTCCAAATTTGAACTGGCAATTGCGATTGCTGCAAGGACATGATCCCTCAACAGTTTCCCATCAACTGCTGCTGCTGAGTTCAAACAGCTTTGATTCCAGCTTATCTGCTTCCTTTAAATATGATCAGAGGGTAGTGTGTCAATAATGTTAAAAAGTGCACATGACATAAGAGTTTAACTCTGTTGACAAAGTTTCCTAAGCTAGATATCCTTTTTAAACCTGACTTGAACATTACTAACTTTTCATACATTATGGCTTCTCTCAAAACACATATTCCTATTTCAAGCAGTTCCAGCCTAATTCCTAAGTGTGAATGGTACAAGGCTCACATGCTGGTTTCAGATCACCCATCATGTGGCCATGATCAGCAAACATATTTGTCAAAACTGACTGAACAGGTGTGCCACATTTGCAAGTCTGTATATGCACGTGTGTGTGTGTTTGTGTCGTCTGGACTTTTCCTCCAAATTCCCTCTTGTTTGCATTTGCCGAAGTGCATCCATATGCTGCACATGTATTGTCCCTTTAACTGCGTCTTTTTCTTTTAAAAAAAAAGCTATAAAAACTTTTGAGGCCAACATTTCACACTTTTCTTTGAAAAGGCTTATTTTATATCAGAGGACAAATCTAACAAGACAAACCCGAATCAAATTGGCTGGTGTTAGTGAGGATATGCAAGACTAATGGGATGTCAGCTTCTATCAGATCAGCCTGGCTTGTGACCCTGGGTCAAACCGAAAAGCTTTACAGGAAACACTGTCATTGTGCTTTCACAGCAGTTTCTAAGATTTACCTCCCTGCTGTTTATAAAGAACATGCTGGTTTTAACAATCTAAATTGAAAAATGCCTGAGAGGAAAATGATAGTGTGTCACAGGCAGGGAGGTGCCAGCAGTGGAGGGGACCGGAAAGAGGTAGTGACAGGCCTATGCTGGCACGATGTTGGCACCCATCAGACAGAAATGATTACCTTGGTGAGGAAAAAACAGAAGAGGGAAGGAGAGATCAACAGTGTGAAAACACATGCAGCTTAAAACTCCACCATTCACACTGATCCAGTTTTTGAGATAAAGTATGTGCAGTTTAGGAAGCTAAAATGTTATAATATGTACAATATTAAATATGATACAATATAATATGTACAATATTCCTGTGATACATTCAATAGATGTATCACAACAGTATGGAGAGCCTCCACCCAAAATCATGTTGTTTTCTGGAATCTGGTCAGGGTGGTCAGGGTCACAAAATCAGCAGGAAGGGAGAACATCACCAACAGGATGAATAAATTGGCAGGTAAGGTGATAATATTCTTCAACTCTGACCAAATCTTAGGGGGAAACCAGTGTTTATACAGTGTATAAAATGAGCAGAAACTGTGCAGGCAAGAGGAAGATCACAAGGGCAGGTGTTGTGATCCACAGTGTCAGGAACATTACTGAGGACACCTACTGGACAGGTGTGGTACAACCAAGAGCAATTGATTATTAGTAATTGTCATAGAATACTCTTTTTACAATTGGTTGAATTGGTTTAACACACTTGTAATAACAGGAAATGGCCAACACATGTCAATCACCCAGCATCTCTAGAATACCACTTAATCTTCACAAATAGACAACAAACTGTTTTCCGAAGACTTAATGGTTATTTTCTTGTTTTCTGAGGTGTTCCTGGAACTGTTTTACCACTATCATAATTTAATTTACATTTTTTTGTAGCTTTGCATTGTAAGACAACAGAGTCAAGCTCAAAAATGAATATGGACACTAACTTTTTGAGTATGTGTCTGTGTCACTTTTCCAGTGTAAACATAATCTAAACTTGCTCAGAATGTATGGAATTCGGACACAGCAGGTAACAATTCCCACTGTCTCCCCATTTCCTTTACCCTTTACTTATATCTTTTTGTCACACTTTAGTTCCTTACAATTAAGATCTGAGAAAGAGATGTAAGGAAATATGAACTGAGGAAACACATATTTGGTGAAATGAGACATCTTTTCCTCTCAAAAATTATCTGAAACGATGTCAGTTACTGATGACTGCTACACAGTTGCATCATCCATCAGTGGGCTTTAACCGCTCTGTCGTTACAGATAATGTGGTATAATGTCCAGACAAAAGGAGTGCACAGATACCACTGTTATTGCTTTTATTTTATCTAATTCAAGCTATATCTGACTTTACTCTAATATTAAATCACATACAGTGAGAAAAAAACATGATAGATTTAAAGGTCATTCAGTTGAACAGCCTTTCTGTCAACACACTGTTCCCCTACACAATCACAGATGCTGCAGTGAGGTGTTGTGTCTAAAGGGACTGAATGCTGGTTTGTGATCAGCCACAAATATAGAAAATTCATTTGTTCTCCTCCAACCACAGAACATCAGTCATACAGACAGTCCCAGTCCACCAGGAGTTCACCAGCCTCTGGCCAACTTTCACGGAGGTCTCTACTCCATGAAAGGTGTAAAAATAATTGCACTTTCTCCACACTTGTTCTGTGAGAGAGAGAGAGAGAGAGAGAGTGTGAGAGAGAGAGAGAGTGTGTGTGTTTGTGAGTACACTTGACTTTAGCTATGAGTTGTGTTAGAAAATTGAAAACAGAAATTGATGTTCAGCTACAAAATTAACGCCAGCTGGAGTAGGTAGCAGCTGTGTAGACTGTATTCTACCCAATGCAATACTGGCAGAGAGAAAGCAACTCACAGCTATGTAATCAAACCTCCCTTTTTGTTTTTATTCAATCTTTCCCAAAGAGATGCTGCTCTGCACTTGAATTCACTGATAGCAATTAACAAAATACAAAATTCAGTTCAAAGTCAATGTGAAGCCTTCATGCCGTAGCACTCCATTGTTGTCCAAAATGTATTAAAACACAAAAAAGAACAATACCAGCATTGGGCTGGCATGCTCCTTTATTCCTCTCAGCAGGTAAATTGAAACATGTTCTTGAGCATGTTCAATGATGACTGCGCAACAAAAAGTTACTAGCAGAGATCAAAAATACAGTCACTGAAATGTTTCAGAATAAACTACAATAACCCAAATCCATATATATGGCTCTATCAGGCTTTGGGTGTGCAGATGATGCTTGGAAAAATTACTGCTGTGTTTGGATTATTCACTGTATTTGTTGATTATAATTAAAAGCTAAAATAAAGCTAGCATTATTGGCTAACTAGCGCACAGTGACAACATACAGTAGGATAGTATACCATGCTGACATGTATGGAGAAGTTAACCACAAGGGATTGGATTCCCAGTGTGTAACCTTGTCAATAGAACAATCTCCTCATCTCACTCTCCACATAATCTTTCTCTCCACAGACTGATGAAAGACATGTCTATTTCATGCGTCAACTCATTTTAATTACTCCTCATGCCAATATCACAGGTGAGAGGAGTTGCATCTGACAGGTTGGAGGAATCCTAATTGAACTCTAAGCTTTCTCGCACACACATTCAGGCCGAACTGAAGTCAAGTTTGAAAAGACACGTATAGCTCAGATCAGGTTGGAGCTGACTGAATAGAAAACATACACAATAATGAATATGAATCCTGCTGTGATAATAGATAATAGAGACTACTTTATATTTGAATGTGTTTTGATTTCTACAATTGGCAAAAACCCTGTGAGCTTCACAACAAACTGCCATCATTTTTGTTCTAAATCACTGTCCCCTGTCTAACCTAATTATCCCAGTGAGCTGGGGTAAAGGTAATTTGGCCCTGACTGATTTAGATTAATGCTGCGTTTTCTGCACAGCAGCTGCAAGCAGTGGACCACTGCTTTACTGGTTCCACTCCCTGCCACTTTGCATCTCAATGACAGCCAGAGAGCTCACTCAGTATTCAACAAATGGCATACAATGGGATTTCATGGGGATTCATCTCAGTGACTTATTAGTAGGGTCCATGCAGAGCACCCAAAGCATACAGTATGTCTTTTAAATCACCTTTAACCAAACACCCTCCACCCCCCCCCCCCCCCCCCAAAAAAAAACAAAACAAAACTATAAACTACAAAATTTTTTAATTGCTGGAGGATGGGTGTCTTTACTGACAGGTCTGTCCTGGATGTTTGCTGAATGCTTGGCACTATCATTAGTTTTCTGCTGTGCTTTTTTACTGCGGCTTTTGTGCTGAAGAAACAGTTTTATCTGAATATTCTACTAATGGAGCCATCTGTTTATCTTCTATCCTTGCCAAAAATAAATGATGTACACTATGTTTAACTCACATTCCTATTTGTGTGTGAAAACAAACAAGTAAGATGCAAGACTAATTAATGAGTTTTAAAAGAGATCGGTAGGCCTAATTTTGTAACTATGGAGAGCTGTTTCCAATTGCTTCCAGTCTTTATGCTAAGCTAATCACCTGTAAACGCTTGCTCCATACTCAACACATAACTGTGGGTTTAATCTTCACATCTAACTATTGGCAAGAAAGCAAATAAGTCAGATTATTAGTGTACTGGGACTAGCTACCGAGACATTTTTTTCCAGGACAGTCACTATCACTACAAAGTAGGTTAGTGTTATTCTTAAAAAGACAATATAGAGAAGTGAAGTACACCCTGGATTCACACTCACATTCCTAAGATTCACACAATTAATAGTCTGCTGATCATATAACCTGCATGTCTGTTACCTGTGGGAGGAAACTGAGCACCAGGAGGACAAACCCACTAACCACTGAGCCACCAGAGGGATGTACTATGAAACCAGATTAGTGGGTTAGCGAGGTATGTTGAGCCTAAAGCCAGGGTTTTCGATGTCACAAATGTGTGTCTCTTTTACCTGGCTTGATCAACATGGTAACTTATACTGCAAACTTAACCTGGTCTGGAGTAGGTTATGTTCCGAGTTTCAGCTTAAATCAGCAATAAAAAGTGCTGCCCTTTCTCTTACTACCTGATTTGCAGCCAAGTCTGTTTAACACTGCTGGTACTACAGCTATTAGAACACCGATTAAAAAATTGATTTGTTTTTTATCATACTTACCATTGATTTGATATGTCATATTGTAAATCTGTAATAGTGCAATAGTTTCAGGTTACTTGTGGGATGGGATTTTGTCACAATATTTCGAACGGTATTTCAAATTAAAAATAAAAAAATAAAAAAATAAAAAACTAATGAACAAATACTTTGAACAAAAAAATAAATTAAAATTGATTAGTTTATTGGTATTTGTCACAGATAATACTCAATCTATAATATTAATTTCACTTTGATTGGGCCAAAACCTAAAGTGATTTCCACTTATCCCTCATTATGGGACAGAGTCAGACCTGAATGCACTTCTTGAGTATAATGTTTAAATCTGCTGCATCAAGTTTTAAGTTTAAGAGCTCTTAATGTGGGAATCATTGAGAGTTCATTGAGTGGCAAAATAAGTATATTAACTAATTACGAATTGGTTTTTTAATTAACAAATTTTCTGCCAGCATTCCTCTCTTGCCTTATTTGCAACAACAGTGTTGCTTTTTACTGTGATAATGTATTTATATTCTTCATAGCTCTCCATTATAATGACCTGTTCCTCCTGACTGAATTAGGTGGCACACCATCAGTCCATTTTGTGTGGAAAAAGAGTCAAATGAAGCGCCAAACGCCCCTTTTTATGGGGTTGCGCACAGAGCCTGAAGCAGAAAGCCTGGATTAACAAAGAAAGTTCCTAACCACTGTCGTGATACCACTTATCTCTGATCGTGAGTTTAGAGTTTGTCGAGCCAGCTCACACAAAGAAAGCCTGGGTATGTTGAACTTAGTTCGTAGTACAGCCCTCTGGTGCCCATTGCAAGAACACAAAATAAAAAGCACATCATGACTATTTATGTAAAACTTTAAAACTGAAGAAACCATGTCATTCGCTTAGCCTGCTAAAGGGTTTTCAGATCTGAAAAGGAACATCATTTTAGTTATTCAGGGTTTAAATTTAATCATCGTGTCATTATTGTTTTATCTACAATGAGTATATAAATCCCCTGACAGTAGCTATTATAAAGTAGACACATACTGTAACTCATTTTTAAATCAGCACAAGCTAAATTTATAATAATCTCTCTTTGATTAGCCTCCCTGGTGAAAGTTGATCAGTTTATAATTTCATTCTCTCAGTGTCCTCCAAGCATGACGGATACCTGATTTAAATTCCTCCTGACTGTACAATCCATACCCCATGATCCCTTCTTCCACTGGTAATGGCCATGCCTCCAGGCAGCCTGGCCTCCATTAGTGACATTGATTAACCCTGTGGTGTCTGGCTGTTCACCGCTTGATGGGGCTGGACAGGTGATATGTCTGAGAACAGGCCAGTTGAGAAAAGAGGTAGCCCGAGTGGACTTGTTAAAATGTATGAGTTTTATCACATCTTATTGAGCCTACTTCATTTGCTGATTGAAACAGAGATGTACAAGAATGCAGCTGAATGAGATTTGGTATTGGATTTTCATGGAGGGGCTGACCGGCCTGCCAATTAGGTGTAATTTGAATGGTGCATCTCAAATTTGTTCCCTCTTCAGCTGGAAGCAGACACAAGAGGATCTGAAAACACAGTGGAAGTAGAAACCTGTGCTCAGGGAAAGAGAAATGGTTGCTTTGATGACTGGTTGATATTGCTTGATTAAGCTTAAAACTACATTTACAATTAACAACCAAACTATGCTTGCTCATGTGTCTGCCTATAATCATCAGGTTGTGACCTCAGTTTGCGTTTGATCATAACAACAATGGATCAAAAATGGCTGGTAGCAAAAAAAAAAAAACATGATACACTGTCATTCTATATTTCCAAATATATGTTATACCAAAATTTGAGTATCAACATGCTTTCCCTGTGCCAAAAGTAGAAAGACCGGTACTTAGACTTTTGCCACATTTCCACTGACAGAATAGGCCAGCCAAGTGATATACTGTATATCACCAGGTGACACCTGGCTATAATTTTCAATCACAAGATATAATACACTGGAAACCTGGCTGGAACAAGGTAGAGTCAGTTAAATGCACTGTAATCAGTAAATGTCAATTTATATTTTAGCATCACGTTTGAAAAGTTATTGGACAGATTGCTATGACATATGGTCCATACATTCATGTCCCCCGTGCATGAATTTTAATCACTTAACTAGCCCCATCATGAGGTCAAAATTATAATTTAGTTTATGATGAAATACCTGCAAACCAGCCTCAGCTGTTCTGTATGTTTATTGCTAATTAGGAAATGTTAGCATGCTAACAATATGGCAAATATGATAAACATCATACCTTATACATTATACCAGCCTCACAGAGGTGTTATCATGTCTCTTGCTCAGTTAAAATTGATCAGCAGGGGATTTGCCTACTTAGCACCTACTGTTTCTGTACTTTTAACATTTCTTAAAATTAAGATACTTGGGAGAATGGTTTGATGAAAGACAGACTGGAAGTATTATATAGACCAACTAATCACAAAATGCAGCAATGTTCTGAATGTAATGCATTAATATCTAGATTAATATCTAGTTGATGTTCCTCATATGTATATTGCTACAATGAAGTCAATGCTACATTATGAATGTATTGCATATGGATCTGCAGCAAAGAGCTAACAAAGTAAGATTAATGCAATATAGAATCAGGCATGAATAATTTACAGCAGAGCATTTAGGACCTCTCTGCTTTGCAAGCTGAAGTGGAAGGGAAGAAGTGCTTTTACAAACAGAAGAGGACAATTGACTTTGAATTATTAGGCTTCTTCAAGGGTATTCAGATGTTTGTCCGGCAAAAAAATCCTCAAATTATGCTGCGAACAAGAGCCTGCTAGGAATAAGAGTTTTATTTGTATAGGAAATGAGATGGATGTGAGAGCTGGATTACAGGAAAACAAGTTTGCTCTGACTGTCCCTTTATCAGAATTAAATGAATTAAAACAAAATATTATGCAACTGTACCAGCTGTTAAGAGTGCAAGACATTATTGCAGTCTTAGTGGCATTGCAATGTTTGGAAGAGATTCATACAAGGGATGTAATAATAAGCACACAAAGGAATTAGGAAGAAAAAAGGAAGGACAAGGAAGCATAAGGCATTGGTGATATTGATTTCAGCAAAGGTTGGGGGATAATTGAGCAATTACTTGACCTCTATTCATTCAGAGTCTTGTGCAAATCTACCAGAACCTAAAGTACAGACAAACATTATGATTAAGCAAGTAAAGAAATATTACCGAGGCTATTTTCGTTTTCACGTCAGTTTAATTTCTAAAATCACTAACACTTCTAAGCACTTCTAAGATTCTTCTTCCCTCTTTGTGCCTTTGTTTCCTTTCAAGGTTAACTGCACCAGAAATCTTGCGTGAATGACTGTGAGTGACAATCCCCGCAGGTACTGTCAGGCCATAATCATAAATATTAGACATACTTGAAAAAAAGGGACTATTTGCCTGTCTGACAGCACTTGTTGCGTTCACGTGTAAAGGAGAAAGAGCTGTGTTACAGCATCTTTCCAAGTTCAAATAAGATATTGTAGCTAGAGGTCACAGACTGTGAGATTTTCTAAAGCCTTGAGTTTGAGTCTGCTGCTCATTGCCATCTTGTTAGTTGTTGGAACCAGAAAATTCAGATTTTGGCACATGATGCAGTCTATGTAGGAGCCTGTCCTCCCAAGAAAAATGAAACAATAAGTTGTAATGTCAGTCGCCAAAAATGACCTGTAGTAATGTTTGAGTGAGATAAGCCATCTAGTGGCTGTAATAATATGACCTGGGAAAGTGGCGCAGTTCAGATGACATCTATATAAGGTGACAAATTTCCATATGTAAAGTGGACTTAGTGGACTTTGCTGCAGCAGACCGCTGAACATTTCCCGTTTCCACCTGCGAGTGTCACGTTTCCAACTGCAAGTCGGGACAGTTTTTTTTTTTTTTTTTTAAAACTACTGTTTACTGTTAGTAGCCCAGAACGGACAAACCAAACACTGACTCTAGAGAGGGCCTTTTGCATTTTTTGCAATCTGCAACCTCACTGCTAGATGCCACTAAATCCTAAACCCTGGTGCTTTAAGGGATTTCAAACAGGACAAGTTGACAATTTATGGTGCCAACTTGACATAATATGGACTCATGTTATATTATGAACATGACAGAATGTGCATTCAGTCAGTAACTCAGACGTTCAGAGTTCAACAGACAACTGAAAGCAGGAGAAAACAAAACTGGAAAACAGCCTCAAAAGAAGAAGCTCAAGTTTTATTTTGTTGTAGAGCTCCGGTTTGCTTTGTATTCAAGAGGGTTTTTATTACAACTGAATAACAATGTTCTACTTTAACTTCAATACAGGGTTTTGTTTAAGGAAGACATTAGTTCCATCCATTCATTTTGTGACCCCACTCTCATCAACAAACATGCGTAATCCATTTC
Organism: Thunnus maccoyii; assembly: GCF_910596095.1. Taxonomy (NCBI): domain Eukaryota; kingdom Metazoa; phylum Chordata; class Actinopteri; order Scombriformes; family Scombridae; genus Thunnus; species Thunnus maccoyii. The sequence continues at coordinate 12,642,064 of NC_056535.1, read as the reverse complement.
ATGGAATCAGAGAATGAATGTGATAATAATATGAAGTTCATTATTAATATTTAGTAAATAGCTTAACCCAGCCCATGTTGTTATACTCTCCAGCTTTAAGGTTTCATTCCATGGCATTTTTACCTTCATCTGATAATTGGTTGTAAAATTGCAGTTCAAAGACTGACAACTTCCCATTGTTGAATACATTGTTCAACTTTTGTAGGGTTGGTCTTTTTCAGCAAATGTGGATTATTTAATTTTTGAGAGTCTTTTATAATGATAATGATGAAAACATTATGAACAATGTATGTCTCCGGTAAAGAAATTCTTGATTAAGGTTCTTCTCAAGTTTCCTTTTCACAGTCTCCTTTTTAAAAGTATGATATGTTGACAATTTTATATTCAAGGTTTGCATTATTCAAAAAGGTTCACAGAGATTATGTTCATTTGAATTTACTTTAATACATTTGGCCCTTTCCTGCAGTATTTTCTGAGATGCACTGACAGGAATTACATGGTGGGGAATTGAGAGGTGGAAGGTGTTAGTGCTCCTTAATGCCCTGGAGAGCTGGCCTGACTTCTTTTATCTCAAATGAGCAGATCAGAGGACTGCTGATGGTTTGCTGACTGCATGTGAGAGATTTTCAGCTCTGCTGGGTGTAAACCAGGTAACTTATGTTGAGGATTTGCACTTGCATACAAATAGGCCTGGTTGTTATCTACAAGTTGTGCAATTGAATATTTTAAGACGGAGCCATAAATATACATTGAGAAAATATTTTAAGAAGTAGACTGAAATATTTTAATATAACATTCAGAATTTGTAGGTAATGTGCAAATACTGACCTTAATACCACATGTAGGGATTAATCCATAGTGTCACATGACATCAATCTTAAAGTGCAGTTGCTTTGCAAAATAGGAAATAATAACCACTGCTAATCATTATCTTGACTTCCACACATTACAGTTTTGACTTGTAGATTTACAGTATGTGGCAAACAAATCATAGCACCCATAACTTGTGCTGTTTACAGAATTATCTGCCAAACAACTTGTAGTTTCCTTTTTGTTACCCTTATTTGTGCACAGTTAAGGGCAACAGATTTCCATTTTTCATTGGCTGATATGACATCAGTCAATGTTTTAGTGATGAACACGGCTCTCTGCAGCGTCAGCAGCAGTAATCATACTCTAAAGTGAGAGGATGAACTATCAAATATCGACAATAAACTAAATCCAGCTGACTAAAGCTGATTACCATCCAGATAGCATTTCTAGATAATTGAAAGACAGAGAAACAATTAAGACATTTTTCGGATGACAATTTATAACACACAATATAATAATCTATTTCTTTATGAAAATAGTTTTTTGCAGCGCACGAAAGAAGGCTAAGTATTGCTGGGACTAAAGCCTAATATTGCTTGCATTTTAGTCCTTGAGAGGCATCATCATTTCCTGGTGGCTGCTCTTGTTAACAGTCACATTCTGACATTAACAGCTGCTACAATTACTACAGGTCAACCTGTGATTGAAGTCTTTATGTAAGAGAATTCACCAAAGCTCAGACCACAGAATTTGCTGTTTGGTATGCAGACAGAAACACTGTATTCCAATTTAGGCATCACACTGTGATCCTCAGTCCCTAATCCGTGTTGTTCATGGTCACGACTGTGCAGGAATGTGCTCCTCATAGCAACCAAGTGATTAAGGTTTTTGAAACATCTCAGAATTGTATTCTGTGTCACGGACAGACAAACTCTTCATTTTAATTACACCCTGACTTGTTCCTTTTCTCCTACCTGTCAAATTCTGGTATATTATCACTATGTTAACACTGCTACGATATTTGAGCCCATTTCATTCACTGCTTATCTATCAGTTTCTTTTCTGCTAAGTCTTAGTCTTCAGGCTGTTGTTCCCTTGATGGCAGAAAGGCAAAATTGTGCAAATCCATTTTGTAAAAGGGTCACAAAAAGATGCTCCTTGTCCTCACAGGAGACAGTGTGTATCTCTCTGTAAACCTCATGTGTAATGTCAGAAATCTGCTCCCAATGACACACAGTAAGACCTTATTGAGCTCATTGAGTGTCAAAATGAGATCAACCCAACTATAATACATTATAAATGACTTCATAAATTAGCTATTGCCATTTCGAGGGATGAAACTAAATAACATGTAACTGCTCTGGAGGGAAGCAGACAGTTCCTATTTCAAATTGTGTTGTTACACAACCATGTGAATGATGAATAAAGGTGATGGTCAGTTACCATTTAATCTAAAAAGTGTCAGTACAATTGGTCCTATAATGACTCAGTGCAGGTGAGTTATAAACACAGGAAGTCATCCTATATCTGCTTATATATTCTCTCCTGTAATTTTTCTACTTCATAGGTCTGAGGAATGTGTCATGCATATTGCACTACAACCATTTTAACACCCCTTGCCATTTGATGGATGCTAATAATCACTCTTCTTTTACTATCTGTGTATTTCAAGTTTATTTTTTTGGAAGGTGTAAAATATCATTGTGAAGCTCAGGCGGCGGGATGCACAGGAGGTCTGTGATATAGGGGGAAATGTAGAGCTTTTACACTTTTATGAGCAAACCTATTTAGTGTCACAGTGGCTGAAGGCTGGTGAAGCTCAACCTTGCCTGACCTCGCAGCAGTGTTGCCCTCTGGGATTTATGAAACCTTACACTTTGTTCACAGGCTCTGGGCGACACCTCAAATACTGTATATTGTGTTATGGCTCCTTGTGCCCACACTACAATGGAGAGAATACAAGAAGGGTTCGAGATTATTTAAGGGAACTATGAGGATTATCTACAAAGACTCATTATTTATGATATTTGTTACACCTGTGTGTCACAGCTATGAGAAGTCAAACATTAATCTGTTCGATTCAAAGTACATAGGTTCAAATCAAGAAGGATTTTGTGTGTAACGACTCAGAACCTTGGAACCCAAGAGCACGACCTCAGAGACAGGAGCAGAGTCCAATATTCTTTAATCAGTCCAAAAAAAGAAACAGGGGTCACAAACCAGGCAGACAGGCAGATCAGACAGACAACTCCAAGGGACAAGGCAAATCTCAAGACCAGGAAACAGGCAGGATATCAGGTAACAGGCGAGTGGACAGGTAGATAAGGAAATGCTGGAAAGCAAGGCAAACAGACTAGATAATCTGGCAAGGAGCATATGAATGAGGACCAGTATATAAGGAGTGACTGATGAGCCTAATAGGATCCAGGTGAGGAGATGGGTGGGTAAACTCAGGTGAGGGGAATGAGGTGATTGCAGGGCAGATAGGTGTGGCAGGATCTGCAATGACAGGAGAGTTAATGATCAGGCAGGTGAACAACATGAAAAATAGTCAATAAGACGGTGAACCCGTGACATTGTGTTTTTTTTTCATTGTGATTCAATTAATTTTTGTAAATCATGTTTTTAGCAACAACTAGAAAAAGTGTGTAGTTTGCATTCATTATTGGTTTAAAAAGACTAAAAAAGGCTAAAAAGACTTAGAAGCATCATGGAAATCAGAGACTAGAGGCACGATGAGGAGGTTATGGAATTAAAATGGGTGTAACGCAACTTTACTCCAAGGATTTTTTTTTGGATCACAGTATCTTTATAAATCTTTATTAACACTGGGATAGATAAATTAAAAAAACAAGATACAAAAACAATTATTATTGCTTCATTTTCACAAATTCTATTGAGCCCAGTTATCTAAATCACATTTTCATATGGAAGTGAGGAGTAAAGTTCCCTTCATTAAATCTGTAAACGTTAAAGGGGACCTATTATACTTTTCTTTATTTTCAGTCATATATATATGTAATGTAACAATGTCAGATGTTCATATTAAATGTGGCAAAAGTGTCAAATAATGAGGTAAATGTATGTAGAAGTAATCCCTGTGAGCAAAAAGCACCAGCTTCAGACTACTTTGAACGCTCGGTTTCCAGCATTTTTTTCTGCTGTCAGCCCAAGCTGACATTGGCTCATGACGAATATCTTTATATGGTCATCTGCTCCACGCCAAGTGTGCGAGTTCACCGCTCCGCTCAATTAACATTATAGCATTTTTCCATTGTTTTGAGAGTAGTCATGTCAGGCCATGACTTCAGTCGAGCTGGCAGGTTGTGAATGTCTTTCCATTATACAGCAGGGAAAACTAAAAAAAGTAGTTCACTTGTTGGGGGTGTACTGGTCATCTGCAGCTCTTCATCAAACATCATCATCACTGTAGCTGTGTCTGCTTGTACTATTCCTCCTTGCATTATTTCTAACTGATCTGCTGAACAAATAGCTCCAAATATATCTGCTAATTCAGTGAGGAACACATCTATTTTCCTGTAAATTCTTAACAATAAAAGTCTCCTGTTATTTAGTCATTTAAAAGTTTTCAATATGAGACAGGAAATGTGGGGTTTGCATCGGAGGTAACTTAACATGACTGATATGGCTACCCCTCTGCAGGCTTCTGGAAAGCTGGCCAATCAGAACAGAGTGGGCTCATCAGGAGGGGGGCCTTAAAGGGACAGGAGCTAAGCTGAGGGGCTGCCTAAGGGGCCAGTATAAGATAAATAAGGAGTTGTTTGAACTGTGAATCATACAAAGCTACTCTAGTAGAGTCTCAGAAGTCGAAACTGAAAACCAGTGACACTGAAAAAAAAGCCTAAAAAAACTGTCACTAAAAAAGACAGAGATGAAGAACAAGTCTGAAGATTGACATTGAAAAACACATCATAATGCAAAAATATCAACATAAAATAGAATTACAAAATTGTTTTGTTTTTCAGTGGAACTTTTTCCATTGCCAATACAACTTTTTCTGATAAAAGTGTTTCAATGCTAATGTTTCCTTTTTCAGTTCAGGTTTTGTTTTCAATACCAAATTTTATTTTCGATGCCAAAATTTACCTGTCGCTGTTCTGGCCCCATAATCATAGCTTTAAAACACTTTCTCTGGGGCCCCATAAAAAGAGAACTGCAAGCTGGCAAAGCTGGCCTGTGTACGGTAAGTTGTCAAGTACAGTCCAAACTAACCAAAACTAAGCTAGCTGGAATGACTGCTCATTCACCAGACCATTACAATGATGTGCACATCATGTAAAAGTGAGCTTCTTACAACAAAATGTAATGTGCACATAACTACAGTATGGTATACGTAAGGTAAGGTCCTACAACATTTCCAATACAAGTGTTCCAATGCCAATGTTTCCTCCTCCACTTTACATTTTGTTTTAAATGCCAAATTTTATTTTCAATGCCAAAATTTAACTGTCACTGTTCAGGCCCCATATATGACTTGAGTCTCTGTGTGTAAATGTGTACAGTGGACCAGGTGAGCAAATTGTAATTATAACTCATACAAACAATGGTCAAAACCAATTAAAATAGTTAAAAAGCAGAATTTCTTTTTACATATTTTTTGAAAATATTCCAGCTTCATATCATTCTGATAAACTGACATTATATTTTTGGTAATACCAGCACTGTGTTTTATGATTCTTTCAGTAATTGGACTGAAGTATTCCCCTGGGTACAGTCAGCTTACATTGACATTCTCTCAGCATCTCACCATATACTGGTTTCTCTGCGGCTTAAACACCCTTCAAAAGAACACTTTCCTCAGTTGGGATGCATCCTTCAACGAGCCCCACAGCTAGATCAATTCCCTCTATTTCGTGTGTTTGTCAATGTTTGCAGTCCTCCTCCATTTGTTACCATCGTCTCTGCATCTGCTTTCCTCTCTCAACCTTGCCCTGTCTCTCTCTCTCCAGCCTCATCAATCTCTATTCTGCAGCACTATCTCTAAATCTGCCACAGTGCCTTCCCCTCTTCCTCTGGAATCTCTCTTCACTTTCACCACAGTTCTCTGTTGTTCTCTTGCAGAAACCACTTAAAGTGATGTTTTTTTTTTGTTTTTTTTTTTTAACTTTCAACAGACAGACTTTTCCCACAGATGTTTTACACCCTCTTTCCCAACCACATTTGCACATTCAGTGGCCCAAGCTTTATGGTTTAACATGTGCATGAAAATTTTGTGTACTTTTTGAAAATGTGTTTTTCATCATTTAACATTACTGTATATGTTAAAAACAAACTGGATAGTTCTTTCAATAAATTGAGCCATATGTTGCAGCCTATTATATAAATGATGACTTATAGAGCAGTGGTTCCCAACCCTTCTTGCCCTTAATACAAAGTAATTTCTTGTCACACATTGAGTTATTTTATGAATTGTTAAGAATGATTTTCCTCTCACAGATATATATTTTTTCCTGAAGAGGTAAAAAAACTACAGACTTTCAGATACGAAACATGCAAAGATTAGAGAAAAGTCTGAATAATGAACCTAATTTTGTGTAGTCAATCATGTTTTTTGTTTTATTTTAAACCCCAGTAATCATCAACCCTTTAGATTCATTGTGCGAACCCGTGTGGAGGTCTTGACCCTCAGATTAGGATCTAGACCATCGAGCTTTGACTGTTCATGGCGTCTCATGAGACTACAAAGACCAAGATAGGAAAATATACCAATATTAAATAAGAAAAAGGATACTGACATGGAATGTTGAATTTAAGCAAAGAGACCTAAATCCAGAAAGAATATTTTGCTATTTAAGGTTGAAGGATTTGCATATTTACATGCTACAAGTATTCACATTACATAACCATCAAACCACCTTTAACATAAAAAAGATTAGGTTCAGCTAGTAAAAAATGCTGCATATTTTGTTGTAAATATATGAGGGTGATTATTTTAGCCCATTTAGTCACCATTGACCTCCACTGCCTTCCATGATCCTATGTTTAATATAAACAGAGGTCTTCTTGCGGTCAGGGAGGAGGAGGAAGGGGTGCCCTGACTCTTCTGTGCAATGGATTAGCAGCTGTGACAGGTCATTACATACCTGGAAGCTGAAGCTAATCAGAATGTCGGCAGAGCAGCAGGCTTCCTGAAATGATCACCTCTGTTTTACCTTTCAACGCTCATCTGCACTAATAGTGTTGTCAGAGTGCTGGCATTTTTATGGCCACCTATATAGCACATTTCCAATGTAAACAGTGTGAGAAGGTGTCCATAATTCAAGGGTTGTACGATTCTTGCATAAAAAGGGAATAAACTAAGCACACGAGGACAGGAAAAGCAAGAGCGAATCTTTCAAGCAAAAAAGGGTTTTCTTCAGCAGGAAAATAGAGGTATACTGCTGAGCTACAAAGCATTATCATGGGATTATGATGTACAGACTTTTGGCATCCTGCAGAGCTGTTCTCTCAGAGCACATCTACATCTACATGGCTTGATACATCTGCAAAAATAGAATCCTATTAACATGTTAACATCAATATGAGAACATTTTTGAAGCATAATCATGAATACCAACCATGCAAATCATCATATCTTACAACAGATAGTGCTGCTGCTGCTGTTGCATGTATCATATCTTGAATTAAAACACATTTTGTCCTTTTTTATCTTATTTTTTAAGCCATGCTAGTGACCTGGCTGTAGGGATTGCATTGTTTTTCTGTCCATTGGTTTGTCTGTCATGTCCACCACTTTGATCCAGACTGAAATAAACAATTATTTGATGGCCAAATATTTGATGGTAAAGACATTCATGGTGCCTAGAGGATAAATCCAACTGATATTGCTGATTTTCTCTCTTACACCACCATGAGGTTCATATTGGTGTTTTTCATGAAATTTTTCAACAAATATTAGATGGCTTGACATGACCTTCAGTGCACACATTAATGTCCCCCTCATGATAAACTGTAACCCTTTTGGTGACCTGACTTTTCCTCTGCACCAGGTAAAAAGTCTAATGTGTACAGTAATTTGGTTTATGATCAAATATCTGCTAAACTAATGACATTCCCATCAACTTCGGCTGTACTTTGTGCTTAGTGCTAAACTAAGACAGTGAACATGGTATACATTTAACCTGCATAACATAAGCTTGTTAGCACTGTAAATGTGAGCATGGTGGCATGCTAACATTAGCATTTAGCTCAAAGCACCACTATGCCTAAATACAGCCTCACAGAGCCGCTATCATGGATGCAAACTCTTAGTGTTACTGTATATGTCCAATGTTTAGGATCTTCAGAGTGGTTTTGTTGATGTAATTACTTTTGATGTACTAAACAGGATTATTTATTCAGAAGAAAATTTTATAACCCATCTAAATTGCATATAGACTTGTGCATGTTTATCTCCGACTCTTATATGATTTGGAATCTTGGATCTTTTTTAATAGACTAACAGTGAAACGTCATTCTTTATCTCTAAATTTTTCCTTGCTGAATCTCTTGTTATGGTCCTTTGTGTTAACAAGCTTTGAGGTCTAATTAGTGCCTGCATGTTGCCCAGACCTTTCTTAGTTAGCTCTGCATATGCTTGAGGGTCATGGTGTATTTACTGTAGAAAAATATTAGGGGAAAAACATTCACTGTGTCAAATCTGCTGTGGCTTTAAAGACAATCAAGAATTTTATCCCTGCCATTGTGCTCAGTGTTCTCAACTTTCAGTTTTTACAAACAAATTCTAACCAGTGGGTCTATACTTTAACTGAAATCATTTTTTTTTGAAAGACCAGAATTAAATGGCTTTCAAGATAATTTAATGTAATATAATGTGCAATAAAGTGTAATAAAAATGCACCTCTGCTGTTTTCTCTCCTCAACAAAAAAAATCGGTAAAGGAGTGTTTGTCTAAAAAATGTGATAAATCACAGGCAGTTTTTAGGTCCATTGAAACTGTTTTATTAGGAGGTGTCTGTTACTATACTCGGAAAAAATAAAATAAGATAAAATTAATCCAGAACCTGATTTTTACTATCGTGGATATACTGAAAATATACACATCTCATTACAGAACAAGTGCTAATAAACTGAAATCCATATGGTGTGCTGATTCAGTGCAATGACTGCTCAATAATGAGGTTCCTTGTGTGATTTGTTTGTATATTTGTTTATTATGACCTCAAAACATCTGCTTATTTATTAGCATGCATGATAATGTCTTATTTCATTTTATTTCATCTCACTGCTTTATAACAGCAGTGAAAATAGCCTTACGGGGAAGCAATTAACAAAACTTTGGTCAGAATCAATTAGTGTGATGGAGGACGATGAGAAAACAGGGCCCAGGTCAGAAATGGCGAGAGCTAGGCTTTCAGTATATGCCTAATAAGTTCCCGTGGGTAAAGTTGGCTTTATACTAAGACATCCATAAAGAGAGTTTTTTGAAAGTTCTCTTAATGAATTTAATACTTTCAAGTTAATTACCTTTTAGGGTCACTCTATGAACACAAAGTCTATACCCACAAATGAAAACGAAGAGAGATTATAAACCATAAAGCACTTTCTTTTCCCTCTAGTATTAAGTTATGGCAATCCCACTGAAATCTCAACAAAACAGTTTTACTATATGAATTATGATGAAGTTTTACTGCCTGCTCACTGTTCTCCTTCTGTCCAGTCCCAGTAGTTCCACTTAGCACATATTGCACCATTTATTTTCATTATACTCTGACACTGAGACTACAGCCTAAAACCAGCTTCTCATCATTTCAGTGCTTTCTTTGTTTTAGCCCTCCACAGCCCACAAAACTTTGGTAATTTTATTTCATTCTCCACTCATTTATTGCACCACAACATTTTCTTTTTTAAGCTTTAATGTAAAGATTTAGAACATGGCATTTTAATTCACATTAAAGTTGGAGAAGTAATAACAAATAACATCTTTGGAATGTCAAAGTACCAATAATAGTCTCAAACCTCTAATTACAGAAAGCTTCATTAGTTCTTAGCTGCATTTTTTCTGCTGCCCTCAGTAGAGGTAAACAATAAAATGAAAAACAATAAAAAAATGAACAAGATTGTCTTTGTCGTTGGAGGATTCTTGCTCTGCCAAATATAAGTTCAAAGTTTGCACATTTGGTCTTTTATGATGAATGTATGCTTGAAATGAGCTGGGTGTCCAACAAATCTTGCATCTCACAATGAATAATTCATATCTCCCCAAGGCGTATATATAATCCCGCATGTGTATGATTTCTTGCTCAGTGTGAATGAAGCGTAAGCTTTTCCATAAATGCACTCAGCAGTGTGCTGCTTTCATCCTGGAGAGCAGAGACGACTCCCACAGTACCTCTGAAGGAGCAATTACAGGACCACAGAAATGCCAACTGTCATGCTCCTGTCAGGGACGGTGTCCAGACGTACTGCCCCATGTGGGGTCACTTTCTGCCAGCCTGACAACAGGCAGTGACTGTAAGCTTGGATTCAAATATGCACAAAAACTGAACATTACCACAAAAGCTCAAACGCTTTTCCAGAGTATCCTAAATGTGGTGCTGTCCAACTGAAATCACCTCACTGCTGTATACAGTATGTCTGCTGCTGCCCAGCAGTTAACATGCACAGTATGATATAAGAATTGACTGTTTACTAAACCTCTTCCAAAACAGCAGTTGCTCCAAGTGTGGATTGGGCTGTAGTAAAAGTGATAATCTGCAGAGTTTGACAGGTGTCCAAAATAAAAAAAACATGTAAGGAATGGATTAAAGAGTATGTTTATCTGCTCTAAAGTAAGCTACAACCATTAGCATGGCACCTTGGCAGCTTCAGCTTTGAAATCACCTTCCCAGTTGGACCTAGAGAGACAAGCTTTGCAATATTTTAACAATTTACCCATCATATGCCACTACCCTCCCATTACACAAAGGTCACCCGATGTTCTCATAGGTCGTCCTGTCAACATTTCAAATGGAGAAAGCTCAGATGTTCGATTAGTCACTGCTCTCATTGACATCAGCACTGCCAGTAGAGCAGTTACCCAGGACTTTCCTGCAGATGAGAACAGAAGCTTCGTTAGTTTATTTTTTATAGAATGATTGGATTGCTCGACTAAACTACTGGACTGTGGATGCCAATGACAGTGATACCGATTTTTTATTCCTAACATGATGTTTTAAATACCTTTGAAACAAAATGAGGACCTTGGTCTGAATCAACTGCACAACACACACCAAAATGTGTGAAATACTCAGTTAGCAGTAATTCTGCTAACATTTTTGCATCATTCCTGGCAATAAGGTAGGCTTCCATCCAATGGGTAAAGTGATCAATTACATCCAAAATATATTGTTTTTTGCTTTGTCTCTGTAAAATGGACCACAGAAATCAATCTGAATCTAAGCAAAGGGCACAGTAAGACGGGGGTTGTTGATGTGCTGGTAGTCTGAGAGCCGGTGCCGAATTACAGCTGAGAAATGTCGTCCAGTGCTTAACGTGATCATTAATGTGGCCAGCTTATAATCACCACATATAGTTCATCTTTTCAAAAGCTCGTCTAGAACCATTATGAGCTAAGCTGTGATATAGCCGAATCATTGTTCCCATCAAGGACACAGGCAATACATATTTGTTTGTCGGGGCTCCACCACATGTTATCATAATCTAATTTACCTTAATTTTCCATCCAGGACCCTTTCTCGTGCCTAGTAGCAGCTTTTTCAATGTTTTTAAGGCCAGAGTAGGATTAAAATATTTGGAGCAGTTTGTGTATCTATAGCAGCCATGTTGTATTCATCCTTTCTGTCAAACATAGCTGCGTCTTTAGCCAAACACCACCATGAGCATATTCATTGCCTCTACAGTGCTCATCCTGCTCCTCAGTATAGGCCTTTATTTTTATCACCGCATCCTCTTCTGGTCTTTGTATAGGTCTGTATAAGTCCTGCACCACTCCCCCATTTTGAATTGGGGTTCCTTCACTCATGAGGAACCCCCTTATGGTCCAAACACTCAGGTAATCATGACAAATACCAAAACGATAGCAGGAGTCAGTGTAAATGTTTACTTTGTATCCTGCAGCAGCATCACAAGTTGCAGTTAGGGCTGCTGATGCACCGGGAAGTGAGCCCCCCTTAATGAGCTAACCTTTCCAGTGCAGACAGCCCACCCAGTATATTTGTGTCTATCTATGAAATGACAGACCCATCTACGTAGAGGTTAAAGACATTTGGGATAGCTGCTTCCTTAGCCTTAGATAAAGGGAGTACCGTATGCTGTATATCACAGTAATGTGGTTTGCCCCCCTCTGCCCTGCTCCTATATCGGACTCTGGTGATTTCAACCACACTGTTTGCAATAAACCCTTTTCTAAACTGCTTCTGTCTGAGTCTGTGTTCTGTATTTTGGGTCCTAAATTGAGTAATTATAACAGTTTGGGCATAATGTTCTAACAATGTTATCACTAAACATTTTAAGAAGGTTGTCACCAAACATTTTTAGGATGTTTTTAGAGAACGTTATCCTAGAACGTTCCAGGACCAAAAGAAAACGTCCTGCTGAAAATGTTTTAAGGAACGTACATAATGTACTAACAATGTTATCACTAAACATTTTCTAGGTGTTTTTAGAGAACGTTATCCTACCAGGAGCCAAAAAAAACCCATCCCGCTGAGAACGTTTCAAGGAACATTAGGTATAATGTTCTAACAATGTTATCAATAAACATTTTAAGAAGGTTGTCATCAAACATTTTTAGAATACTTTTAGAGAACGTTATCCTAAAACATTCTGAGAACCAAAAAGAAACTTCCTGCTGAAAATGTTTTAAGGAACGTACATAATGTACTAACAACATGTTATCAATAAACATTTTTAGGATGTTTTTAGAGAATGTTATCCCGGAACGTTCTGGGAACCAAAAGAAAACTTCCTGCTGAAAACATTATTAGAACATTACATGTAACATTCTCACAACGTTTTTAGAACAAAAAATGTATAGCTGAGTAGACACTGAGCATATGTTGTCATCAACACCTTGCATGTTGTTAATGCTTTCTTCAACGGTGGAGAAGTAACTCTTCTTTGTAACATGTCCAGAAAGGCACAGTCATCCTCTGTAGGATTTACTGCTCCACTGTGTTCTCTATACAGTCTGATCATTTCCTTATTATCACTTTCAATTTTCATAGCTGCCAGAGTAGGGAAAGGCACGACTGCCAAAGCACCATTTCCCCAAACATCTGCCAAACTTGCCCAGATAGTCAGGGGGCATTTTGCTTTACACACAGTAAACATATCATATGCATGTAACTAAGACACTATTTCCCATTCAACCAGCTTATGCCAAAACAGCGTATTTGGAGAATCATGTTTCAATGACAGGTCTCAGACAGTCACAGACCCATAAACAGAAAAGATTCCCTGTCAAAACAGGAGAAAGAATGAGACAGGCAACAGTTGCTTCTATTCAGTGCAGCTTCGCTCAGCAGCAATTTATTTGCCAGTATCCAAAATATATCTTTTTTTAAACCTCTTTCTCTATTTTGTTTTCTGGATTCCAATGTTATTTTATCAATACAAAGATTTATAATATCAAAAATAAAGCATATGCATAGGCTAGTTACAATATCTTTTGCTTTCAAATAAAACACATTTTCCATTTCTCCATTTACCATTAAAATAATCCTGAATTCAATCAGTGTACTACTGCATTAATGAATCCTCATTTAGTCCATTAACTGAGCTAGTGTTTCCATTTAGTTCACAATTACCTAAAAGAAGACAGTTCCCACATGTTCCCTTATTTACTATATACTTCTGCGTTCTCCCAAGTTCCTTTTGCGTTCCCCAGAGAAATATTTTGAGTGGAAAAAATTACTTCCGGTCAAAACCCAAGGGAGAAGGAAAAGAGAGCGAACTGGTGTTAGGTGGAGCCTCTATCAAAGTATCATCATTCGTAATGTTACAGAAGTAATAAATGGTAAGTTCTTCAATACATTAACGTTAGTTCACTAAAATAACTTTACAGCTTTGGTAACTTTACTCTTATCGCTAACGTTACCCTTCTCAAAGTTTTTGTTGATTTTATTAGCAACTTTTGCTAACTAGCTTACATTATCATGCTAACATTTGTATCTGTATTGTTAGCTTTAATGTTGCAAATGTTGCGCCGTTATTCTGGGCCTAAAATGACATATTATTCTAGAAAGACGTGCCATGGAGGGGTCTTCAAAACTTTCTATGGTCGAGAGAAGTCCCAGGAGAGGACATAACCCATATGAAAAGGGACAAGATATTAGGCCTAATGACTCGTTTAATAGCTAGTGTTATAAACATGGGCATGAATTAATACAGGGCAGTATCGCCCTATAACTTCTCAGATGACATAACTGCATATGCCTTTAAATCAAATATCCTCTCCATCGGTGGTCATTTAACTCCCTTTCTATTTGTGTTTATTCATTTTGCTCCTGCCTCCCTTACATGCAGCTGTGCGAGTGGCTGTGGCTTGAATTTGCCTAACATTAGTAGAGTAGTAGTAGTACCTAGATACTACTAGATACTCCACTAGTATCTAGTAGAGTATCTTGGGGGAACACAAAAGCATCTTGGGAGAACAAAGTATTTATCTTTTTTTCACCCATCTACTTTTTTCTCCTCTATGTCCCCTTAGGGGCTCCATACTTATTGTTACTAATGACTGTGTCAGTTCGATAAAAAAGCAGCTGAAGTCTTTCACAGTCTAACTTTTCAAAGTAGGAGATAAATAGTATTTAACCCAAAATGAAATGTGCTGGAGCCAAAAACTAGAACATGCTTGGATCTTACTTTGATCTCAATGAAAAGTTTACAGCCAGCGCTATGTTGGGTCACATGTGACACGAGGGAAAACTGTATTATTCTAACTCTATTTGTTCGCAAATCCATATAAATGTACTAACATTTCTAACATTTAATTTAAATGTTAAGCAACATGTGTATGTCATTATACAAGTTTTAAAACTTCACAAACCTGTAATTAACAGGAGAAAGGTGCTTCTGTTAAGTGCAGCTTCGCTCAGCAAGGAAGCAGCGTAACCATTATTTATATATAATTGGCTCATATTAGAATATTCCTCTCACAGAAATAACATTCCCCCCCCAAAAAACATAAACAAAATTACATAAAATGTGACCATATATTTTGTGTGCGTCACAAATGTAGGCATAGAAGATAACAAATTTTACATATCAGTTGCATTCATGGGTTTGTATTGGATTTGTGTTTGGTGTTGAAGAACAGCCGCAGCTCCTCCTCCATCACCATCGGCCAGAGAAGTTTGTGGTCTAGCTGTTACTTGTATTTGGATAGGGGGTATCTGTTCCGTGTTAAGCAACTCAGGATACAGATGGGGGGCAAAAGGGGGTGGGATGGAATTTACTTCATCTCATTGTTTAGTTTCTAAATTTTTCACTTTCTTCTTAAACCCTTCGATTTCTTCCTTCTGACTTTTACATTGCAGTTACAACCCATCATTTTGTTCCAACACTTTTTCATAGTTCAACACTACTAAAGCAACAACAACTTTACCTTTTGGCTTTTCTTTTGTTTTTTGAAAATTTTCTTTAAACCATTTAATTTGATTTTCCATCTTGCAACAAGGCTCCAATAGGACTCTCTGTATCAGGTTACAAAAATGACCTGAGATGAAGCTGAGAGAGCTAAGTCTCTGATTTCTTTTGACAGAAAACATCCGGTTTCTGCTTTCAATAGAATCACATATTCCTCATATGGACTATTCTTTGCCTGTGATTTTTTCCATGGTATTACAAAACCCTCAGACAGGCTTCCTGGACTGTCCTTTTTCAATGGAATTACCTTTTTCATGTAGACTTCTGTTATCATAAATCACCTAGATCAACCAATTCGAGTACTTTATATCATACTGTTTATGTCTTACATCAATAAACCATCATCCATGCATTCAAATGCATCTAAGAGATACAGGTCACCTCTACACAGCAACATAAAAGAGGAATTTCCTAACCTACAGTATAATAGGTGGTAAATAAAAGATCACCTCTCTTAAAATACCTAGTTTTTGCTGCTGAAATAAATGATATTCTGTATCCCACCACTGCCACCAAAGTTCTGTAGGGTTTTCTTCAATTGTGATGATTATTAAGACAAAAAACATTAAACTCACATGAGTTCAACCCAAGAATTAATTATGGCTGGGAAGCAGAACAGCATGTTGAATACAGTCTTTTCAAATATTCTGAAGTACGCAGTTCATTTTTATAGGTTTGTTAAACTCCTCCCTACATCCGTATACAGACATGTGTCAGTATTCTAAATGTACCCCATCCTTATGTTTCTTATGTTCATGACAAGAGGCATATATTCAGAGTGGGTCATATAGGGGTGAGGCTATGGAAAGAATTCTTATAATAGTCAGCACATTCATACAGTTTAGAATACCCTTACACTGTCAATACAGTACATGCATACAGTATATCCATTGCTAAAAGGAAAAGCATAACAGGCATACCCACAGAAACTAAAGGGGACGGAGCTTAGCGAATAGTTGAATGTTTGTCTTCTTTGTACGATAGTTCAAAGAAGGTGAAGATAAAGGGAACAGATGAGATACTGAGTGGGAGAACAGTACAAGCTCCACAAACTAATGTTTCCTTTCCTTGTTTAGCCTCTAACTAACTAACTAACTAACTAACTAACTAACTAACTAACTAACTAACTAACCAACTAACTGTATTCTTACAAAATATTAGCAATAATGCTGCTTTACCATGAGTATTGTAAAATTCCAGGTCCTCCAGTCAAGAAAAAACCTTTACTACAAACCTCTTTCTAGTCATGAAATGGCCAAAATGGGTAGACTTTGTCAGCTAAACACTTCAGGCTCTAAAGTTTCTGGGCGAAAACACAAAACCATCGACTTTCAGACTTGGAACAAAACAGCTTGGCTGTCAACAACCCCTGTGCCTGTTCTGCGTTTTATCATCACTATAAAGTTGGAACCATACCGATAGCTTCTCTGCCCTGCTGCTGAGCTGATTTTTACAGCTTGGCAAACTACACCAGAGCGCTTGTTGTTCATAAGACACATGAATTTGCCAGAGGGGCGGTTTGGAGCACATGCCAGTTTATTGGGTGAGCTTGGCACTGCTGCACATGAAACTGTAATAAAAACCCATCTGTTAGAAGACTGACACTGAGCCAGTCTGGTGGAGCTGAAGCTTGTCCCCTGCATGTGTGCATATATGTGTGTGTGTGTGTGTGTGTGTGTGTGTGTGTGTGTGTGTGTCTGTGTGTGTGTGTGTGTGTGTGTGTGTGTGTGTGTGTGTGTGTGTGTGTGTGTGTACACTTGATTATCAAAGAGTCTTCTTCTCTTTCTGAGGCTCTGATTGTGATTTTCAGATGTTTTTTTTTTTATCTGAAGTGTATTTTTTTAGTTTATGCAGATTAATTACATATGTATTACATCAATGCTGCTGCTGAAGACTCAAGAGAATGTTGTCATGTAGATGTGAGATATGACAGACAACATAAGCTATTGAACACTGATATAACCCACACATGCTGTCAATCTCTGAACCCAATGCATTTCAGCATCTGTGAATGCTTAATGTTGAACCTCTCTTTTCCTTTTGAAAGCAACTGCAATGTATAATGGTGTTGTCATGACAACAGGGTATAGTGATGGAATTAAGTAGCTGCACACACAAGCGAATGCAAAATTGATTGACTTTGCACAATGCGCCCTGAATCATGGGCTCTCTCTTTGGGAATGCTGATGAACACGGGACGAGTCTCATGAGAGAACAAACATTCTGAAGGATACTACACAATCTGGAAATCCCATCATCTTACAAATTAACTAATGCATTTTTTAGCAAGCCATGTGCGGATGGAGCTCTATATTTGTTCATGTGATCCCTATTACAGAATTATACCTGTGTGTGTGTGTTTTTCTGGATCAGGTAGATGTGTTAAAGTTGGAGATTAAAGACCTGAAATCATCTTAATAATATGTGATGGCAACAAAACACATTGCCACTGCAGTGCCTGGACTGATTTCCCCCAGTTCTCTGATAGTGAGTCCTGTTGGGGATAAACATAAGAAGAGAGATTGAATGTGGATGGAGCAAACATTGACATGATTTAAACCATAGGACTGTGAGATATGGATTAGTTTGTAATGAACTCCATACAGCAAATGCATGGAGATAGTCAGGCAGGCCAAAAAGTTTCTCACATTTCAGTGTGTAGAATAGTTTGCTTTATAGTTGCTAGCTGAGTGGGAAAGGAATCATCATACCCCGGAGAAATTCTCAAGTACTAGCTTCGTTTTAGAAATCTATTGTTTCACCCTTCTTAATATTTGAAGATACATAATAGGTAAAAGTGGCAATAGAGCTCCCAGAATTGTCTCAAATGGGGACATACTTCATTAAATATGTTCAAAGACAGATGATTCTATAACTAGCAGCCCACTGTCGCCAAAACAAATAATCTTTCATAAGAAAAGTTTTTCTCCAAGACAAATGCTTTATTAGGTTTTCTCCAAAGACATATCTATAAAGAATTTGCTACAGTAAATTCTTGTACTATTCTGTCATGGCACGGTCACATGCAGCTGTAGCCTATTGAGGTACTGAGCTCTCATTGGGCAATTTAAATTCACCCGTTCATCCATCCATCCATCCATCCATCCATCCATCCATCCATCCATCTGTGTATTTCTGTATGGTAACTATGAAGCTACAGCCAGTAGCCATTTAGCTGGGCTTGGCATATAGACCAGAAACAGCTAGAAACAGTTACCCTAGTCCCGTCCAAAGGTAACAAAATCCACAAGCACCTCCATAACTATCTTGTTTGTTTAATTTGTACAAAAAACATATGT
This sequence comes from Thunnus maccoyii, assembly GCF_910596095.1. Lineage (NCBI taxonomy): Eukaryota > Metazoa > Chordata > Actinopteri > Scombriformes > Scombridae > Thunnus > Thunnus maccoyii. The sequence goes on along the minus strand of NC_056535.1, from coordinate 12,623,342 downwards.
TTTTTCATTCATTAAGCTAAGCTAAGTTAACAGGCCACTAATAATAAGTGCATTTCCCAACATGTCAAACTATTCCTTTAACATAAAGATCATCTTCCTGACTATTTTCTTTTCACAAACTATGACTTCAAAAGTGAATGTTGTGTGAATGTTAGCATACTTTTGGGAAAGGAATAGTGGAGGCCACAACACAAGATTATTTTGTCGCAACAAAGGGGCATGCATGTATGCATGCATTTTGAAATCTCATGTTGTTTAAGTGTGATCAATGTATGACTATTTGCAGTTTTGCAGCAGTGATGAGTCTGCTCTTTTTAGTTACACTGGCTGCAAGCATTCTCAGGTTTGTTCAGAGTTAATACCATGAGACAATAAATGTTTATGGTAATGCCAAAGGCTTAGCATGCTCCACATATGGGGCTACATGTCTAGTCAGTGTTGCTACTGTTTAGCTGATCTTGGAGTTGGTCACTTAGCTGGCCAGTGGGAAGCTGAAGTGGACTCGAGAGAACCCGAGCCTGCAGTACTGATGAAAATTGGTAGAAGATTAAAAAGCAGTTGAGTGCAATCTGCGCCCACTGTGTTGAAATGCCAAGGGCTGCTGAGAGTGAGAGCACAGAAGATTGCATCACCTCCTGTGCAAAAAGCTTGCTCTAATAAGGGTGTATTAACACTGCACTGTTAAATAGCCAGAAAAGATCTTGCTTGTCCAGCTCCCTGTAGACTAGCAGGCACTGTGAGTCTACAGAGGTGGCATTTATAGTAAGTGATCACAAAGCTATTGACTGCTGAGCCATTTGCTTTGAGAGCAATAATCAAGAGGGAAACTTAACATTATTTTCAATGTTCATATGTAAATTGCACGAAAGTGTTTTTATAAGCTGGTAATTGCATATATAATGACTCATTTATTCATCCCCCACTGTGTAACTGAATTATCTGACTAAAACTCTGGTTTATAAATTTGAATTTCCCTGAATATTCAGCATCATTTTATCTATGACGCGCACTACACTCATCACCACCACAACCTGATCTATCTTTATTCATGGCATGTTTCTGTCAAGCCACATTAGCCTCAGGAGGAAGGCGGTAAACGGAAAGATGGTTAATGTGCCGCACCTGCTGCTGCCGGGATGCTAGTTGACATCTTCGCTTCTCAGCAGCAGCCAGTTAAAATTGTACCAGAAATGAACAGCAAAGATTTACTGGAGTGCAAAGCCGTATCCAGTGAACCAGGAAATGGTGGCAAGGTTTTTGCCATCATATAATTTTTCCCGAATGGTCAGTGAGATGACAGGTAGAGACAGAGGAGAGAGGCTGGCCAACGATATGCCTGACTGGAAAGTGATGAATGCTGTGGAGTGTGAAAACACTTTCCTCCTGTTGAGAACTAGTATCATGGTGTAATGTTCATAAAGGGACTCATGTGGGTAAATGACATCGCATCAGTTTGACACAAAAGATGAGTTTGACAGTTTCCAGTCTGGTGGTTTGGCAGATGTAAATGAGGGATAATTTTTCAACCAAACACATTTGACAAGTTGAATTTCATTTTTAAAATCACTGTATAAATGTTTTTTGCTGTTGAACATCTGCAGTTTTAATGTCTATATAGTTGTATATAAAGTATTGCATCAGGTGAGGAATTAGAAAAAGAAAGCATTATTTAATTGTCATCAAAATGAAAGTGTACCTTTCTTCCTCTGTGATGTACTTTCAATGCACAGCGATTATTAAAGCTCATGAGAGTTCTGTGCTTGGTGTTATGAAGAAGTTGAAGTACAGTCTCGCTCTTCTCACGTCAGCTTTCTCTTCCACTTGACCCCCAAGAGGGACACTAAAGTGTAAGCCCTGCACGTCACCAGGCTTTGGCAACATTTTCCAACATTTGACTCACAAAATAGCTTCGCTTTTGGAGGCGATACCTGCGCTATCTACATGCTAAAAAGCTTGGCCATTGCAAAGAGTGAGAGAAGTGGTAACGCCTTAGGACTTAAATGCCTTTGGAGTTAAATCCCTATGGATCGTGTAAAGGATCCAAAACAGCCTGAAAACATAGAAATGATTGAGCATGCAAGCAGCTGCGTCTGCATTTTAAGCCCTCACCTTGTGCATTAAAGTTGTGGTTATATGGCTTCCAAAGCTTGAAGCTCGGTTTAATATTCATGAAGTGCTGTACAGCCTGAGATCTCTGTGCACTCAAGAGCCAAAAAATATATTGTTATTTGATGTGGTAAACAGAGCACTAGAAAAAAGTAGCTGAGAGGCCATTTGCCACACGCAATGCCATTTCTCTAACCTTTTCAGAATACCAAATAGCAGAGTTCAGGAAACTAAGGGTTAATGGGCAGAGGTGAAAATTAGAATTAGAGGGGAACACCAAGGGCATTTTTAGTTGTGCACCCTGATTCTAACATGCAAAAAGAAGGACTAGAGGAGGTGTTATTATTCAAGTAGTAAAAAATAACAAAAAAGAGGAGCAAAATGAATGAAAACAGGGCAGATAGTGTAGCAAAGTAAGCAAGTGTCTAATGGCGAACTGTCTTAAACTGCCCCTAAATCTAAGTACACAGCTGCTTTGTGACAATATATTTTTTTTAGATAATCCATTGGGTTTTGCTGTTAATGGTTTAGTTTGCTTAAGATGAAAGAGAATTTTCTTAACTCACAAAGGAACACTAAATCTTTCAATTTTACTAAAAAACATAAAAAATCCCCAAATTTTCAAATTTGTAGATATGACAGTGTGTGATGTCAGCTGATAATTCAGGCCAGGTAAATGAAGATGAGTTTTGGAAACTAACCAGCCTTTTATGTGTTATTACTTCATTTGTATGATGACAGCCCAGGGATGTCCAAGGAGAATATAAAAAAATAATGACTTAAAAAATAATGATTAAATTCAGGACTTTCAGGACTTCATGTGAAAATGATTGTTATATTTGCTCTTCTTATTCTTTTATTTATGTGTTTCTGGGGAATATAATGACAATGGAAATCAATCAGTGGGGGCCCATGAGACTCTCTGCCTATGGCCTCCAGAGAAATCCCCCATGTCAATGGGAATAGCCACTGTATGTGGAGACAATCCACAAACCCAAGTGTTTTTGATTTGCCAATACATATAAAAAACATGAATATATAATAAAACACAGCAATATTTAACTTATTATTATTTTGAGAACAACTATTGTCCGTTACATTCTCTGTTGATTGTATCAATTTGCTCAGAAAGAGAAATGCACTCCTCAGTTCTGCTGTATTAAAGCAGCAGGTAAAAGAAGCGGCTGAATGTGTCAAAGAGAACTCAATAAATAATGGATGTCATGAAGCTTCTGTGGAAGCTGTCGGCTTTGAAATCCACTCCCTGGTTGAGTCACACTCCCAGATCGCTCCCTTCATTTTACATTTAACGGGCCCTGTGCTGTATAACTATAATCTCCAATACACACACGCACGCGTGCACACACACGCACACCACACACATATATACATACATGTATACATACCTCTGTCTGGGGCTGTCTGAGGCAGTTAGTGCCAGGGAGGTGCTGAGCTCAGAGCTACCAGGCAGGTGTTGTGTCCGTCTTAGGGGTTCACGTCTGCATATATCAACTTCAGTTTCACCCTCAGTTCTCCTGGTTGACACCCCTAAGAAGAGAGCAGACAGCAGCACCAGCCAAGAGGGAAAATAAACAGCTGTATGAGCCTCTTTTGGACCAAGCACACAGTGAAAATTGTGGGGTTTCTCAAAGACCTCTAAGGTTAATTGGTTTTCTTTTGTCAATGTGAATTGATTTTTGAGATCCTCAAATGGGGCTATCTTTACATGTTCATACGTTGAGGGAACAAGCTTGCAGCAGTGTATGTCCCAAATGTCTAAACCCCAAACAAATAATTTTCCGGTATTAGCGACACTAACATAAGACAGCAGGTGCCTTGGAATTAAATACCTCATTAAAGTTGGAGCAAACAAATTGATTTTATGGCCCCCAATGACTGTAATACAAATATATGAACCTGGGTGATCAAAATAACAGTTTCAGTGTGTTAAAACTGTAATTTAAAAAATGTTGATTTTTTTTCCCCTCAGAAATGCATGCTGTGAGCTCCACATGTCAGGCTCTTGCACAGATGGATCAAAGTCAGCAGGATAAATGGTTCCCTTGCCTTTGATAATAATTAATTACACACTTGAGCAAAAACAAATGCGTATGCAGGCGCCATACTAAATGTGATATATCTCTCATTATAAAACCCAGAAATATACAGAGGCCTTTTTTCATCATAATTTTCTCATCATGCATTTTACTTTATTTGTCACCAAATGAGAACAGCAGAATGATCGTTTTGGTCAGTGTGAATGGTCTACTGCACTCGTAATGTGCAAAAGTAAACATACTTTAACAAAATACCAGAGACAAAGAGAATAGTCTCCTCCTTGTCTCCATGTCTCAATGTGAGACCATTGTCCTTCACCTTAAACGTGAATCTTTTGGCTGTCAAACTGAGGAAAAAAAAGAACACTGGCTAAAGGCCACTTGTCTTTTCACTTTTTCCAGACTATGTTTGCATTGTCAGTCCTGGACAGCTCAACACAGACTCATATCTAATCACCTCTTTATCACTCTTTAGGACTCTTGATACAAAAAGGTTTGGATTTTGTTGACTGTGCAGGGTGACTAACAGGCCTTGGATGAACCTCACCTGCTTTAGTCATGATTTGCTGTATCAAAGTGAACAACAAATGTGTGAGCCTTCACAACAATAACCTTTTTTGTACAGCTTAAAGGTGCAGTGTGTAGGATTTAGTGGTATCTTATGTGTAAGAGAACCTATGGTGGCTGTGAAACTAGTGAAAAATGTAAAAGGCCATCTGTAGAGCCAGTGTTTGGTTTGTCTATTCTGGGCTACTGTAGAAACATGGCGGTGCAACATGGCAGCCTCCATGGAAGAGGGCCCGCCTCCTGTGCCATTTTTCCCCTAGGATGGTGAAGTCATCACCTGCCCTACTCTGCCTCTGACTGGCTAGTATTCGTTGCCTTCGTTGGTTAGGTTGGTTAGGTTTAGGCATGAGGATTGAGACTGGTTAGCATTAGGATAAGAATATCAGGGTAAGCCAATCAGAGGCAGAGTAGGGTCGGTCATGACTTAGCCATCATAGGAATAAAAATATTGCACTGGCCATATAGATATAAAGGGCTCATTCTAAGATAATGAAAACACGATTCTTATTTCCAGGTGATTATACACTAATTGAAACATATTTGTGAACATTACATTCCATTTTTGCCAAGTCCATTCCACTAGATGCCTAAATTCTACACACTGCACCTTTAAACAAACAAAATATATCTCACTTCCGACAAAAAAGCGAATATTTTCCCAAAAGGTCAAACTATTCCTTTCACCTCTCAACTAAAACTTGTAAGCAATTCTCATACCTGCTGCTGTATTAGCTTATAACCTAGTCTAACCGTGTGAAAACAAACAACAGTGACAGAGGTGTTTCCCTCCTTCTATATTATATTTGTACAAGTTTTCAAGATTGTACAAGATTTCTTGAAAGCTATATTTTTAATGTCACTGCCTGGATTGAGTTAACAGGATTCAAAACGGGCCATAACGTCTCTGTGAGATCCCTCCGCCTAATTGACTCCCGGTGTGAGCCGCTGCACCTGTCTCCCCGCTGCTTCTCCCTCCGCCTCCGCTGGCCGCATCATCTCCTCCCGCAGAGGCAAGTGGAGCAGCAGCGTCTCTCCCCCTCCTGTCTCAGCTTTATGTCTGTGAGGGCTACTCAGCGTCGGTGGGGATATTTCATCGATGCTCTCCACCTAATGTGACAATTTCATACTACTGCTCGAAACACCGGCTGAAGCAATGGGAGCCTTTGGAGTGATAATAGGGATTTTACAGTACGCGGGACTTTACATTCAACTTAACGCAGCTCTCAACGTCGGACACAGTGAGGTGGACAATCACATCTCTGGAAATGGTAAGTTTTTTATGCCCCTGTTTGTAGTAGCTAGTAGTTTTTATAGGTCAAGAAGCCATTAATATTATTATATTCACTCTTGATGGGGGGTGACTGGGTGGGGTTCAGTGAACATTGTTCTGGTGGGGATCTCTTTTTTCTGTTTTTGTTATAATAGACGACTATTTCTTATTGTTGTCTGTGGTTAGTTCAGATACCTGACGGTGTGTTTATCAGCCTTAATTAAACGTATGAATATCGCACTTTTATTATGTTTTAATGAGTCCACATGAAAGTGGCTGAATACAGTACAAGCTGATTAAGCTTTAAATAGAAGAAATAACTTTTTAACTTATTAAGAGCTGGTGTACACATTCCACATTCATATTTTGCATTCAAATTGATTCATTATAATGTCAGCACAACCCATCTTGCTTGACAAATTCAGGCGCCTCATGAAGGACTTCAAAAAAAAAACTGTAGCCTATTAAGCTGCTTCAGCCGGCAAACGGGAATTTCAAGAGGCTGGTGGTCATTATGTGTTCAGGAATGTTGTGTGTACGTATTTCTGCAGAAATTCCCTCATTTAAAATTACTCATATATAAAAATTGTACAGATGCAATATCAGAGGATGGACTAACTTCAGCTGTAATAAGGTGAGCAAAACAAATAGCTACAGTACAGCCTCCATTATGTATGATAGTTATATTTTGTAAGGATTATGACTGTTACAGTGGGGTCTCTCAGGATATAAATAACTCTTTGTTCACCTGTATGAGCTGAACGGTGTTGTACCTGATTAAAATTAAAATAAGCTTTGTGCGTTGTTTGGCATCAAGTGAATTAAAGGGAATATTATCAACTTTACACAGAACAGATGAACTTTTTCAGGCCCAGCTTTGCATACATACTGTACTCATAAGATCACACCTCATAGCCACTGAAGACTGAATTATATGAGGGTCAAGTGCTTTGCTTACAGACACTTTAACAGCGATAACTCTTAACCCTGCCGCATCAGGGATTCAAACCACCAGAATTTCCGGGCACGAACACTCTTCTTTGACCCAGCACTCCCATTTAGGATTTAGGTCTAGGCTAGTTAGAGTTAAAATGCTATCTTCTATGCAAAGCAGTCACTTAAAGGCATACTGTGCAGGATTTTCTTAAAAAACTATGTATAGACTCATACAAAAATAATCCCTCTCAATCATCACTTATGACCCACCAGAAGTGTATGGTTGTGTACAGTATGTATATATAGAGACTCTGCCCTCCGCCTGTATTTTCCTATTATTTTGCTGTGTTCATGATGTTTCTGGGCATCAGCCTTTGGGCAGTGGGTGCGTAGCCCCCAGCCAATAACAGCACACAGGGTGTGATGTTGGGACATGTAGCAGAGCGACCAGGTTACATCACTGTCTCTGTCTCTCTCCTCTGCTCCGCTCTGCTCTCTGTCTCCATATCATGGATGTATAAAGAGCTGCAGGTCTGTGTGTCTGCTTGACCGAGGGCGGGACTGAGCTACACACACACAGAGCAGAGAGGCCACAGTGGACAGGATGAAGTTCTGAATTCACACAAAATCCAGTAATGCGGCACCTTCCTGCAGGCTTGGGTGTGTTTATTTGTGCTTTAGAACGTAACCGCTGTGAAACAATCAGAAAAAAACATTGAATTTCTCTGATTCACGGCTTTGTTTTCACCAGCGTTGCTTCCTCTCTTCATTCACTCTCTAGCTCGCTTGACCACTGCTGCTCTCTCTCTCTCTCTCTCTCTCTCTCTCTCTCTCTCTCTCTCTCTCTCTCTCTCTCTCTCTCTCTCTCTCTCTCTCTCTCACTCTGGTGCTCTGGAGGGGCCAATATTGAATGCTTTGTGTTTATAAACACCAACCGACAAATCCTGCATAGTATACCTTTAATTTTTAGGACACTTTGTAGAGAATTATAGAAAGCAGGAATATGATCTCTATATGAGAACTGTATTTTAAATAATACATCATTCATATAAGGCAAAAACCATACTGCCTATGTGGCTGAAGGTTTCATGAAATGGCAACTTGTAAGATGATGCAAGCCAAGGTGAACCATTAAAACTAAAAAAAAGCACAAGGGTATGTGCCTTCAGTGTTCTTAAGACAAATTACTGCTCCTGTAGGCGCCCAAATGAGAGAGGGGATCTGTGCTGTGCTATGTGCTTTTTATAGAGGTGGGTGAAAGCTTTGGATGCCCTCTTACTGTACTGTAGCACCTTTACCATATTTCATATTCACAGCTGGATAGCTCTTGTTGAAACAAATAACAGTATGAGTTTACAGTTGTTCAGGGCTTTGTTGGGTCGCTAAGTGACTGATTAGTTTGTGTCCTATATTCCTATCCTAGTCCTATATTAGTATATGAGTATATAGTATATATTTTCACCTACAGGTAATAGTGATTGAAACCACAGTTTCATGCTGTAGGTGAATAAATCCTTGAATATGTTATTGTTTGTTAAATAATAATGTTCAGACAACTGCTAATTTTGTTATTTATATCAGTGTCAGCTTTTTTGGGACGTAATTGGCATTTTTACCTTCAAGTTATTTAACCTCTCTAGCAGCTCCAAACATAGATTTACTGTTATCTAATTAAAGTGTGTTATAACCACTTCATCACTGTGTCTCACTAGCTGTCCCCTGAGTCCTTTCTGCTTAGCAAGTTAGCTTTAGCTCGATCACTATAAATGAGTCCGGTGTGCAGCACTTCCAAATGGATTGACTGTCTTGGACAGGTTAGAAAATGAATTAGTAGCATTTCTCCCAGAGGGAGTTAATTAAAATTGGCTATAATCGTTGTGTTCTCTTTCCAACTCCATGTCTCAAACTGGCCATAAAGAAGTAAAGCCTTTAGGGAGTGGAGTCTTAAAAAGGGATGAAAACTCCTCTGAAAAACAGGCTGTTCAGGTTTTCAATACCAAATTCAAAAAATAATCTTGAATGAAATAAAAGCCTTGTATTTTCACTTTTGAACAACAATGGCTCCACCACCCGAAAAAAAGAGTACAGAGTTTTTTTTTAAAAATCGGTCTCTTTGATAAATTGCCCAAGCAAGCGGGGGGAGCTGAGCCTTCATGTAGAGCAGAGATGGTGGATGCACTGTTCTGGAGAGTGCTTGTTATACTCAGCCCAGACTCGTTTGTTTCAGATAAGTGCATCTGGCTTGGGCCCGGTTGGCCCCTGTACCCCTATTTCCACTTCAGCTGAAGCATAAATCGAATCACCTGCAACGCAAAATTAAACGTTCTGTGTGAAGACAAATGACCAGGTTAGGTGGATCACTGACTTCACCTCATTGTGTGCTATATGTGTCAGAGTAAGTTCGCTGCTCACCTGCCGAAGGTTTAGTGCATGTGTGTTCTTGTGTCGGGGGGTTTTGTCCTTGTAGGAGGCGAGGAACAAAAAATGATAATGATGACCCCGCGCGTGGTTTCATGATCAATTCCAAACACTTCATTTCCAGCGGAAGACATTGCGATGTTAGTGCTCTTTGGCAGTGTTCATCCTGTTATCCATCTTGAGCGTACCACTTTCACAGTGTGGGGGCGTGTACCAATTCATTAGGCTTCCAAAGTGTCTGGGATCCTCTGCCAGTCCTCTGCTTGGTGTCCTCTTAATGAGGACGGCCAGCCCAGGCAGTTTGCATTGGCTTTCAATTTAATGGAGCTCTGACTGTGCGAGGGGGGGCAACAGATTGTACAGTCATGCTGTCACAGCAGAGGGTGCTGGCGGAGGCTCAGTAGGAGAGAGCAGGAGAGCGAAAGGATGGTTGAATCAGTGCTCACCTCGAGAGGATATTGGAGACAGGAGTTTAACATGTCGGAACTTGAATTGACAGCTGCTTCCTCTGGTGACACAGTGATCTCGTGACCCACGGTTGAAAAAGTATAAGAGATCCTTCTATGAAATCCATAGGAATAAAATAAAAATTTCCAAAGACAATAAGTATTTCCAGAGATATTTTTTTAGAGGAAGTAATCTACTTTCAGTTTGGGTTTTTTTCAACATCAGGATCAAATTTGTTGATCAGAGTTCATTGTTGATAAGGTATCAACTTTCATTTAAGGTTTATCTAATTAAGAATACAGACAATTAGAGCTGCAATGATTACTTGATTAACTGATTAGTCGATTGACAGAAAATTAATCAGCAACTATTTTGATCATCAGTGACATTTACTGGTTTGCAGCTTCTCAAATGTGAGGATCTGAAGGTTTTTTTGCATCCTGACAGTAAACTGAATATCTTTTGGATTCTGAACTGTTGATCAGACAAAACAAGACATTTGAAGACATCACTGTCTAAGAAATTTTAATGGCCATTTTTCACTATTTCCTGACATTTTATGGACAAACAGATTAATCGATAATGAAAATAATTGTTAGTTGCAGCCCAACATACAAAACACTCATATAAAAGAGCCAAATGCTTAGTCTTGTCTCTTTGCTTTAAAAAAAGTAATTATTTTCATTATCGATTCATCTGCAGATTATTATCTCCAATAATAAATTCATTTTGGTCTATAAAAATAAACAGAGTAAAAACACCCATCACATTTTCCCCATAGCCCAGGGTGATGTCTTCAAATTACTTGTTTTGTCTGACCAACAGTCCAAAACCGAAAGATGATCAGTTAACCCTCACATATGACAGAAATAAAATTAAATATATTCACATTTGAGAAGATGGAACCAGTGGATTTTTGGCATTTTTTGCTTAAAAAATCATGGAAAAGATTAAATGATTATCAAAATTGACTAATTGATCCAGCCATAACAGGTTGAGCTCTTAAAATTTGTCCTGAATCACCGAAGGGAGCAGATAGCATTGTTTTTGCCATAGGCGAAAAGTCTTTGAGAAGTGAAATCACTTGCCACTAAAAAAAGGGAGGGAGGAAATCGTCCCCGAACTGTGACACTTTGTAGTGAGCTTTGTGTGGGCCCTTATCTCTTTGCACGCAGTAAACACCAGGGACAGAGAGAGCTTCACCTGGATAACCTGCTCAGTTCTGCTCAGTAAAAAGTGCAGTGATAGCAAATAATGTACAGATTTTTTTCAATCAAGAGGATGGAGAATATACAGTACATTTGTGATGAGGAACTGTTTATATGATCTCACTTATAGTAAACTCACTTGGTAACTGCTGTGCTTAACTGTCCCATCTCATGAACACATACACAGCATCACTTAAAGGTTCTCAAGGGCAACATAGTCAATCAGAACATGATGTTATCTTACATCTCTGGGGACTCCAGATAGTGTGCATTCCTGAAAATGGCTCCAAGCCCCGGTATGTGTTGTCAACAACACGTGCTACTTCATGTTGCCACACACATGCAGAAATAGCCTCTGAGGCTTGTTTGTCTCAAGGGCTATGAAAAATTCACTCCGCAGGCCTGGAATATCAGCAGCAACAGGCAGACAGCTGCTTGCTTGATTACCGGCTCCATTCTTATTTCATTATTTTACCTTCCACCTTGAATGGCGGCTGAAGGTCTCACAGTGAGCAGTTATTTCCCTAAGGAGACTGCTGTCTGTTTGCCCTACCGCTAGTTCTGAACCAAATACAGCATTATTGACTTTCTGGCAAATTCCCAGACTACTTATTTTTGTTTATCAGTGTTATTGTGTTTTTCACACATTTAGTTACAGGTTGTCACTAGTAACTGCTGTATAGAAATCTCTTGAAATCAGGTTGATAGTAGTATTGAGAGCTGCAGACATAATGTTTGACTCATCTGTGACTTTAAGTAATATATAGCAACATTATAAACATGCCAGTGTTAATGTCAATGAAAATAACTATATAACTAAATAAAACTGACTTAATCTTGCTGCTAAATAACATCATTTTCATTGGAATTACGTGAACACTTAAAACATGTTTCTAAACCAGTGCTGCGACATTTGAATGTTTTTCCCATATTCACTAATCAAACTAAACCAAACATGACTCTCACTAGTTAGTTATCTGCATGCAGGATTAAAGCTTTTTAAGATCAAGATAAATATCTGCAGTAGGTCTCTTTATTACAGGAGCTTCTTCTTGTTTCATTCACCGTTCCCGTGAGTCTTCCCTGATTATTAAAGCCATTCATCAAATTAGTGAAATACCTCTTCCCAGAAAGATTCTGTTCACGGGCTATTTACATTCACCTTGGTGGAAGTTATGATGTTAGCTGTTTTTTTATGTCTTGGTATTTACAGCGTCTGTCCTTTTTTCTTCCCAATGAATCATTTCTTCTCTTCAGTGCCCTGCGGATGTGACTGAAATGGAAGCATTGAGTTAATGACCCTGATTTCAGCTGTCCCCGTAAGGTGGCAACTTTTCAGGTGAAAAAATGTTTGCATTTAACCCCGAGAAGGATTTTCACAATTCTCACAGCTACTAGTGTTTAACTTCAAATGTCCCTTTGTGTCTCATTCTTTCACCACCTTTTACATGACTGTAAGGTACAGTATGTGCCAACATTTTGGCACAAAGTTCCTGATTTCATGCATATATACAACATGTGTTCTAAATTCTTCCATTATTTGTAAAGTCTTTTAGAACATTAGAATAATTCAAGTTGAAAAAAAGATGAACACAAATTAATTACCACATTATTTACCCATTCTTACTAAGAGGAGAGTAAAAAATTAAAGGCAATGTTCTATATTTTTCTTATTGTCAACAAATCACGATGAAAAGACCAAAACCAAGAAACGTGTATTGCCTGTGTAGCCAGATATAGATCATTCCTCCATTGTTAATGAATTGAATTGAATGACTAAAACAGTTATTCCATTAATAAAATAGTTGCTGATTAATTTTCGGTTGATCGACTAATCAATTAATTGACGTTGCAGCTCTGTTGACATGTTCTTTCATTATCATGGGCACTATAGTTTATTTGAAGTCAGTTCCACATACAATGTCTAAAAAACTAAAAACTATCCTGCCCAGCAATTTTAGAAAATTACCAGGCCCTTTTTAAAAATAAAATAGTTGTGATCCATTTTTAAAGATTTCTGTCTGTCGTAGGAACAAATTGACTTAATGAAAGTACTTTGTGACACATCGTTGGTTCTGCTTTTTGCATGGGATTTGTTGACAGCGTGAAAAATATAGTCAACCTTATCCTGGAAAGGTTTGACAAAGAAAAAGAGAAGCTTGCAGGGTTGGTGACAAGCTTACACTGCAAGCTTTTCTCTCTTTGTCTCGCTCTCTTGCTCATACACACAAGCACACACACACACGGACAAGCAAAGATACGGATGTCACACTTGCTTCTCGTCCATGCTAATAAGCCCTCTGTAATTTAGTCATCCTCAAACAGCTCAAGCTCAGAGTATTGCAGGGAGGGAGAGGCAGAGAGGAAAAGAAGATCGATGGATTGACCTCACACTGGCACTCAGGCTGGATTTATCCCTCTCATTTTGCCTGGGACCTAAAATGAGAAAATATTTAAGAGTGGTGTCTTTTGGGTTTGAGCAGTGTACGTTCATTTGTTTATATATTTAAATCCTCCACCGCATAGTTTTCTTTCATTATTTTCTCCCTGTTTCATTTTTAATGAGTCTTTGGTGGATAGCAAGGAGCCGCCTCTGCGTTCTCGTGGCCTCACTTCTATCACTGCTCCAAGAGCAATATAGTGAAAAATTCCAAGGAGGACCATTTTAAAAATGCATGTACTGTACTTGCATCTTCAAACAAGGGTCCCCTGCTTCTGCTGGAAGACGGCTCTGACAGTACCATCTTTATGAAAATCTATACTTAGAAAAGGCCAAGCCAAGCAAACTTATTCTGTGCCAGCTATACAGCATTATATATGAGACAACCCAGTGTGCTTCAGATTTCCCTAGAAGTCAATATTCACTTCAGAAGTGAATGTTTTCACTTTGCCTGTTGGCGGCCATGATAATTTACCAGTGGAGTCAGCTTTTGTGTTGATTTAGCATTCTACCAAGGTTATGGGATTGATTTCTGGTGACGCTACTGTGATTAAAGTCAGGAAACAGTTAGATGTGTGCTGAGCAGGCTTGTCAGGGCTTGACGCCGGCTGGGAGACATTCTGTTTGTCAACAAGTCGTGTTTCACAGGCAGGTTGAAGAGGGCGCCTGCATAGCAAACCGAGAGGCAATTTGACAACTGTCAGATCGATAAAGCCGAGAGGAGGAGGAAAAAGGATGGGAGAGGCAGGAGGGCGGGGCATTTATCAGGGCCCTGCATGATTTGATTGTGTCAAGACAGTATGATCGTATGTGTTGTAGCTTTACAAAAGTCTACTGATTTCAAGCAAATTATGATTAAAAACTAACAAAATTTTGTTTTAAACGTGAATAGTTTTTTTCTGATGTAAAGCATAACACAGTAAACAGTACTGTAATAAATACTATAATTAATCAATCAAATTTATAGATACTGGAAAATATTTTAACAATAATGTGATATATAATATTGTGATATACTGTATATTTATTATCAGCCGTATCGCCCAACCCTACAAGATCATACAGATCATCACTTACTAAGTCAAGAATAGGTTTTGAATTTGAGAATCGATTCTGAATAGAATCACGACACCAAGAATCTGAATACAATCAAATCATTAGATTCCTAAAGATTCCCACCCTTACAGACCCTCTATGTGAGAAGCATAAAATGAGTGAGGTATCTGCTGGAAAAGCACATGTGGAAAAAAATGTGTGGAAGTTTTGAGGGATAATATTCATTTGGGTGCTGAAGAAATTTGACGTCATCACAACTTATATTATAAGCTTAATTTAAATGAGAAATCAAGAAGTCTTGAAAAGTTCACCTCTCATGTTCTGGAAAGCAACAGACGCTCTGTCTCTGCACACTTGAGACAGAACCTCTGACAGACAATTAAATCAAAGTTCCATGAAAGCACTCTAACAAGGCTCTTGACAGACAAGTGAAGAAACATTTCCATTAGTGAAGGGTGAAACTGAAAGAGTGTCAGGAAGCATATTGTAACCCCATTAACAAGCTGGAGACTGACAAGCCATAGGGTTATTGTATTGTATTGACTTTAATAAAGCAAAGGGGATGATATGGGGTTTGATTGCACCTCCTGTCTGTCAGCAGCCAGACATTTCTCCATTCTCTGTTTAGCGGCGTCAAGTCAGGCTAACCCATTATTGCTAACTTTGGAGCTAAACCCCTTCACTTTTCCAGCAGTTGGGGAAACAACAGACATGACTTTTCTTGGTCTTGAGAAGCTGCAGCGTTTATTAACTGACACACTGTAGTCTGTACTGTACATTTACTGCCAGACTGACAACTTACTGCTAACCTTTTCCTCTGCTCTGCTCGCATTTGCCGTGTCTTTTCTGCCACTCACTCAACCATACACTCACTCAACTACACACTCGCTACACCCACTGCCCTATTCCTCAAAATGGAGCTACGCTACCAAGAGTTTCTCGGGCAACGACACAGAGTTTAACTCACAAACAGCACCGCATAGAGAGGCCCCCAAATGCTATTGATTTCTGAATTAATGGTTATTTTTGGCATTAAAAAAAAGATTTCTTTGGCCTGGCAGCCCACCAGGCCTGTACAGTTATAGGGGAAACACTGGAACATTTGTTATATTTCTATTGAGGAAAATTATATTTAGATGATTATTGTTATCGTTTTATCGCCCAGCCCTACCCACTGAAGTTTTGTGGATGTGCATATCTTTGTATAGGGTGACAATATTTTCAGACCGGGACCCTTAAATGTGCTGCACGTTCAGGCACGCGAACATGTATGCGCTTGTGCAGGCACCATAGGCGGTTTCATCAGGATGGGGGACAGTTATTTCAGCGTATAGCACACCTACCGAGCGCACCTTTCAACACCATGGACAACACCTCAGCAGATGAAAAATTATGTTTTGTCTCCCAAAATCTACCAAGGCATTTTTCAGTGTGCAGACTGCTGGCTAAATGGCTGACTGTGACACATTCTCTGCCAGCTTTTTTTTTTTAAAACAAAAAGTACAAATCTCTTTATGGACTATAAATAACTTCATAGGCTATAACATAAAAATAACTTTAACTTACATGCTAAACGTTTATGTAAGCACTGAAAACAAGTATACAATTATAATTATTATTTTAATTGTGGTGAAAACAATTTGCTTGTGAATATTGAAAACTGGGACATTTTAGTGTTTTTACAGATATTTGTCAGGACTCAGGACATCCAACCTTAAACCAGGACAATCCCAGACAAACCGGGACGTCTGGTCACTGTATCTTTGTACATAGTTTAGTCTTTTAGATACAGCCACTACAAACATCAAAAATTGCAATATCACAACTTATCAGAAAAATAACCGTAAGTAGAGCACTTGAAAATATATAGTAATTTTGTCTGATAATTGACTTAACTGTTTGTTGTGGCTGCTGTTTACTGTGTAGAATAAGCACCTCTACACTTTGGTTGAAAATACTCTTAACATATTCAGAAAAAAATCTTTATACTTATTTGGATCTATGTGATTAGACAGAGATCTACAAACTGAAAGACTGCTGGTTATTTACACAACTTTTTGATATGGCTGTGACTATGCCATTGCTAGTAATGTGGCAGGTTAGTGTTAGTTTGTGCTTGCAAAGCCACATATATCTATTTAATTAAACATACACAATGTGTAGATAGAAATAAAAATATGTGCAGCCCCTAAAAAACCTGCAGATCAACATAGGGATTCAAAGAGTGTAAAAATAATCACATTTTGTTACTACCATGAAAGAAAGTAGAAGCCAGAGTTTTCAAAACTGCAGATTTTTTGTAATGCTTCCAGCACATAATGTAGAAAATGTTTCCATAAATTGCTGCATCTGTTGGGGAGAAGTTCTTTCTTTGTCCTTTGATCTTTATTGTGCAGTTGGAAGACACTGGTCTGTGTGTGTGCTTCTGTATGTCTGTGTATGTGAGGGAGAAACCATATGTGTGTTAAATGTTGCAGGATGATAATTTAAGAGGACCATCTAGGCTTCACATCAAGGCATTCTCCGCCTCCACCTCGTCCATTACTTTCTTAGATAGGGACACCTTGTGCATTAAGACTCACATAAAACATGTGACAGAAACACTCAGCAACACCATTATGGTTGATTTGTGGTTAGAAAATATTACGCATTACATCTTCTAAAATGCATTTCAAATGCTACATACAGCTACATCTACACACACACTGTATGCTGAATACAAGCCACAGGGCACACACACAGGAAGACTCCCAAGATGCTGAACACCTGCCAGAGTCATTGGGCAAGGCTCCAGATGTATTGAGCTACTCAGAGTGTTGGAAGCACCTCTTTATGCTAGACACCAGAGAGCCAACAGACACAGACTGCCCACTCAGAGAGGTAGAGAGAAGGGAAAAAGTGAGGGGAACTGAATTAAAGGAGGAAGGAAGGTAAGAGAGTATAGAAGAGGCTTGCATGAAGAAAAGAGGTATTAGAGACCTCTAATAGGTAGAAAGTAAGAATGAAAGGGCAATAGAAAACAGAGATAGAAGAGTTAAAAAGCAATGTGTTTTCAACAACACGAGCTGGAGATTTGTGGGAGATGTTACTGACCTGGAAAGATAGACGGCGAGAGAAAGAAAGAGCTAAGAAAGGATTTAAACAAGAGAAAGAAAGAGGTGGAAAATTTAGGAAGATCTTGTGTTTGCAGAAATGGGGTCTTATTGGCTGGGAAAATGGGAAAGTGCAGGAATTACCTTGCTGCTATAAGCCTGTCCTACTGTAACTCTGGACTCTCGGGTGTATTTAAGGACTCCCCGTGCAGCTCTCTCCTTGTCTTAACTTTGACTTCACACTATGGTTTCAGATGGCTGTGGAGATTCAGCTAGATTCATTAATTCTCCCTTCATACTCTACTTTGGTTGTGATTGCAAAAGAGTTTTATATATTTTTGAAATGCATTTAAGGTTATTTTTAAAGCAGATATAATCAAAAGTTTTATAATAACAATAGATTAAATGACTATGTTTAATGTCAGAGGGGTTGCTTGTAGTGACAGACACATCATCCAACTCTGCAGTTCTCCTCAACTCTAAGGAATTTTATATCTTCTTTAAGCTTTTTTGTCTTCCGGTCCACAACTTCACTGTTTTGATTCACTTCACTCGGTTCACTGCTCTCATAGCAGCAACAGGGAGCTGTTCTCATTAAAAGGCTTTGATGAACCCACTGCATGCTACCTGCCTGGCACCAAACAGCAGAAATTTGGTTGCAATCTGCAACCTCACCGCTAGATGCCACTAAATCTAAAAGTTAAAGTATATCAATGTTGTGTTTACAGATTGTTCCTGCTACCCCCAAGTGGGCAATTAGGTTAAAAAAGCTATTGCAGGTTATTGCAGAGAGGATGTTGCAAACAATCACACAAAATTATGTGAAATCCTATTTAATATAAGGAACTTGGTTTAATTAAGCAATGCTACTGTTTAGTCTACAAAACATAAAAAACAAAGACAGAAATCTTACTTAGTCTATGACTATAAATGTTTTGGTTTTATGATATGAACCGTAGACTGTATATAAAGACGGACATAGCGAGGTGTAACGTCACTGAATGGTTTGCATTGGAAACAGTTTGAAGCCCAGAGTTGCTGCTTGTGGTCGATGCCATCTTCCAAACAAGGTGTGTGGAGTGTTGCCTTTCACGCTTTGGAAACATGCCCCGCTAACTCAGACTGAAGTTAACACTAGCTTACTGGGAACACACTTGGGCTAACATTAGCTCCTTTAGCTAAATTATGCTAACAGGGCAGGTATAATAGTGTAATAAAGTAACATTAAACTTACAGAAATATTGCAACAATTACATAATTACTTATTTATTTCTTCTCATCCTCTTATTACTTTATCTTAATCTTACTACTTATCTTAGCCTTTCTTAAAGTGTGAACAGGAAATGTGTACATGTTTTACTTGGTAAGTGACAAAAATAATCAATTATCAAAATTTGTTTTCTATCCATCATCTCTAACCGAGTCATAAGGTAATTATTTCAGCACTATTTCAGTCAATTAAGACTGTGTTTTCACAAATGCTTTTATAATCCCTATATGCACATCTTGTTTTTCTGTCTTTGACTCTGTGTTCCACAAACATCTTTTTCGTCTGTAGGAACGCAGCTTGTTCAAAGTGACAGATGCTGCTGTCTGTCTCTGCCGCTAGCTGTTGATATTGTATCATGAGGACAAAAAAAAAGTGCCAGCACCCGCATTGCATACTGAGAAAATTCAGATGATTGAAATGCCACCTCCTGTTGTTTTGGTCATATATTTTATGTACAGTGAAGCTCTCTGCTATTCCAGGCTTCAGCTCTGGCACCATAAGTTCAAAGTTACAAGCCATTGTGATAAGTTTTGTCATACTCTCCATGCTCTTCATCAGGCATCTCAGAGAAGACGTGCCAGCCTTGAATAATAAGATATATAGAAGAAGAAAAAAAAAGACTAAAATGTTTTTTTTCACTTGGAGGACAGTTCAAAACACATTTACAGTTCTTTCTGAAATGCAAAGTTAATACTGTTATAAAAAGAAGAATTCTGGACATGAAATCATAAAAAGACAGGTGAAAACTTTTGTGTTGTTGTTTTTGCTGAAATCAGTTTCAAGATGTGTTAGAGTTGACTTGGTAAATAAAAAATATTCCCCCTTTGTGGCATCAGAGTGAAAGGAATTTGTCGCAATCAAATGATTGAGAGACATTTATCTTTTGTGTCACCAAGTATTGATTTAGCCTTACTGTGTAATGTTTTATAAATAATTGTCTGCTTACTAGTTGCCGTATATATTGTGTAGGTACTTGCTGCTACTGTGAGCTCCTCGCAGTCTGGTTATGTTACAGAATAATTTCTGGATTCTTTAACTACATAATAATGATCAGAACCATTCCCTCAGATGCTATTTCTGAATTTCTTGGACTAGCTCAGTTCAGATTGGATTGCCTTGTTATTCTGAAAGAGTTTCCTGCCATTAGGAGAGACATGCATCATCAGATGAAAGTGAATCATAATGCCAGCTGTGATTACAGTCTACCGTGGCATCTAAGAAACAGTTAGTGCCACAGGAAATTGTCCTAGAAAAGGCCTCCCACTGTGCAGCAGAATCACTAGAAATCAGAGAGGAAGCATTTAACGTGTTTCGTCTCCTTTTGTGTTATGCAGAGCTGCACAGAAATCAAAAATATTACACTGAACAAACATTTGTCTGCTTTATATATCTATACTATATATATATATATATAGCTTCTTCCTTCCTTTTCCTGTCCTTTCATCTGTCTTAATAATGTATCCTAGAAGGGTGATAGTTGAAAACACTCATTATCTGTAGAAGTTTCTATTTGTTTGAGTAAGTGGCTTCACTTTTAAAGTAGAAGAAGAAGATACAAGAAATCTTAGGAAGCAGTAAAATGTATCAACTGTCTTGTGTATCCAGGTAAAATATTAAATGTACTTATTGTAATAATTATAAGTACGTTATTTTATCTCCAGCTCCTTGTGTAGCATGTAGAAATTATGTCACCCTTTACCTCTGCTTTAATAACAATAATCAACTCTCTGCAAGGTTTCAATTAAGACTAAGCATCTAAAGCCACACCAGAGTAAAAGAGGAAAAGTCAGGAGATCACCAAAGTTATTAGAATTCATCCTTAGGGGGAACATGAATGTGTTTACCAAATTTCATGGCAATCTGAAGAGTCATTATGATTCAACCTCTGTGGTACAAAAATTATCATGTGAAATAACGAAAACTGTTCAAACTGCAGAAAATAATGTATTCGTGTAGCATTTCATCACTCATACTGTTGTGAGAAGCTGTTTGAGAAAATAGGTTATCAGAGCCTTTAATAGCTTTCACTTTGATCACAGCATTATGCTGCGTGTTCTTACATACTACCATACCTTCAGGCTGTGTGTTTCTATATGTAATAGCTTCAGGCCGTGTGTTGTATAACACACCTCTCATGACCCACTTGTAGCTGACAGGTCCGTGAGAACTGCATGCGCTACGCTCTAGATGATAGCTGCTTCTTAACGCGGGCCTCAGAGAAAAAGGAAGAAAATATCTTCTCTGCCCTTGTATCTGTCAGTATCTTAATGTAGGATGCAGATGGAACAGGATTGGAGAGGTAGACTGAGCTTGACTGAAATGCATCTCATCTGTTATTTTTCAATCTCAAGATAATTTGCATAATAGAGGAGAACATGACAGGAAAAGTTTAAGAAAGACATAGTCTCCAGTGGCTAGAGTGTACCGTGTGCTGTTTTTTACCATCAAGTGCTGTCTGCTCATACATAATGGACCTCCATGTTGCCAAATGACAAAAGCATACTCCTTAATGATCAGGAAAACATTCCAACCATTTGAATATGAAATATGGAGACATCTTGTTTTTCCTTTATAATCGAGCCACCTTTTTTTTCTCAGCTGAAAATGTAAGAATAGACACAAGTCTTTGAATGCTTTGATTGTGGCTTTCAATTGTTGTCTCAGTAGAATGTCAGGGATATATACTCTAGTAAATATGTTGATTTTCACTGTGTTTTACTGTGTGAATATAGTGGCAGCATTCAGCAGCAGCAGAAGAACAGCCCGAGTGTCAGGTGCAGTGTGTCCACTGTTGTGGTTAAAAGAGGGTGCAATATAAATTCACCAGGGGCCCAACAACACAATATTACCAGGCTATATGAGCCGCATTATTGCTGTTTCTAATAATTTGCAATAAGTTGGGTATTGAGATGAGACATACAATGGCTTTCCAGTTTATGAGGTACACCTGCACAATCCAATCCAATCCAATTGTGCAATAGATCCTATCTTTGTAAAGCTTATATTGTTCCATTTTTTTAGCCACACAAGAGGTGTAGCTTTAGGGATGGAAATGTCAGTCAGTCTACCACTTTGGTCCAGATTAAAATATCTCATCAAATCATCAAATACCTCAACAGCAAGATGGATTGACAGTTAGTAGAGATATTCATGGTCTCCAGAGCAACAAACCTACTGAATTTTTTGCTCCCCTGGCTTTTCCTCTAGTGCCACCTTGAGGTTGGCATTTGTGGTTTTGAGTGAGTTAAAATATACCCCTACAGTCCCACAGGGCTCTGCCTTTGAACAATTCATAATAATACAAATAACACTGTATAACAGTTTGAAATTAAACATGGATTTAAAAAGGAAATATTACTCACTACTTTTGGAGATTTTGTTTCTTATGGATTGAACGCTGATAAAGTTTTGGACAGCATTTGTGCTTCTTATCATCTGTTCCCCTCACATCAAGGCAACTAGTGAGTCACATTTCAATTTGTTTGGCAGCTGCTTGTTTTTTTTTATCATTCTGAATGATAAAAGCTGTGTTTTATCACACTGTCAGCCTGCAGGTCACAGCGATGTTTTAATGATGTTTCTTTTCTAAAATACTTTGGAGAGAAGTTTTGATTATCTGAGCAGCTGCTGGTGTTTTAGCATTCTGATTGTGGTCGGCTGTGTTTTATCATAGGCTGACGGTTTTGTCTGTGAGTGTGTGAAGAAAACATGCCAAACTGCTGGTGGCGCTAGAAGATAAGTCAGGGATCACCAAAGTCAAAACTACTTAGGGTACTTTTTGTCGTTCCTGTATTAACAAGCCTTTCTAAAGGTCTTTTTCTTTCTTATCATTGTACAGTATGTGTGGTTCTTTGCTTTTCAGCTTCTCAGCCTTTCCTATCACTTTTCCTCACTTTTCCATCGATCTTTCTTAGCGCTTTCTTCTCACCACACTCACCTCACTTCACCTCTGCCCTTGTCCTTTTCTCTCTTTTCCTCTCTTTTCTCGTCCTCTCCTTTATTGGCCTCTGTGCGGCTCCATCCCTACAGTACGCCTCCTCCTGACAAATGAGGCCACTGCCCAGCCGCAAGCAGCGGTGCATCAAGGGCAAGACTCCTGAGGGCTCAGTCAGTCAAATGGCACCAAAGCCCTCTCTGCAGCTTCTCCATTCTCAGGCTTTTCCTTATATCTTCCTGTTCATCCCCGGATCAGCTTTGTCAATTACAGATGCAGTGACTGATTCCTCTCTCTGCTCACCCGCTCTGAAGATTTCCCGCCTGTCTCTCTTTTGCAGGGTTAGGCTCTTAAAGAGCGTTATCGTAGAATATTATCTATGCATAAAGCAAAGAAGTCACAGCTTACTTTGTAATGACACTTCATGTACCAAAGACTGTCTCTAGGACCTTTTACTATTTTATAACAGCTGCTGTCAAATCTCCAGAGTGAGTAGATCATGTGTTAAAGTTTCGCTCATGTAGGAGTCTTCCTTCAAATTTCAATGTGTGGGTGTGTGTAATGAGTTTTAAGAATTTTACTGTGTAAAGCCTTTTTATATTTACTCTTTGTGTAATGTGGGAGCTTTCAAGAGGCTGCAGCAGAGATCATCAGAATAAATACTTACAAATAAATACACAATACTTATAATATATATATATAATATAATACTTATAATAATTATAATACTTATAAATAACTACAAATTCACCTAATAAATACAATAAATTAGGCTCTACAGGTTCTGTGTATTGTTGAGGAAGCTTGACAATGTATTTGATTCTAATTGTTGCACTACTTCCAAATACTCCCTTAAAGAATAGGTTCACAATTTCTCAAGTCTATCTTAAAACAAGTCAGGTGTCCAAATGAACATTGAAATGATTGAAAATTTCCTACTGTAATCATTCCTCCTGTTCATACTGGCTATTAAAAGATCCCCTTCAAATGTGCTTTCAATATAAGTGAAAGGGGCCAAAATCCACAGTGTGTCCACACAGTCATTTTGTGCAAAAATGTATTTAAAAGTTGAGGCTTCAGCAGTCATTATATAACATCTGAAATCCTCCTCCTGCTGCGTTGACATTCTGCCTATAGGCTTTTTCAAAAATGTTTCTAACTGCATGGCTTCAGATCTTCTTCAAATTGTCAACACATGTCTTCTCTCAGGTTTCTTCCCACTGGCCCTGAAAGCTGCAGTCATCAAGCCACTCTTAAAAAAGAACAATCTATACACTTCACTAATGAACAATTACAGGCCCATATCGAATCTCCCATTTTTAAGTCAAATTAATGAAAATGTTTTTCAACAGCTGAACAACTTCTCAGCACTAAAGAACTGTTTTCATGTCTTCCAGTCAGGATTTTGACCACACCACAGCACTGAGACTGCTCTTGTAAAGGTCTTCAATGACATCCACTTAAACACTGACAGTGGCAGAATTTCAGTCTTTGTATTATTGGATCTCAGTGCTCAACCACAACATATTTCTAGACAGACTGGAAAACTGGGTGGGACTTTCTGTACTAAACTGGTTTGAATCCTACTTAAAGGACAGGGTTTACTTTAGGTAATTACACATCTGAGTAGGCAAAAATGACATGTGGAGTTCCCCAAGGCTCCATTCTGGGGTCTCTTCTGTTCAACATCCACATGATCCCACTGGCTCAGATTATAGAAAACAACAAAATATTTTACCATAATTATGCAGACGACACACAAATTTACATAACCACATCACCAGGGGACTATGGTCCAATACAATGACTGAGTAAGTGCATTGAACAAATCAACAATTGAATGTGCCAGAGTTTTCTTTAATTAAACAAATAAATAAAATAAACAAATTAATAAAACTGAAGTAATTGTTTTTGAGCCAAGGAAGAATGATTAAAAATAAGCGCTCAGCTTCAATTAGTAATGTTAAAAACCACAAACCAAGCCAGAAATCTTGGTGTAGTCATGGACTCAGACCTGAATTTCAACAGCCATATTAAGACAATTACAAAGTCAGCCTACTATTACCTTAAGAATATATCAAGAATTAAAAGAATTATTTCTCAGCAGGATTTTGATAAAAATATCTATGCCTTTATCTTAGTCAACTTGACTACAGTAAGGGTGTCTTTACAAGTCAAACAGCTGCAGCTGATTCAGAATGCTGCTCCTCGAACTCTCACTAAAACCAAATAAGTGGATCTTATCACTCCAGTTCTCAGATCTTTACATTGGCTTCCTGTCTGTCAAAGAATTGATTTCAAAATACTGCTGTTGGTTTAAAAAGCACTGAATGGTTTAGGGCCAAAATACATTTCTGATCTTCTGCTACCTTATGAACCATCCAGACTTGGAGAATCAGCTTTCAGTTTTTATGCTCCACATATCTGGAACAAACTCCCAGAAAACTTAGGGTCTGCTGCAACTCTCAGTTCTTTTTAATCAAGGCTGAGGACTTTTCTGTTTGCCACTGCCTTTTATTAGATTCAATTTGAGGCTTTTGATTATTCTTTACCTTGCGAGACAGCTGGATTTGCGAGATCATGACGTCACAAGATCACACAAGAATCCATCTTGTCAGGCTTCAAGTTATTCGCTAGACTGTAAAAAAAAATTTGGACGTAGTTATTGTGACGTCACCCACTGGTTTGTGGACTGCCGTTTTGAAGCCTCGAGTTTGGGGATTTGACCATCCCATCTTTGATTTGTGGAGCAAGAAGTGACCATATTTGGATGAGAGGGTGGAGCTGAACCTAGTATGAAAATGTTAATGCTAATTTTCATTAGCAAAAAACAGGCTTAAAACTATTAAAACAAAATGTACTTACCCGGAAAATCTGACCAGCCGACCCCATTAGAGGGTCTTTTAGTACAACCAAACACTGAAAAAGACTTTTAGGTGACCAACATGTTACAATTAACTTTCATGAACTGAAAACACACTGAAATAGTGGCAGCTATGCCTACATTGTGAATCTGGGGTTACACCATGGTTATATGACACAAGCAACATTGCTGTGGTAACGACTTGTCAATCACAAGGTAGCCACACCCTAAAGCATACCCTGCTTTATCGTCTATTTTACTGTAAATGGACCATAATTTACTAAATGAATATCATGCTGTATTGAAGAAGACTTGAAACTAGTGATTGAGATCATAAACTCATTAGGAAAGTGTTTACTGAGGTAATAAAGTGACAAGTAGGGTCATTTTCCCATAGACTTCCATACAATTGGACTTCTTTTTGCATGAGTCACCCCCTGCTGGCCGTTAGAAAGAATGCAGGTTTAAGGTATTTCGCATTGGCTTCACTTTTTGGACTGGGAGCTACCCGCTTGGTGTGGACCAACAAGCGTCCTATGATGTTTCTTGCAAGAATCCAGTTGCCTCACAAGGTAAGTCGGTGATAGACAGATGGTTCATTCAATCACCTGCCAAGTATTTTTTGAAAGTGCCTAGGCCTTTTCCAAACAGTTTCCAAGGACGACTTCTCAGATGTTTCTGTGTAACAAACCATCTGGTGTGTCAGGTTATTAATATCTTTCACTGCACTGTAACTTTTATTCTCCTGTTTTATTTGTTTTATTCTATTTTAGCTTATTTTTATTTTCTATTAACTCTTTAAAAAAAATGTATTTTGCCTTATGTTGCTTTTACATTTTGTCTTGATGCCTTTTATGTTTATGTAAAGCACGTTGAATTGCCTTGTTGAAATGTGCTATACAAATAAACTTACCTTGCCTAAATATGCTCATATAAATTTAATGCAGTCACTTAGGTTGAGAGAGAGGATGTAAGAGTTGACCAAGATGAGAAAGAAGTGTGTATTTGTTGTGGTGATTGTGAAAACATGACTAAAATGGGCAGTTATCTAATTAATGCAGATTATCTTGGATTTTCACTATATATTAACCATATCATAATTACAATAATCAGTACTTTATGAATACTGCCTGTGCAACATTAAACTGACTATAATGAGATGACATTTCATCACATAAAAGCTCAGCATGGTGTGTATGCTGATTGTGTATTGATTCCATGTATAGAAGTTATTTGTACAAAAGAGCAAAACCACCATAAAGGTTAAATTCATGTCATTTCTGACTGGTATCGGGGTTCAATGTGTCCATCAGTTATATGTCTTCTCCAGGCTTAATATACAGTATTGTAGCAATGATTAAAAGCTGTAATCATGTAAATGGACCATATTTATTTCAACATAAAGTTGGCAGTCAAAATCCTTCCAGCATTCAAGTGAAATTTGTCACATCTAAAACTCCAGACCATGTGGGGGGGGGGGGGCTTTTTAAAGGAACTCCCAAGTTGTAAGTGCTCCTTAACTCAATTATAGTATCATCCATTAACAACCTGAGTCATGTTTTCTTTTGTCTTGTCTCTCTTTGTTTTATTTTATCACAATCACCAGATGGTACGCTGTGGAGTGGCGGTCTCTCTCCGCCATTCTGAGTAGAAGTGGATTAACAATGAATTACAGTGTGTTTTAAGTCAGCTGAATGTGTGTTTACAGATAAAGGAGCATTTGGTCAGTTGACGTCTCTATTTTCTTGAGCTCCTATACACCAGAAGGATTACAAGTGCTCCCCCCACACACCACACACACACACACACACACTCACACTCTCTGAGTCAGATGATATGTGATGAGAAATGTGCTGTTATGATGAATTATTGACCATTACTGAAAGCCAATCCAGAGAGAAAATGATGTTCTCTATGGAGGTGGTTGGTCTTGTGTGTGGGATTGAAGTGCAATGACACTTACAAATTAGTATATCTGTATAATGTTCAGTTCAGGCTGCTGTACCATCGACAGTAGATAAATAATGTCCTTAACACCCTGTCATTTTAGTTTATATATATTCAGTTTTATTCAGTTCTGCCCTCTTTACACCACTTGTAAAATGATGACAACAGATTAAAAAGATTATTCAAACTGTAAATGTAAATGAGAAATGTAGATGTAGGGGAAAAAACAAAGGGAATAAAAACTACAGAACTGTACTTATTACAGGATATACAGTATGTAATGCAATTGATCATGCATGTTGGATAATACCTAAAAATTATTACCAAATAATCAGGGTACAAGTAGCTCTGGTTTGTCAAGTTGATACCTTCTTTCTGAATTTGCCATTGCTATATTTACTTGGCTACTGACACTTTGTCCTCATGTATCACACAGTTTTTCTCTTGCTGAAGTGTGATGCAGCCATGTCACCCGTTACATGTTGTCACTGAGCTCTCTTGGAAATAGAAATCTTAAGGATTTGTGTTTCTGTCATTTTGGGGATGTATTAAACCCATCATTTGTCTCAACTTTTCTTTAATTTTTCTTTTTTTTTCTCCTCCAGCTCTCTTTACAGAGGTGCCGCACGACATCACGACGCACAGTGGTGAGGATATAGAGATGGCTTGCTCCTTCCGCGGGGCGGGCTCTCCCTCCTACTCTCTGGAGATCCAGTGGTGGTACATCAAGGACCACAGAGACTGGCAAGAGAAGCCTGCACAGATCACTAATAATGTAAGCAAGAAGTAATTAAAAAGAAAGTTTTTTTCTTGTTGTTGAATGTATTAACGTACGTGATGACTGAGTGTGTATGGTGCTTAAAGTAAGTTAGTCACTCTTTCCATGTTATGCACCAAATACCAAAAATAAATTAAGATATTTAGTAACACATATCCAAAACCCTAAGAAAAGCATCAATCATAATCATAATTACATAAGGTAACATATGGGCATTTATGTTCATGTATAAAATGCCAAATAAATTGTGCACCAAGTAGAAGAAAAAAAGAAAAGAAATGGTATAACGTTAACCCTGATTCATGCATTCATTCAAACCTTTATTTAGACAGGGTAGGCCACTGAGAGCAAGCTCTCTTTTACAAGGATGCCCTGATTACAATACAAATATAAAATATAAGAAGAAATAAACATAATCGGCAAATATAAAAAGCAAATATGAACAGATAAGCAATAAGTAATATAAAATATAAGAAACAATAAAAGCAATATATAAAAGCAATAAAACACATAATATGAAAACACATTAAGGCAGTAAAAAGCAATATATGCACATAAAAGTTAAAGCTCAATTAAAACACATGCATTTACACTGCCCTGTGTCAGCTAAAAGAGATTTAAAATGATTAAGAGGGATTAACTTATCTAATTTTACTATCTTCTGCAAGTTGTTCCACTTGTGCGGAGAGTAATATTTATAAGGCAATTTCCAAATCTCAGTGCTAACATGTTGATTTTCAAGGATCAAATAGTCTTGGGACCTAGGGCAGTGTGAAATGTAACTGTAGTTAATAAGACATGTAAGGTACCCAGGAAGTTTGCCAAGGAGAGCTTTGTATGTAAATAGAATGCAGTGCTGTTCTCTTCTCACTGCCAACGACTGCCACCCAACTTTCTGATGTAGAATACAATAATGCGTTCTAAAGCCTTCCCTAGTTATGAACCTTAGGGCCAAATGATAGACTGCATCGAGAGTGCATATAAATTACATCAGTGCATATAAATTACATCACCATAGTCCATAACGGATAAAAAGGTTGACTGAACAATTTTCTTTCTTCATGCCTTATTTCTATAAAAGCCAGTTTTGCTTTTAAAGACTTTTTTAAAGACCATTTCCTCAGTATGTTTTTGAAACACAGCTCGTCATCTATCCAGAAACCAAGGTATTCATAAGGGGATTCTCTTTCAGTTGGTGTCCCATTAAGAGTAGTAATATTTACTTCAATGGCACTGTAGAAATCAGCATACATTTTCTTATATCTGAGTTTAACAGTAATTTAAGATCAATCAATGTTTGCTGTACCGCACAGAAATCAATATGCAAGTTTTGAACCACCTGGGTGGTGATAAAGGGTCTAACTGAAAAGTTTCATATATGTCTTTGTGCATCGTCCATGTTCGAAAAAATACATTTCTCTATTTCTGTGTGTAAACAATATATTGTTTGTGTGTGTGTGGTTTCCAGTAAAAAGGAAAACAAAATGGAGCTTATTATCTGTATCATTGAGATACTTTTGCTCATGGTTAATCCTTAAAAGCAGCCTATCATAACATAATTTGTGATGGATATTTTCTTATTCATGATATCAGTTAGAGCATTTTTGTGATAATTTTATTCAAAACCTTTTTTTACTCAGTGACCCACATTTTTTCTTCCAAGCTTAAACCTTTTTTATTTATTATGTCCATTTGCGGTTTCACTTTTTCAGCGGTTACAGTTCATTTTATTGGACAGAACTGCTCAAACTCAACCTAAAGCGTACTGTATACCACCAGACTGAGGGAAATGCAATATTAGCCACGGCAGAAACCCTCTGGCACGGAAACGAAGGGATAATTGCTGATTAGCATTTGCCAGCACTGGGGGAACAGGTTGACTCTCTCCCATCATGGGGGAACTCAGGCTCCCCTGTTGTGCCTCTAGACACTATAATTGGCACGGAGAGAGAAATAGATTTTCAAAATCTCTGTCTGCTCCATGCATAATTCATACCTATGCCCAAAAGAATACCTCTGTGCCTCTGCATACACACACACTCTCCTGCTCAGAGGCTCACATGCCTGGTGCTGTCGACTGCGTGCCCATACAAACATGCACATATAAGCATGCATACACATGCAGACAAAAACATAAATCTCAAACACCAAAGAAAATGGTAACTGGAACAGAACTGAAATCCAAGGAAGCTAAACTTTGTTAAGAAAACCCACTGAAAACATCAAACATGTCCACTGTTTTTTTGTTGTTTTTTTAAGTGCAGCCTTGATCAGCCTTCTGTTGCTAATGCTTCATCCATATTTCTGTGCAGGTTGTGCCCCTGGAGAAGACGTCCAAAGATGCCACTAAAATTAGTGTGAGTTTGATTTAGCACCAACTGTCAACTAGAAAAAAGCACAGTCAATATATCAAAGTAGTTGATTTTTTTAAGCTTCTTACCCAGCAAGCTTTGCAAGATTGTTTCCATTTATGGATGGATGCTATGTTAACTCTATAAAGTTCAGAAAAAGGTGTAGTTAGCTTGCAACATTAAATTATGTTGTTGGTTTATGGTATTATATTATATTACTTTTGTCCTCATTAGGTGGTGAAAGTGGCCGGCAGCAACATCTCCCACAAGCTCCGCCTGTCCAGCGTCAAGCCGTCAGACGAGGGCACGTACGAGTGTCGTGTCATTGACTTCAGCGGCACAGTGGCGCAGCACCACCGTGTTCGGGCCTACCTCCAGGTAGAGCCTGAGCGGAGACAGGGGTCGGATGACGTTCAGCTGCAGGAACCAAGGCACCGGTCGCAGGGGAACACAGTCCACCCACACCCTCACCACCAGACAGAGGGCAGGGAACTGAAGAGGAGATCAGCTGACAGCACCACTGACTGCAATGAGAGCTGTGTGCTTTAGAGTGTCATCAACACATACACACACACGTCACCACAGGGTTGAGGCGTCAGTCGTTAAATGGACCCTTTGTGTTTTCTTTGTCTTATCTTTAATATTGTTGTTTGGATGCCAATGTTGTTGAATGCCAATAAAGGGCAGCATTTTTTTGACAGTACATATGTTCTTTTTGTTGCTTTGTTATTTGTGTCTGTGCTTTTTCCTATTGCATTCAGTTGATGTTTAAGTGACAGTAAGGCTGTAAAAACAAAGGAAAAACTTTTATGTTGTCTGAGCAGGACTCCTTCATTGGCCAAGCATCCAGAACATTTCCTTACAGATAAATTTCTCTGACACAGAACAGACCCTGTCCTTTGGAAATGGCTCATTTCTACTCTTCTACTAAGCACATGCCAAAAGCTGCAGTATTTCAATATAAATGCTCTCTAAAGAATAAAGAATAAAATATGCATCTTTCATTTATCAATTTTTTTTAATTATTTATGCAATCTTTGTTTTAACACTTTGAAGGGAAACTCTGTATTTAGCGTTCTAAATCACAACTAGAATATTTGTCAAAATACAAATGTATGCCTTCATCACGTCAAGATGATACTGTATGTAAATTATTGTCTATATTCAATCCTGGCACTGTAAACTTTTACTGTTATGACTGAATTAAAGTTTATTCTGTGCTACGTAACCAAATGACTCAAGAAGCACAGCTCGTATGTTAATCACTCATTCTCTCAGCTGCAATATAAATATAACTTTTTGTTTGTCATTGCTGCATCACATTCTCCTCCTGACTGTGTTTGTTTGAAGTGCTGCTGTTTGATATCTGTTCTGTTAAATACATTCATTTGAAATGACTTTGGTCCCTTTCCATTGATTTTTCTGTACTTCTGTTAGTTGAAAGGACTGATAATACTATGATACATGATTTCAGCTGGAGTGAAACAAAAAAAAAAAATCAGAAATATTTGGAAATGTTTCAACATAGTAATTAGATCTATTTCATTTGATAATGGCTTTTGTGGGTAGGCCATTTTCCCGTGGTTTAGCAGCACAAACTTGGTTTGTATATCCTTGTGTGTCTTAACTTGTTATGTGTGGTGAAACTACATTTTTACAATTAACACATGTTGTAGATGGGATGGTAGATGAAGGTTGTCTGCATCCCTGCCAAAAGGTGTTAAACGTATAACTGTTTACTTATATATAACAGTTAGGTCAGTTTAACCTGCCCCATACACTCAATACAATAGACAATTTTGCATGTGCATTGGTTCCTTTCACTACACCAAACATCCTGTTCAAGTTCATGCTAACAGTTGACTGGCTGTGTGTTGCTGCCAGCTACTGTGCATCACAAACAATGCATTTTACAGTAGCTTTCCTAACACTTGTAAGTACTGTTTCTGACCAGCAGAGAGCAGCGCTGCCTCTAACCTCAGAAATAAATCAAACATGCACAACTACATGAATGCACACATGGAAAAATAGATTTTAGCAGAAAGTCATTTTTTAGGTCATAGTAACAGCAGTATAAATTCCACAGTGTGTAACATGAAAGACTTTGGTACACTATTGCATAATTAGGTTCAGCTGGAGCAGTATCACATTTGAAATTCACTGAAAAGAATGCCAATTACTTTCCTGTTTTTACACTCTTCTCTTCATTTCCTTAAATCCATTATTCCTTGTACTTCATGTACAGTAGGTCTACAAGCAGGACTGCAACCCTAAATGGTGGTTCACAGCACTGCAGTACTTTAGTAACATTGCATAACTGCAGATTAATGGGTTCAGTGCACCAGAGGAGGTAATCAGTGGTGACTGCAGGGAGTTCTTAAATAAGGTCACAAAGGACCGCTGAATAACTGTTGATTCTGTGTCACATTTGTTACTGTTGTTGTTTGTTTTACAGATCATTGTTTTCATTTCTGTTGTTGTTTAATTCAATTAAACTTTCAGGCCAATATCATGTTGTGTTTCCTCTTGCCAAGAGTGTCAGTTGTGTTCACAGACACTGGGAAACAGTGCCAAAAACAACAGGCATCTCCCTGCTCAGAGGAGGCATAGAGGGTACAGTCACTAGAAGCATGACAGCTGGTGAACAGGGCAGTCCGGGGTAGGGGCCATAGTAGACAAGTTGAGGAAAAGAAGGGTACACCAGGCAAAGGGGTTCAGGGTATTAATACAAATGATTAGTCACAAGTGTTATCTTTAATGTGTTATTGGCTACATACTACAGGCAAAATGTGAAACATTAAAACCAGCACATTTGCTACATTTGGAGATGCCCTCCATCTTCTGATTTTGAAAAATGTTTGGGCTGCATGCTGTCTAACTTAATGCATATGTTCATGTTAATATTACTTGATCATTGTACATCAACAACAAGGTGAAACAACTTCACAAAGTCCACACCAGATGCTTCGTCATCTTTGCTACAGGCTGCTTTATGTGTTATGTGTTGACTATATGTCTTGAAGTGTAAACTTAAAAATACATTTACATGTTGCATCTATGCTCCAGGTAGAATACATTTTGTCCAACATATTCAAGGT